>NC_052158.1:117533024-117839541 GCF_902713615.1 Scyliorhinus canicula
ACGCAATTGCAGTCCAGTCAGTTTAACTTCAGTTGTGGGTAAGATCCAGAAACAATTATTTAGGATAGAATTAGTAGTCACATGGAAAAATGTGTTGATTAGGAAGAGCCAGCATGGATTTCATAGAATTTTTTATTTTTTTAATACAGTGCAGAAGGAGGCCAATTGGCCCATCAAGTCTCTTGGAAAGAGCACCCTACTTAACCCCACATCTCCACCCTATCCCCATAACCCTGCAACCCAATCTAACCTAAGGGCAATTTGGCATGGTGTTGCACGTTTTACTTGAGTGTTACGCATTTTATTGGAGTGTATTAACACGCCTCCGTTTAAAGGCCGTGTGCTTAACACTACTACGGCTCTGTGTATGTAATTCTGCTCAGGAGTCGCCAGGTGCCGTATTTAGACACCTCACAAGTATATCAAGGTCAGGTTCAAAGTAATAAATCTGTACACCGATTAGTAAGTCCAAACGATTGTGTTTATTATAACAAATATAATAAATACACATGCATACGCTAAAGAGACTAAGTTACTTCTAAACTAAACAACTAAAATACTTATCTAGACAGGAACAGGCAAGGTCAGGGAGCAAGGCCGTCGTCCCGTTCTTGGTCTGCAACTCTCAGGTACTTAAAGTTGTCAGGGTCTAGCAAAGTCTGGATCCCGTAGCGAGCGTCGTAGTGGCACTTACAGTTCGATGGCTGATGGCTCAACGGCTGGTGATGGAACTGGAGTCAGGATGCGATGTATCAGCAAAGCAAAGCCGGAGCGAGAAACAACAGCATGCCGGAGCAACAACAGACCGGACCATGTGCGGGGTCTACTTTTATAGGTCCCCCAAAGTCCGTGCCTCTTCGGGGCGGTTCTCTACCTGCCGTGTATCGATTGGGCCTTCTCCCAATCGATATTTTCCAAACCCCCCAATCTGAGGGTCGCTTCTCGATGGGTGGGGCGGTCTCTATGGTTCTTTGTGATGGATACTATGGTGCCGTTTCGTCTGGGCGTCTACTCAAAAGTATCCATTCATACCTAAATGTTTCTATTGTGTGGGCCCGGATCTGGATCACCTCATTACTATGTAAATCGTTGTTGCCATTTACACCTTTAGCTGAGATTCTGCACCTGGCCACAAACTGGTTTCTGTACGTGCAGAATGCTAATTAGCCTTCTGCAAACTGCTTGTCCTTGCTAAGACTGTTTTCTCCCTGCAGCCTTAGCAGTTCTCCATTTTGTAGCCCAGTGTCCATCTTAGGTGGCTACATTCCCTCCTTGTGATCCTCACAATAAAATTGTGAAGGATCACCTATGCACGTTGCTTCGAGTGCTTTTGGGTGCCCTCTTTGGGTTCCCTGACCTCAGCAAGTTCCTGGGCGTCTACTCTGTCTTTAACTATGGGAAGAAAAATTTTTTATCTGACATTTCTACTTGGCGCTATGTCAAAGGGGACATGCATTACCAAAACCGGGAACCTCTACCTATCACAACTATTATCCTTATCCTTAAACATTTTATTACAGTCTAAAAACCTTATCCATTCACACCACATTACATATCACTTCCTGACTCGGCAGTCGAGTTCAGAACAATATAATACATGGGTATCCTTTATTAACATAGTGCTTTATTCATCAAGGGGCAAGGGGGATTGATGAAACCGAAAAATAGGGGATCGAACTCCATAAACGGTTGAGGGGCAGGAACGGGAGGCTCTCCTTTTCCACTTCCTCAACCTGAGGGTCTGTACAATTATGCAGAGGATTGCAATCACTAGCAGTGATTCAATCACATATGACATTGAGTACCATGTCATAAATTTTGTGCACCAGGTCTGAACTTCGCTGATCAGAGCTGAGCACGGGGGAGTTGGTGTGAGGGAAACATTGACGGCGGGGGTTGTGGGGGAAACGTGACTTGCTTCCACATATACAAATACAACATTTAACAGTAATAGGTAGGCTTCCATCATGGTCTTCTCTTCGTTCTCTTTCTCTTCCTCCTGTATGGCCGATCCTTGCTGTGAACCCTCTTTCGTCCTTCGAAAGCTATGGGATCAAGCACAGTATCTGTCAATACACAGTTTAATATCCGTACTTGTTAGTGTATCTGTCCTCTAATTCCAATTGACCCATTAAAATGACTGGCCAAGTCACACCCTGTGACTCCCCTCATTTTTTTTTTCAAAAGCGAATTTAGGACCAGAATACACCTAACAACTTTCCTCCTGCGAGCCGTCTCGCAGGCTTGGCTAATTTACCATCCGAACGTTCCTGGATGTAAATAGCATGTGGGATGGCGGCCTAAGGGCTACCTAACGAAAAATGAAAACAAATTTTGAAACAAAAGGTCGAATGGGTTGCGTATGGGCCGTTACGGGTAAGATTTGAATGGAATCCCCGGGTAAGGCGTGCTGTGCCGTACCCGAGCTTGGCTGACCAAAGTGGGTTCTCAGACAGGGCGGGTCCTCAGTGCCGTTTCTCCACTGCCTGAGTAACCTGGAATGAACGGGCAAGAATGTGTTTACCGTGGGTTTGCAGCCTCTAGTCACCGAATAGAGGGGCACCTAAAAACAAGGGAGGAGCCAAGATGCTCCAACATCTAATCAGCAGAGGAGACAACTGAAGTTCTCAAAGATTTCAGCAGAGAAACTTTGTGCGTGTAAGGCAGTCACAAGCCTTACAGCTGAAAAGATCTCCAATCAAACCATTGGAGTGGGAACTGAAGTTCTCAAAGGTTTCTGCAGATAGGCTAAAGTGCGGGCGAGGTGGTCACAATCTTTTCAGCTGAAAAGAAGGTGGCCAACCTCCAACTGAACCATTAACATTTAAAACAAACAAACATAAACTAACAAACAAAACATTCGTGCAGGTTCCATCAGAAAGGATATCGCTTCCCTCAAGCCGTTCCTATTTTACATCATCTGGACACCTCACTTTTCCTCTGTCTCTGTGAACAGGGTCACAAAGGGGTTGCCGTATCGGGATTCAGACACCGTGTCGTCCTGCTCTCCCGGATCCCACACCCTTGTGTGGATCAGGCATGCAATTTTTGAATTATGTGACCGGGGGTCACTTTCGTCATTACGGACAAGTCTGTACGAATTGTCCCTGTGCCAAAGTGTTGGGTCTAAACTTGAATGGGCATTGTCGGGGTAGTCGGGGTCGGGTGGTGGGTCTGGATATTTGATATAGGTGACTTCTATGGGGTCACTGGAGTCGGGGTCGTAGTCGCTGCAGTGTGGGCTGTAGGGTTGTGTGCTGTGGCTGTCCTCAAAGTCAGTGTCAGTATCGCTGTCTCTGCTGCGGCAGCTTGTGGGCGTTTCGGGGCGTGGTCTGTTGTGGTCAGTGGGCGGAGTCGTGGGCGAGTCCGATGATGAACTGGTCTGTGAGGGGGATGGTGGAAACGTGTCTCTAGTGGGCGGGGTGAGGTGTTCTACTGCGTCTAGCAGGACATGGTGTGCATGGTTAGACTGTGTTCCATATGCCTTTAGCTGGTTAATATGGAACCACGCAGTCTTTCCGTTGGGGTATTTTATCCTGTAAACTGAGGGGCTAATTTTGTCCGAAATTGAATACGGGCCGGAATATTTTGGTGCCAAAAAACTGCTGGGGTTATATACAGATAGCATTACCTGTTGCCCAACGTGGAATTCTGTGGGGTGTACGTTATTATTAAAGCAGGCTGTGCTTTGTCTGCGGCGTTTTCCTAGTTGAACTGCGGCTGCGATCTGTGCAGACCTCACAGTCTCAACTAGGTCTTTAACAGCTTTCTCGTGGGTGAGGGCCGTCACTTCGGGGCTAGTCATGTCCAATCCTAAAAGGAATTCTGTACCTTTCATAGGGCGTCCGGTCATGAGTGTGTGTGGGGTGAAACCTGTAGATGTGGAAACCGTATTTCGGATAAACATGAGTGCAAATGGGAGTACTGAATCCCATGTAGATTTGTTCTCTTGAACCATTTTTCTAAGGGTCGATTTTAGTGTCCGATTCATGCGCTCTACAATCCCGCCGGATTGTGGGTGATACGCAATATGAAAATTTTGTTTGATGCCGAATATGGTCAGGACGTTCTTCATGACACGTCCTGTGAAGTGAGATCCCTGGTCCGAATCTATACTTCTAGGTAAACCCCATCTCGTGAAGATGTGGTGGGTCAGGATCTTTGCAGCTGTCTTAGCTGTATTTGTTCGAGGGGAATGCCTCTACCCATTAGGTAAAGGTATCAATTACCACCAGCACGTATTTATAGCTATTCCTACAAGGGGCAATGGTCCTATAAAGTCGATCTGGAGGTTTGTCCAGGGGCCATTAACTGGTCGAGTATGCCGAAGCTGTGCCTTTTTGGAATACCTCTCCGGGTTATTCTGGGCGCAAATAAGGCAATTCGCAATGTAATGGGTTACATCGGTCCTTAGGTTAGGCCACCAACAGAGCTGCCTGAGGTGCCTCGTGGTCGTGTCGATCCCTTGATGTCCGTGTCCGTCATGGAATAAGGCAATCATTTGGTTTCTGTCCTGCTGCGGGACCACATAAAGCTGGTCCTTGATGATCACACCCTCATGTGTGGTCAGAGCGTGTCTAAACTTATCATACTGAGGCACAAAGTTGCCTTTAAAAATCTCCCTGAGATCCTCATCCTGTTTCTGTGCTTCTGCTAAATCCTTAATGTCAGTCTGTGAGACTTGAACTGCGCTCACAGGGGCGCTAGCTGGGGGTGTCCAAAAGTGTCCTTGCCTGGAACCTGCTTTAGCCAGTGCGTCGGCTTTTACATTCCCAGGGGGGGGATGACCTATGGTGGCTTCTAACTTTTATAATGCCGAAGGTCCTATCCTTCGCTTTGTCTAGAATGTGGCGGAGTAAAGGGGCTGATGGAAGGGGTTTCCTGTCTGCGGAGACAAAACCTCGTGTCCTCCACAGGGGTAGAAAACCTGTCAGACTGTTGCAGACATATAGACTGTCCGAGTATATGTCCGCCGGGCTGGGGAAAGAATCGGGGTGGTCCACTATATAAGCTAGGGCTGCGAGCTCTGCTGCCTGCGCGCCTAAGTGACCTGGCAATTTTAACGCTATTTCTTCGAGTGCGCGACCCTGCGCGTCCTCGACATAGATGCCGCATCCAGTGATACGCTCACCATCTAAAACCGTGGATGAACCGTCCACGTATATCCTTAGTGGGCCACACGTGTCTGTGTGTTGGGGGCTTTGTCTTGGGTTCCCTATCTTCCTGGGGGGTGTCTTCGCTATGAAGGGTCCTGTGTTATGTAGGGGTGCTACAATTTCACATTCATGGGGCTGTCCTGGATATTGGAGGTTGTCGGCTAAAAATGTGTGTGTCCGGGTCCGTTTAACCGTAATGTCCCGTCCTTGTAAAAGTAGTGTCCACCTAGCTGCCCTAATCTGGCTAACCGAACCATCCTTCAGTCGACCGTCTAGGAGTAACTGTGTGGGGGTGTGCTCGGTCAAAATGGTGATGGGGTTGAGTCCGGTAATGTAGGAGAAGTATTGAACTGCCCAGAAAACTGCAAGGAGGTGCCTCTCGCAGGCTGAAAATCCTTGTTCTACTGGGTCTAAAAGTCGGGAGGCATAAGCCACTGGTCTTAGCTGCTCGTGCCGTTCCTGAAGTAACACGGCCGAGAGGGTCAGATCTGTGCTCGCTACCTCTATTGCATAGGGGGAGAGTTGGTCTGGGACTTGCAGCGCGGGTGCTGCGCTAAGGGCTTTCTTTAACTCTTCCACAGCCTCTGTATGCTGCGGAAGCCATTCCCAAGGGGCTCCTTTCTTAAGGAGGTCTGAGAGTGGGGCTGCCTTTGTCGCGAATCCATCGATGTGGTTCCGACAATAACCAACCAGTCCTAAGAACGACCGGAGGGCTGAAACATTCTGGGGAAGGGGCAATTTGACAATCGAATCAATTCTTTTGAATTCGATCTCGCGTTTGCCGTGTGTGATGACTGTACCCAAATACATCACTTTATTTTCCAAAATCTGGGCCTTTCTTGGGTTAACTTTACATCCAATCTCGGTACTGTACCAGACATTCGGGGCGGGAAAATTTTTCTAAACCATTCGCCAGCTGTCGGTGGAAAATGGAGGGGGAATTGTGGAATCCTTGTGGGAGGCATGTCCACGTATACTGCTGTGCTTTGAAAGTGAACGCAAATTTGTACTGGCACGCCTTTGCCAATGGGATTGACCAGAAGCCATTGCTAATGTCCAATACCGTGAAGAATTTGGAGTTGAGTCCCTGTTTGAGCATGGTCTCAGGACTTGTTGCTACCTTGGGGGCTACTGCTGGGGTTACTTTATTGAGCTCCCGATAATCAATGGTCAGACGCCATGATCCGTCGGGCTTTCTCACAGGCCAAATAGGGGCATTATTGGTGGAGGCTACTGTTCTAAGTACCCCTTGCTCCAATAAACTACCTATTACCTTCTCTATTTCTCCCTCTGCTTCTAGAGGAAATCTGTATTGTTTCTGTGGTCGGGGGTCAGGTCCGGTAACGTGAATTTGTCCAGTCATTCTGCCGCAGTCGTGCCGGTGACTGGCAAATGCTGTCCTGTGTTTATTTAATACTGCTTTTACTTGTCTGTCCGTGTTTAGTGTAGTCAGGTCAAATGAATAGTCGCCTACTGCGCTAATCCGATTAGCGTACTCTCCTACTGTGAGAGTAGCGGATGCTCTGTCTGATCTTGCCATTCGCCAGACACACTGGTTAACTGGGTCGAACGACAGGCTATGGGCATTCATAAAATCTATTCCCAGGATGTGTTCTGCTGTCCAGGGAAGATTTACTAGAGCGACGGGGTGTTTGGTGGAAATGTTCCCTAGCTGGATTGCTACGGGTGCTGTAATGTGTCCCTGCTGCGAGTGTCCTGTGAAACCGCTAAGTGTGATGGTGGAGGTGGTCGGCCACGTGTCTGCCTGTGCCGTGGTGGTGGAATTAATCGTGGTGCGGGACCCTCCTGTGTCCAAAAGTAACTCTATGGGCTTCCCTCTAACCTTAGCTGTGACTACCGGTCTTCCGGATTGATCCCAAAGAGTGTCACAGACCCAAGTGGGGGAGCCCGAACACCGTCAGTCCGTCCCGTCCACATTGGTCTGTCCTGACTGTATCCCTATACTATGGATTGGCTTTGCTTTATTTCTATTCAGAGTGCCTGTCTGCTGGCCTCTCTGTGATCTCTGGGGTGCATTGCATTCCTTAGCCCAATGTCCTAACTGGCCACAGTTGTAGCATTCCTGCGACTTCTGTGGAGGGCTGTTCTTTCCTTCATTTACCCATGCGGGGCTTTGGTGTGCTCTCACTGCCTGAATGTCCGCTGCAGCCTGAGCTTCCTCTGGGGACTTTACTCTGCCTTTGCCCTGAACTGATTGCTCCCAAGCGCGGGACAATCTTTTCAGAACCCATTTCTCATTGTGGGCCTCTTCTGAGGGGTCATAACTGTTGCAAGCACTCTGTCCTGCATCTGTGGCATGGGAAATCATGGTGCGCATCCATTTAACCATATTTTCACGGTTCAAATGGGCTCAATTTAAATCGCCGAAAACTGCGTTAAAATGGATCCACAGCCTTCCTGCAAATGCTGTGGGGTGCTCGGTTTTCTTTTGTCGGCACTTGTTAAGTCCTTCGACTGGATCACCTCGGTTATACCCTATGGCATCTAAAATGGAGGTGTGCATTTCCTCTAGGGTGCCTCCGCCAACGTTCTGTGGGTCGGGGAGGGCTGCTACTACCGATTGGTCTAAGCTCAGAACCGTGAGCTTAACCTGCTCTCTCTCGTCCAGGCCGTACATGGTTGCCTGTTGTTTCACTTTCGCAAAAAATTGGTGGGGGTCTGCGGTAGGGAGAAACGGAGTGATCTTCTCACACGCGTCCCCGAGTTGGGTTACAGTTAAGGGGGTGGTGTAGGTGATATTGGGTGCGCCTTCTGTGGTCGCTTTCCTTTGAGTGGTGACTGGATTCATTGGTGCGGTAACTATCTGATCTGTGGGGGGTTGGGGTGCTTGTCTTTTCTGCTGCGCTGCTGGCGCACATGTTCCTTGAACATAACGCTGCGCTGTCTCACTTAATTCCTGCCAGTCTGGGGCATTCTCCTCATCTAGCTTTGTTCCAAAAGTACTTTGAAACCCATTCTGCACTGAAAGCAGAGATTGCAGTTCCGCAATCTGCTTTCTACACTTCGCATGATCCACTGTACTCTGTCTTTGTTCTGTGGTGGCAGCATGGAGTGCTCTTAAAGCTGCCTTAAGGTCAGAGCATTGCCTCTGCAAAGCCTCTACCTGCTTCTCTGATTCCTCTCTTATCAGGACCCGTACTGGGTCTGGGAACTGCTGAGATGGGCTAGACAAGACTGATGTGCCCTCTTGGCATCATCCACCTCTCTACCAACTTCCCTCTAAGTTCCATATTCTCTTTCTCGATGTCCCTGACATCCACTTTGCTCATCCGATTTCTCTCTTCTAATTCTGCCCGGAGCGTCTGAACAACCTCCTCTGTGCCTCGCAATTGTGCCAAACAGGACACAATTGCCATCGGCTTGCGTGCTTTACTAAGGTTTTCTTATGAATTTGAGAGAGGTTCTCCCACCAAGTATGTCCTATACTTCCGGGACCTGTCTCCTCATTCATACAGAACTCTTTCCAAAGGGGCCATCCCTTTTCTTGCAGATACTTGCGGAGTTCCAGCTCCCACACGGGACACTGACCTACTTGGCTACTGCTGGTCGCTACGACCACAAACCGTTCTGGGTTCATGAGGCGTTCCATTGCCTGCATGGCCATTTTCTCTGACTCACTTGAATTTGGAACAGGGGGTGTTGAGATTATGTTTTACGAGATGGGTAAGGCTAACGCTATGTTCCGTTCACAAAACTCCCGAAAGTTTGTCGCAACAAAAATGCTCTCAGGTTTACCTTACAATCCTGTTAGTACGCATGCACAAAACACACTTCCGAATTACGTTTATTCGTTTGAACACCTTGATTACTTGTGATTTTTCCTTTTTCTTTACTCAGATTTCTAATTCAAATTTCTGGGTCCTCGACGGAGTGGGGGTGCCACTTGTAACCGCGTCCCGTCAGGATGTCGCCACTAAATGTTGCACGTTTTACTTGAGTGTTACGCGTTTTATTGGAGTGTATTAACACGCCTCCGTTTAAAGGCCGTGTGCTTAACACTACTACGGCTCTGTGTACGTAATTCTGCTCAGGAGTCGCCAGGTGCCGTATTTAGACACCTCACAAGTATATCAAGGTCAGGTTCAAAGTAATAAATCTGTACACCGATTAGTAAGTCCAAACGATTGTGTTTATTATAACAAATATAATAAATACACATGCATACGCTAAAGAGACTAAGTTACTTCTAAACTAAACAACTAAAATACTTATCTAGACAGGAACAGGCAAGGTCAGGGAGCAAGGCCGTCGTCCCGTTCTTGGTCTGCAACTCTCAGGTACTTAAAGTTGTCAGGGTCTAGCAAAGTCTGGATCCCGTAGCGAGCGTCGTAGTGGCACTTACAGTTCGATGGCTGATGGCTCAACGGCTGGTGATGGAACTGGAGTCAGGATGCGATGTATCAGCAAAGCGAAGCCGGAGCGAGAAACAACAGCATGCCGGAGCAACAACAGACCGGACCATGTGCGGGGTCTACTTTTATAGGTCCCCCAAAGTCCGTGCCTCTTCGGGGCGGTTCTCTACCTGCCGTGTATCGATTGGGCCTTCTCCCAATCGATATTTTCCAAACCCCCCAATCTGAGGGTCGCTTCTCGATGGGTGGGGCGGTCTCTATGGTTCTTTGTGATGGATACTATGGTGCTGTTTCGTCTGGGCGTCTACTCAAAAGTATCCATTCATACCTAAATGTTTCTACTGTGTGGGCCCGGATCTGGATCACCTCATTACTATGTAAATCGTTGTTGCCATTTACACCTTTAGCGGAGATTCTGCACCTGGCCACAAACTGGTTTCTGTACGTGCAGAATGCTAATTAGCCTTCTGCAAACTGCTTGTCCTTGCTAAGACTGTTTTCTCCCTGCAGCCTTAGCAGTTCTCCATTTTGTAGCCCAGTGTCCATCTTAGGTGGCTACAATGGCCAATCCACCTAACCTGCACATCTTTGGACTGTGGGAGGAAACCGGAGCACCCGGAGGAAACCCACGCACACACGGGGAGAACGTGCAGACTCCACACAGACAGTGACTCAAGCAGGAATCGAACCTGTGACCCTGGCGCTGTGGAGCCATAGTGCTAACCACTATGCTTCCGTGCTGCTCTAAATTTCAAAAGGAGAAGTCTTGTTTAACTTACTTGCTGGTCTTTTATGAAGAGGTAACAGAAAGGGTTATAATAGTGTCACAAGTATACTTACATTAACACTGCAATTTCATAGAATTTACAGTGCAGAAGGAAGCCATTCAGCCCATCGGGTCTGCACCAGCCCTTGGAAAGAGCACCCCACTTAAGCCCACGCTTCCACCCAATGCCATAACCCAACCTAACCTTTTTTGGACACTAAGAGTAATTTATCATGGCCAGTCCAACTAAGCTGCACATCTTTGGACTGTGGGAGGAAACCAGAGCACCCGGAGGAAACCCACACAGACACGGGGAGAACGTGCAGACTCCACACAGACAGTGACCCAAACCTGGAGCTGTGAAGCAACTGTGCTGACAACTGTGTTACCCTGCTGTCCACGTGTTGCAATGAAGTTACTATGAAAATCCCCTAGTCACCATACTACAGCACCTGTTCGGGACTTGTGGGAGGAAACCGGAGCACCCGGAGGAAACCCACGCAGATACAGGGAGAAGGTGCAGACTCTGCACAGACAGTGACCCAAGCCGCAAATCAACTGGGCAGATGTTTGGCAGATAAAGTTCGATGTGGAGAAGTATGAATTTGTGTCCTCTCGTAACTAAACCCTCAACTAAGGGCAACAGCTGCTCCCTATCCACGCCCCTCAATCTAAGTAAACTGACAGCCAAAATTTGGTCAGACACGCCACACTCTTAAACCACGTTTCTACGGATTTCTCAAACATTTGTTACAATGTGAGCCAATAGTCTTATTGAAACTCTGCCCTCCTTACAAAAGTTTCCAAATTCCACATTCGAAGAACGCGCTTTAGAATTCTCTCCCAAACGATGTTTCCCTTCGGACATCTGCAACAATGATCACCTCCCGGGTTTTAACCTCATTTCCATGTGCCTTTCCATTGGATCTCTACGTGCATTCAAGCTGCACCTTCCATGCACACTCTCAGATACGTGGATGTGCCAAGCAGAACAGAATCAGGAATCTTTGGCTATCTCCTTGGATCTTCTGGTTTCTCTCAAGCCCACTCTGCTTTAAGTCTGGTCCCTGCAAGGGCAGCACGGTGGCCTAGTGGTTAGCACAACCGCCTCATGGCGCCGAGGTCCCAGGTTCGATCCCGGCTCTGGGTCACTGTCCGTGTGGAATTTGCACATTCTCCCCGTGTCTGCGTGGGTTTTGCTCCCACAACCCCAAAATGTGCAGAGTTGGTGGATTGGCCACGCTAAATTGCCCCTTAATTGGAAAAAATAATTGGGTAATCTAAATTTATTTTTTTAAAAAGTCTGCTCCCTGCAGCTTTCTCTGTTTAATTTGGCATCATATTTTCTGCTCCTTCCTCTTACGTTCATTTGACAGGATCTTTTTCAGATTTCTGTAATTTCCTTTTGACTGGAAGATAATCTTGGGCCCAGCTTTTTGACCCACTCCCAATGTTTGCAACTTTTCTTCTTTGTTCTGAGATCTTTCTGTCTCCACCCTATACTACCTACACACTACTTGATCAAAAACTGCTTTCTCTTTCTGCCAGTGTCTGCGGGTCTCTCTTTGTCTGCATCCCTGTTGCCAGACAAGAGCACTTGTTTTTCACCTCATGTTTCTTTTAACTTTTCTAAGCTACAACTCACTTTGGTAACACAGCTCCTTACTTTGAGTCTTGAAACCTCATTAAAATGCATATCTACTAACAGGGATCCAGGCTTGCTGGTTCCATCTCAGAGAAAAACTCTTAAATTAAACTGGACCCAGTATTCATCTTTTCAACAAACACATTTAAAAAAATTAAATCTATATCTAATTCCTGACAATTTCAGAGATCTTGAAAGATTCCAACACATCAAGGTTTCCATAATATTTTAACATTTTCTGAGCACTGTGATCATAGAATCCCTACATAGCAGAAAGAGGCCATTTGGCCCACCAAGTGTGCATCAACCCTCTGAAAGTGCACCCTATCTAGGCCCACTCCTCTGCATCATTCCCATAACCCTGTCTAACTGTTGGACACTAAGGGGCAATTTAGCATGGCCAATCCACTCACCTACACATTTTTGGACTGTGGGAGGAGACCGGAGCACCCGGAGGAAACCACGCAGATACAGGGAGAACATGCAAATTCCACAGTCACCCAAGTTCGGTATTGAACCCAGATCCCTCATGCTGAGGCAGCAGTGCTAACCAGTGTACCACCATGACGTGATGTTGAGGAGACTTGTTAGAAATGTTAACCTATATTTGTTATTCATATGCACATTCATATATTCTTAGTCGTGCAATTTGTTATGAAGTTACATTTAAAATGTTATCAGTATATGAGAATACTTTCAATCTAGGATGTGCAATCAAAGACAAGAATGATTATCCATTAGGAAATGTTAAATTAAAAAAATACTTTTGATTCCCTCAGGAAAAATGCCATTTTTAGGTCATTATGAGAAACCACACAACTAACATTCACTACAGGTTCTATCAGTAAGTAATGTTACATCAGTGTTTTCGCCATAGTTTTTTCTTTATGTTGTGATGACAACAAATTTCATAAACAGAAGGTGTCACTTATAAATTGAGATTCACATCCATAATTTCTGCCAAACTATTCAAATTCACATTTAACAACAAACTGTTTTTCATTTTATGGTGAGTTGTTGCTGAAAAATATCTGAAACAATGAGATAGAAAATATCACAATCCAAACTACATTGAACAAGGAGGGTGAGGTCTTCATTCATTAAAAAAAAATGACTTATAGAGGCAAAAACTCCAATTAAATAATGTCATGTGAGGGTCCCTTCAAAAAAAAGTGTTTATCAAATAGCTGCAGTGATGTCATTGTGTGGGTGGAGCTGAGCCGTGTTGCTGGCTTTTACTTTCGTTTTGAGCTGGAAGCTGTTTTGTAGCTGAGTCTTTGGTTTTGTTTTCAGATGGGAGCTGCATTAAAACAAGGTGTATTTTGATCTCTCTCTCTCTGAATGCTTAAGAATGTCTTCAGATCACTTGATAATTAAAAAGTGCTCACTGCTTTCTGCAGAGAATTCAAACCTGCTGTCTTTGTTAAAAAGGGTATTTGACTTATGGATGTTTTTAGGAAAGTTAATAAGGGTTACCTATAGAGTATTGTACCTGTGGGGATTATTGGTGTTGGTAGTTGATAAACTGTTTACTGTGTGTTTATAAAATATTAACTGGATTCATAGAATAAATATTGTTTTGTTTAAAAATATGTAAGGTCTCTGTTGCATAACACCTGGAAAGTGGGCCCTTGTGCTCCCCATAACCAAAATCTATTAAAAATTGTGGGTCAGGTGAACTCCATGATATACTTTGGTGTTCTCCAAATATTGGCCCATAATAATAGACAGCAGAATACATGTCTGAGAATTGGCAACAGCACACAAAGGGTTAAGGTACTTTATTGTCTGTGCTCTTTTCAGATTCTCCTAATGGACTAGTTTCTATTGATGAGTCAGGTCATGGTACACAGTATGCAATCTTCAACTGTGTTGGGATCAGACATTACACCATGAAGGTGCCCAGAGAGAAAACCAGGTCTGACCAGTTAGAAACTAGGTCCACATTAAACTGGGCAATACTGGCGTAAGACAGGTCCAATCTGGCTTGAACCGAGTTGTACTGGAGGCGCTGCAAGGCTAGTTGATTCTCTGGTCTCATTGCTAACCAGCTCCATACACCATTCTGGAATCAGCAGCGATTGTAGAAAACTTTGCAGCCGGCTTTCAGATTCACATTTTCAGCTCCACATGATTGTGCCTGTTCTCATACTGAAATCTATTGTTGCAACAAATGTTTATTTTCCCATTTCATTTCAACACCTCCCCCCAGACATTGATAGCCACATAGCTGAGCTGGATGATAATAAAAGTGGAAATCAGTGCACCTCAGAATTAATGACGTGAAACAATAATTTACTGCCCCAACTGAGTTAAAATCATGGCCAGCTTTAGTATTTGTATGGACCCTGACCCAACCATGCTACAAAATGTCTAAACAATTACAACCATATGTATAACCAGGTACTTTAGCACAATCCACGAAACTCCACCCCCAACACCCTCATCATAGTACAGAACTAGTCTCTCTTTGTCATCTTTTATCCCCGGTAATGCCCACCATGGCTCCCTCCTTCACCACCGCTTGCCCAACTTTCATCCCCTTCAACCAACCGCCACTCATAACTTGCAACTCCTACATCACATGAATTTCCTGCCTTTGGATCTTCACCGTTGCCTTACCTCTCTCATTTCACAGATGTTCCATGACAATAACCCTTCCTGTCTTTTGTTTCGTGATTGTGGATCAAATTACTGCCTTTTGTATTCAATTGCAGTCTCAGAAAAACAAGTGACAGTTTAAGTTTACAAGTGTGGAAGATTTTCTGGACACTGATAAGTCTCTTTTTTGTATCGCTATATATACAGTTATATAAACAGAGTCGCACTGCATTCTGTTATCATCACTGTAGTTCAGCTCTGCACCTCATTGGGCAATACTTGACCAATCTCTTTCCCACAATCACAAGTTCACATCACAGCAGAGCAATGGGCCTAAGAGAAATACTTAATTTAGAGCCACATTATTCAGGAAAAATGTAACTGAGCACCATATCCCTGAGCTCCACTTTATCACAGGTGGCCACTGCTTCCCAGCGGGCACTGCCTTGGCACCTGGAGGGTTTCCCATGCAGATTCTTCAGTGTGCAATGCAATGAGCTTCTGAATCCTGGAATGGGACTGTCTGCCCAACCAGCAGCTTCCTGACAATCAGGTCACATCTGTGGTAGCATAGAAACATAGAAAATAGGAGCAGGAAGACAACATTTGGCCCTTTGAGCCTGCTCCACCATTCATTATCATGGCCAATCATCCAAAACACTAACCTGATCTCACCTTTCCCCCCGCCCCCTCTATATCCTTTGATCCCCTTCACCCCAATTTCTATATCTAATTGCTTCTTGAAAGCATACAATGTTTTGGCCTCAACTGCTTTATGCCTTGAAACACCTGGATGCTGTCTAGCATGCCAGAATCAGAACTGCCTAGAACTAGAGAACTGTCCCTTTGCATAGTATTGGATCTGTATTGTAGCGGACAGCAAAGCACCCCATCCTTGCACAAACCAGTCCCCCAGTGATGTGTGGATAGCCCCGCCGAGTTAAAGCTTTGGCCTACTGAGGATTTAACACGCGTGCCAGGCAAAATCAAAAGCTCTACCTCGCCTCGGGTTGAATCATGCTCCTGTAGTGGCCTTAACATTGAAGAGCAGAACCAATGTCAAGCTTGTAAACTCACCAAACCACCTGGAATGTTGGAGGATTAAACGGGCCAGTCAAGAGGACACGTGCGTTCGCGCACTTACGGGCTCTGAAGGCGGATGTAATGTTGCTGCAGGAGACACATTTGAAAGTGGCGGACCAGATTAGATTACAGAAGGGCTGGGTTAGCCAGGTCTTCCACTCGGGGCTTGACGCTAAGACCAGAGGGGTCGCGATCATGATTAACAAACGGGTTTAATTTGAGGCGGACAGCACAGTTGCGGATGGGGGTGGTAGATTTCTTATGGTCCGGGCCAAGCTTGAGGGGGTGAAGGTGGTCCTAGTGAATGTTTACGCACCAAACTGGGATGATGTAGATTTCATCAAAAGGCTGTTGGGGAAAATCCCCGACTTGGATTCGCACAAGTTGATTATGGGTGGGGACCTTAATACAGTCCTCGATCGGTCGTGCTCCAGAACGGGCAGGGTCCCGGCAATGGCAAGAGAACGGAGAAGGTTCGTGGTAAACTCACCAAATAGTAGAATCTACACGAGAAGGAACTTATTTACTACTGGCAAAATAACCCCTCTATACCCTGACAACTGCTGCTTCATGTGATAATTGCAAGCTTCAATAGGGAAGCGTAAATGCATCCACAAGGGCCTTGCTGTGTTTGACATAAATTGCTTTAATATCGGAGGAGTCACAAATGGTGCTGACCATTGTGCAATCATCAGTAAACATCCCTGGAAGGAAGGTCATTGAGGAAACAGCTGAGGATGGCTGGGTCCAGGACACTACCATTCGGGACTGCTGCAATGATGTCCTCGAACTAAGATGATTGACCTCCAACAACAACTCTAACTTTTGCTTAGGTATGACTCCAACCAGTGAAGGGTTCCTCCTCTCCCTCCAATTCCTATTGACTCCTTTTGCTCGGGCTCCTTAATGCCTTAATCAAATGCTCAGTTAAATGCTAACTTGATGTCACTGTTACATTGCCTCTGGAGTTGGTGTGTACAGGACATACCCGAGTAATTTTCCAGATCACTAGTTAGATATTAAGAGTTGCAGCTGTACTGGCACAGCACGGTAGCATTGTGGATAGCACAATTGCTTCACAGCTCCAGGGTGCCAGGTTCGATTTTGGCTTGGGCCACTGTCTGTGCGGAGTCTGCACATCCTCCGCATGTGTGCGTGGGTTTCCTTCGGGTGCTCCGGTTTCCTCCCACAGTCCAAAGATGTGCAGGTTAGGTGGATTGGCCATGATAAATTGCCTTTAGTGTCCAAAATTGCCCTTAGTGTTGGGTGGGGTTACTGGGTTATGGGGATAGGGTGGAGGTGTTGACCTTGGGTAGGGTGCTCCTTCCGGGAGCAGGTGCAGACTCGATGGGTCAAATGGCCTCCTTCTGCACTGTAAATTCTATGATAATCTATGATTTACCCAGCAATGTGGAAAATTGCCCAAGCATGCTGTGTTGATGCAGTCAAGCAAACAGAATAACGATCTGTTCCTTGGTACACAATACAAAATGTCCTCGTGTTCCAATGAGGCT
The DNA here is from genome assembly GCF_902713615.1 of Scyliorhinus canicula. Lineage (NCBI taxonomy): Eukaryota > Metazoa > Chordata > Chondrichthyes > Carcharhiniformes > Scyliorhinidae > Scyliorhinus > Scyliorhinus canicula. Next base: position 117,550,163 of record NC_052158.1, read on the forward strand.
ATCTTCACATATGGCAATGATTAAAAATATGTACCGGTCTGCCACTATTAACATATTGCGCGTGACTCACCAGAAACATTACCAAGTCCGGTTTCAGGTTAATTAGCTGAGCATTTCTGGGCGGCTGTAGTGCCGAGATTGACACCACTACTCAAGGCACTTAGCTGTTTTTTTGGGCCTCGGAGTTTCACACTTGGGACGATTTTCTGCATTGGGGAACCGAGCTCGACAGCAGGACCAGATCCTCAGTTTTGAACAGCTGCGCCGATCCTCACCCAACAGGACCCCCTACTTTCAGGACACACCTTCACCCCCCAACCTTTCTTTGGCCCTCTCAAACCCCTCCTCAGCCCCTTTTCATAGCCCTCATGTCTGCATGGATCCCAACAAGGTTTCATTTTTAAAAATATACTTTTAGGTACCCAATTCTTTTTCCAATTAAGGGGCAATTTAGCATGGCCAATCCACTTAACCTGCACATCTTTGGGTTATGGGGGTGAAACCCACGCAGACATGTGGAGAATGTGCAAACTCCACACGGACAGTGACCCAGGACCTGGATTCTAACCCGGATCCTCAGCGCCGCAGTCCTAGTGCTAGCCACTGCGCCACATGCCGCCCTAAGATTTCACTTATTTCAACTTTCACTTCAGCACAATTCAGAATCAACACATATTAAACTTGAACAATAATTTGACTTTAGGTAACCTTGTGGTGCAGCAGTGGTCCCCAGCTCTGGACAAGTAGCTCCGAGTTCACATTTTGCTCATGGCAGGTAATGGAGATTTCCCTCCCGGAAGTAGAGTGAATGGCAAAGTACTGCAGAAGGAACTTGCTGGAAAATGCACAGAGGCTCCTTTTATCAGTTCTACCTGCAGACTGAGCTAGTTATGAAGCGACTAATGGTACGAGTGAGCCCAAGCTTACCCGTGTGTGGGGGGGGGGCACCTTTTTGTGAGGTATTGACTTACCTTAGCCAGATGCAAGTTATGGGAGAAGCCAAAGCAATGCAGGATGACTGGACAGACTGAGGATAACAAGCAAAATTCTGGACATGTGCAGAGGGGTGATGGAGTCCTCATGATCCCACAGAAATAATACAGCTAGTAAAGATCAGGAAGCTAAATTAAAGCCAGTGGAAGTTCAGAATGTCGGAGTGGAGCATCAAGGGGAGGATTGTCCATTTGGGAGACTTTGGGCAGGTTTCTCCATCTAGCACAGCTGGTCAATGGGGTTCCCCATTGTGGGACAGCCCCTTACCATTGGGAAACCCCCAGGCTACTAGCAAAATGGAGAATCCCGCCGATGGAGAATTCAGCACTATGTTCTCCCGACGGAGCTGAATTGCTGTCGTAAAGCAGGATGCAAATCAGTGTTCCACGCCATGCAAATTTATGCAAGGCATGGGACACGAGGGGATACTGCTATTGGGCTGTCTTCTTTAACAGGCGGCCAGATAGCGGAGATATCCCCCCCACACCCCACCAGGGATCGCCGTGATAGCACACGCCCCCCCCAACCAGGGATCCCCGTGATACCACCCCCCCCCCCCCCCCCCCCCCCGCAACCAGGGATCCCAGGGATAATGTGAAACATTATAGATGTTTCAACAAGATTAGGGAGGATGGTAAAAGAGGTGGGGGGTGGGGGGTGGGGGGTGGCATTGTTAATTAGAGATAGTATAACAGCTGCAGAAAGGCAGTTCGAGGGGGATCTGCCTACTGAGGTAATATGGGTTGAAGTCAGAAATAGGAAAGGAGCCCTCACCTTGTTGGGAGTTTTCTATAGGCCCCCCAATAGCAGCAGTAGCAGCAGAGATGTGCAGGAACAGATTGGGAAACAGATTTTGGAAAGGTGCAGAAGTCACAGGGTGACTTCAACAGGGTCATGGGTGACTTCAACTTCCCAAACATTGAGTGGAAACTCTTTAGATCAAATAGTTTGGATGGGGTAGAGTTTGTGCAGTGTGTCCAGGAAGCTTTTCTAACACAGTACAGTATGTAGATTGTCCGACCAGAGGGGAGGCCATATTGGATTTGGTACTTGGTAATGAACCAGGGCATGTGATAGATTTGTTAGTGGGGGAGCATTTTGGAGGTAGTGACCACAATTCTGTGATCTTCACTTTAGTAATGGAGAGGGATAGGTGCATGCAACAGGGCAAGGTTGACAATTGGGGGAAGGGTAAATACAATGCTGTCAGACAAGAATTGAAGTGCATAAGTTGGGAACATAGGCTGTCAGGGAAGGACACAAGTGAAATGTGGAACTTGTTCAAGGAACAGTTACTGCGTGTTTTTGATATGCATGTCCCTATCAGGCAGGAAGAGATGGTCGAGTGAGGGAACTATGGTTGACAAGAGAGGTTGAATGTCTTGTTAAGAGGAAGAAGGAGACTTATGTAAGGCTGAGGAAACAAGGTTCAGACAGGGCGCTGGAGGGATACAAGAAAGCCAGGAGGGAACTGAAGAAAGGGATTAGGAGAGCTAAAAGAGGGCATGAAAAATCTTTGGCAGGTAGAATCAAGGAAAACCCCAAGGCCTTTTACACATAGAGAGAAATATGAGAATGACTAGAGCGAGGGTAGGTCCGATCAAGGACAGTAGCAGGAGATTACGTTGGGCGTTTTGAAAAACTTGAGGATAGACAAGTCCCCAGGGCCGGACGGGATATATCCAAGGATTCTATGGGAAGCAAGAAGTGAAATTGCAGAGCCGTTGGCAATGATCTCTCCATCCTCGCTGTCAACAGGGGTGATACCAGAGGATTGGAGAGTGGTGAATGTCGTGCCCTGTTAAAAAAGGGAATAGGGATAACCCTGGGAATTACAGGCCAGTTAGTCTTACTTGGGTGGTAGGCAAAGTAATGGAAAGGGTACTGAGGGATAGGAGTTCTGAGCATCTGGAAAGACACTGCTTGATTAGGGATAGTCAGCACGGATTTGTGAGGGGTAGGTCTTGCCTTACAAGTCTTACTGACTTCTTTGAGGAGGTGACCAAGCATGTGGATGAAGGTAAAGCAGTGGATGTAGTGTACATGGACTTTAGTAAGGCATTTGATAAGGTTCCCCATGGTAGGCTTATGCAGAAAGTAAGGAGGCATGGGATAGTGGGAAATTTGGCCAGTTGGATAACGAACTAGCTAACCGATAGAAGACAGAGTGGTGGTGGATGGCAAATATTCAGCCTGGAGCCCAGTTACCAGTGGCGTACCGCAGGGATCAGTTCTGGGTCCTCTGCGTTTTGTGATTTTTATTAACGACTTGGATGAGGGAGTTGAAGGGTGGGTCAGTAAATTTGCAGATGATACGAAGATTGGTAGAGTTGTGTATACTGAGGAGGGCTGTTGTCGGCTTCAAAGAGACATAGATAGGATGCAGAGCTGGGCTGAGAAGTGGCAGATGGAGTTTAACCCTGACAAGTGTGAGGTTGTCCATTTTGGAAGGACAAATATGAATGCGGAATACAGTTAACGGTAGGGTTCTTGGCAATGTAGAGGAGCAGAGAGATCTTGGGGTCTATGTTCATAGATCTTTGAAAGTTGCCACTCAAGTGGATAGAGCAGTGAAGAAGGCCTATGGTGTGCTAGCGTTCAATAGCAGAGGGATTGAATTTAAGAGCCGTGAGGTGTTGATGCAGCTGTACAAAACCTTGGTCAGGCCACATTTGGAGTACTGTGTGCAGTTCTGGTCACCTCGTTTTAGGAAGGATGTGGAAGCTTTGGAAAAGGTGCAAAAGAGATTTACCAGGATGTTGCCTGGAATGGAGAATAGGTCTTACGAGGAAAGGTTGAGGGTGCTAGGCCTTTTCTCATTAGAACGGAGAAGGATGAGGGGCGACTTGATAGAGGTTTATAAGATGATCAGGGGAATAGATAGAGTAGACAGTCAGAGACTTTTTCCCCGGGTGGAACAAACCATTACAAGGGGACATAAATTTAAGGTAAATGGTGGAAGATATAGGGGGGGATGTCAGAGGTAGGTTCTTTACCCAGAGAGTAGTGGGGGCATGGAATGCACTGCCTGTGGAAGTAGTTGAGTCGGAAACGTTAGGGACCTTCAAGTGGCTATTGGATAGGTACATGGATTAGGGTAGAATAATGGAGTGTAGATTAATTTCTTCTTAAGGGCAGCATGGTAGCATTGTGGATAGCACAATTGCTTCACAGCTCCAGGGTCCCAAGTTCGATTTCGACTTGGGTCACTGTCTGTGTGGAGTCTGCACATCCTCCCCATGCGTGCGTGGGTTTCCTCCGGGTACTCCGGTTTCCTCCCACAGTCCAAAATTGTGCAGGTAGGGTGGATTGGCCATGGTAAATTGCCCTTAGTGTCCAAAATTCTATGATTAACCTATGACAAATGTTCGGCACAACATCGTGGGCCGAAGGGCCTGTTCTGTGCTATATTTCTCTATCTATCTATCTACACCCCCGCAACCAAGGATCCCCGTGATACCCCCCCAACCAGGGATCCCTGTGATACCACCCAACCAGGGATCCCTGTGATACCCCCCAAACCAGGGATCCCTGTGATGCCACCACCCCCCCCCCCACCAGGGATCCCTGTGATACCCCCCCCCAACCAGGGATCCCTGTGATACCACCCCCTCCCCCATCACCAGGGATCCCTGTGATACCACCCCCCCACCACCACCAGGGTTCCCTGTGATACCACCCCCCCCCCCCACCACTAGGGATCCCTGTGATACCACCCCCCCCCCCACCACCAGGGATCCCTGTGATACCCCCCCAACCAGGGATCCCTGTGATACGCCCCAACCAGGGATCCCTGTGATACGCCCCGAACCAGGGATCCCTGTGATACGCCCCGAACCAGGGATCCCTGTGATACCACCCCCCCCACCACCAGGGATCTCTGTGATACCACCCCCCCCCCACCACCAGGGATCCCTGTGATACCCCCCAACCAGGGATCCCTGTGATACCCCCCCAACCAGGGATCCCTGTGGTATCCCCCCCCCCCCATCACCAGGGATCCCTGTGATACCCCCCCAAACCAGGGATCCCTGTGATACCACCCCCCCCACCACCAGGGATCCCTGTGATACCCCCCAACCAGGGATCCCTGTGATACCCCCCCAACCAGGGATCCCTGTGATATCCCCCCCCCCCCATCACCAGGGATCCCTGTGATACCCCCCCAAACCAGGGATCCCTGTGATACCACCCCCCCCACCACCAGGGATCCCTGTGATACCCCCCAACCAGGGATCCCTGTGATACCCCCCCAACCAGGGATCCCTGTGATATCCCCCCCCCCATCACCAGGGATCCCTGTGATACCCCCCCAACCAGGGATCCCTGTGATACGCCCCAACCAGGGATCCCTGTGATACGCCCCAACCAGGGATCCCTGTGATACGCCCCAACCAGGGATCCCTGTGATACCACCCCCCCCCCCCACCAGGGATCCCTGTGATATCCCCCCCCCCCAACCAGTGATCCCTGTGATACCCCCCCCAACCAGGGATCCCTGTGATATCCCCCCCCCCCCAAACCAGGGATCCCTGTGATACCACCCCCCCCCCCCAAACCAGGGATCCCTGTGATACCACCCCCCCCCCCCCCCCCAAAACCAGGGATCCCTGTGATACCACCCCCCCCCCCTCCAGGGATCCCTGTGATACCACCCCCCCCCCAACCAGGGATCCCTGTGATACCAACCCCCCCCACCAGGGATCCCTGTGATATCCCCCCCCCCCCAACCAGTGATCCCTGTGATACCCCCCCCAACCAGGGATCCCTGTGATATCCCCCCCCCCAAACCAGGGATCCCTGTGATACCACCCCCCCCCCCAAACCAGGGATCCCTGTGATACCACCCCCCCCCCCAAACCAGGGATCCCTGTGATACCACCCCCCCCCCCCCCCCAAAACCAGGGATCCCTGTGATACCACCCCCCCCTCCAGGGATCCCTGTGATACCACCCCCCCAACCAGGGATCCCTGTGATACCAACCCCCCCCACCAGGGATCCCTGTGATACCAACCCCCCCCCCCCCCCCCACCAGGGATCCCTGTGATACCAACCCCCCCCACCAGGGATCCCTGTGATATCCCCCCCCCCCAACCAGGGATCCCTGTGATATCCCCCCCCCCCAAACCAGGGATCCCTGTGATACCACCCCCCCCCCAAACCAGGGATCCCTGTGATACCCCCCCCCCCCCAAAAAACCAGGGATCCCTGTGATACCACCCCCCCAACCAGGGATCCCTGTGATACCACCCCCCCAACCAGGGATCCCTGTGATACCAACCCCCCCCCCCAGGGATCCCTGTGATACCAACCCCCCCCCCCACCAGGGATCCCTGTGATACCAACCCCCCCCACCAGGGATCCCTGTGATACGCCCCAACCAGGGATCCCTGTGATACCCCCCCAACCAGGGATCCCTGTGATACCCCCCCAACCAGGGATCCCTGTGATACCCCCCCAACCAGGGATCCCTGTGATACCCCCCCAACCAGGGATCCCTGTGATACCAACCCCCCCCCCACCAGGGATCCCTGTGATACCAACCCCCCCCCACCAGGGATCCCTGTGATACGCCCCAACCAGGGATCCCTGTGATACCCCCCCAACCAGGGATCCCTGTGATACCCCCCCAACCAGGGATCCCTGTGATACCCCCCCAACCAGGGATCCCTGTGATACCCCCCCAACCAGGGATCCCTGTGATACCCCCCCAACCAGGGATCCCTGTGATACCCCCCCAACCAGGGATCCCTGTGATACCCCCCCAACCAGGGATCCCTGTGATACCCCCCCAACCAGGGATCCCTGTGATACCCCCCCAACCAGGGATCCCTGTGATACCCCCCCAACCAGGGATCCCTGTGATACCCCCCCAACCAGGGATCCCTGTGATACCCCCCCAACCAGGGATCCCTGTGATACCCCCCAACCAGGGATCCCTGTGATACCCCCCAACCAGGGATCCCTGTGATACCCCCCCAACCAGGGATCCCTGTGATACCCCCCCAACCAGGGATCCCTGTGCTACCCCCCCAACCAGGGATCCCTGTGATACCCCCCCAACCAGGGATCCCTGTGATACCCCCCCACCCAGGGATCCCTGTGATACCCCCCCAACCAGGGATCCCTGTGATACCCCCCCAACCAGGGATCCCGGTGATACCACCCCCCCCAAACCAGGGATCCCTGTGATACCACCCCCCCCCCCCTCCAGGGATCCCTGTGATACCCACCCCCCCCCCCAACCAGGGATCCCTGTGATACTCCCCCAACCAGGGATCCCTGTGATACCCCCCCCCCCCAACCAGGGATCCCTGTGATACCCCCCCAACCAGGGATCCCTGTGATACCCCCCCAACCAGGGATCCCTGTGATACCCCCTCCAACCAGGGATCCCTGTGATACCCCCCCAACCAGGGATCCCTGTGATACCCCCCCAACCAGGGATCCCTGTGATACCCCCCCAACCAGGGATCCCTGTGATACCACCCCCCCCAAACCAGGGATCCCTGTGATACCACCCCCCCCCCAAACCAGGGATCCCTGTGATACCCCCCCCCCCCCCAAACCAGGGACCCCTGTGATACCCCCCCCCCCCCCCTCCAGGGATCCCTGTGAAACCCACCCCCCCCCCCCCCCAACCAGGGATCCCTGTGATACTCCCCCAACCAGGGATCCCTGTGATACCCCCCCCCAACCAGGGATCCCTGTGATACCCCCCCAACCAGGGATCCCTGTGATACCACACCCCCCCCCTCACCAAGGATCCCTGTGATCCCCCCCTCCCACCAGGGATCCCTGTGATCACCCCTCTCCCACCAGGGATCCCTCCCATCCCCCCTCCCACCAGGGATCCCTCCCATCCCCCCTCCCACCAGGGATCCCTCCCATCCCCCCTCCCACCAGGGATCCCTCTCATCCCCCCCCCCCTCCCACCAGGGATCCCTCCCATCCCCCCTCCCACCAGGGATCCCTCCCATCCCCCCTCCCACCAGGGATCCCTCCCATCCCTCCCCCTCCCACCAGGGATCCCTCTGATCCCCCCTCCCACCAGGGATCCCTCTGATCCCCCCCTCCCACCAGGGATCCCTCTGATCCCCCCCTCCCACCAGGTATCCCTCTGATCCCCCCTCCCACCAGGGATCCCTCTGATCCCCCCCCTTCCCACCAGGGTTCCCTCTGATCTCCCCCCTCCCACCAGGGATCCCTGTAAGAGGGACCCCGACGCAACACCTTCTCTGCTTGAAGGAACCCCATCCACAGACCCCTTGCCTTCTTTGTCCACAACTGTAGAGATCACAAGTGAACCTCGCCCAGGCTGTAGTTCTCCACGGGACTGGAGAATCATGGCGAGGATGGAGCATTGGGTGCTGGGCCCGCTAAATAGATGCAAATAGGCCATTTTGACCCATTTGAATTTATTTCCATGTTCCTGCTGGAGTGCGGCATGAAACTCAGTTATGTCGCCAGCGAGGGGTCAGAGCACAGCGTTTAGGTCGACACCAATCCCGATTTTGCCCCAAAGCCCGATTCTGTGTCTCATCAGGGAACACATTCTGGGCATCCCGCGGACGGAGAATCACACCCCAAGAACTTAAAGAGGTCGAAGATAAGCCAGAAGGCAGTAAACGGAACAGAAGCAGCGGATATTGAAGTGGATTCACCATACATATGGTAAGGAGAGACCTTCCAAGATTTAAATAGGGAGTAGGAAAGTTCCAACTCTAGCAAAAGGGAATTGAGGCAGATGCCACACATAATTGAAATGCAGCAGAAGCTGGAAAGCTAACTTTGGGTGTAATGTCCAAGAAGACAATGGGCAATTAGGAATGGACAATAAATGCTGGCCCAGCCAGTAACGCCCACATCCCATTAACAGATTTTTAAAAACACGGGTATTTGATATTTACACCATGAAGGGAAATGAATATCAAGTGTATTTGATATTTAGGGAGATCAGGCAAAAAGGAATAGGTGTTGGTGGGGTGGCATTATTAGTTAAGGATGAAATCAATTCAATAGTGAAAAAGGATATTGTCCCATGAAAACAAAGATGTGGAATTAATCTGGGTGGTGCTAAGAAGCAATAAATGGAGAAAAGCAGTGGTGGGAAGTATCTGTAGGCATCCAAACAATACTGGTAAGGTACAGGATGGCATTAAATAGCAAATTAGAGATGCATGGGCAAGGAGGCTACAGCAATCATTGCTGACTTCAATCGACATATAGACAGGGAAACCAAATTAGCAGTATTGTGTCAGATGAATTCCTGGTGTGTGTACAAGCTGCTTTTTTTTTAAACCAAAACATCGAGAAACCAAATGGGGTATGGGTTATCCTAGATTTGGCATTGTGCAATGAGAAGGGGTTAATTAATAATCTTTTTGTTCAGGGTGCTTTAGGGAAGAGTAACCATAACATGATAGAATTTTTCATTAGGATGGAAAGTAAAGGAGACCAACCCGAAACTAGAGTCCCAAATCTAAGCAAGGAAAATACAATGGATAATGTCCAGGTTTGGGCGAATAAGTGGCAAATAACATTTGCACCACATAAGTGCCAGGCAATGACCATCTCCAACAAAAGAGGATCTAACCATCGCCATTTGACATTCAATGGAAATACCATTGTTGAATCCCCACTATTAACATCTTGGGGGGGTTACCATTGATCAAAATCTGAACTGGACTAACCATATAAATACTGTGACTGCCAGAGCAGGTCCAAGACTAGGAATCCTGCAGCGGCAAGTAACTCACCTCTTGACACCACAAAGCCTGTCCACCAACTACAAGGTGGAATGGAATACTCTCCTTTTGCTTGGGGGAGTGCATCTCCAACAACACTCAAGAAGCTTGACTCCATCCAGGACAAAGCACCCCACTTGATTGAATATTTGTGGGAGCGTTAGCAATCTCTCCACCATCGACGAACAGTGCCAGTCATGTGTGCCATACAAGGTGCACTACAGGGGCTCATCAAGGTTCCTTAGGCAGCACTTTCCAATCTACATTACCATCTAGAAGGACAAGAGTAGCAGGTACCTTGGAACACCACCTGGAGGTTCCCCTCTATGTCATTCATCATAAACACTGATACCAAAAGCTTCTACAAGTGTATAAAGAGGAAGGGAATAGCTAAAATGAATGTTGGCACTTTAGAGGACGATATTGGTGAGGTAATAATGGAAACACCGAGATGGCAGAGGCACTGAACCAATATTTTGCCTCTGTCTTCACGATGGGCGATATTAAAAAATTTCCAAAAACTTGAGTTAATACAGAGGGACTTGGTACAACAACAATCACTAGGGAGACAGAATTGAATAAACTAATGGATTAAAGGTAAGTCTCCAGGACCTGATGGTTGAACCCTAGGGTATTAAGGGAGGTGGCAACGGAGATAGTGGATGCATTGGTTATGATATCTCAGAATTCCCTGGATTCTGGAAGAGTCCCAGTGGATTGGAAACATGCCAATGTGACGTACATCCCTATTCAAAAAAGAGAGAGGGGCAAAAAGTGGTAAACTATGGACCAGTTAGGTTGACCTTTGCGGTGAGGAAGTGGCTGAAATTAATCATTAAGAAGGAGTTGACAGACCACTTGGAAAGATAAAGTTCAATCCACCATTGTCAGCCTAGATTTATGAGGGCAAGTCATGCTTGACAAACTTGCTCAAGTTCTTTAAGTAGGTAACCAGCAAGGTGGATTATGGGGAACCTGTGGATGTGGTATATCTAGACCTCTGCAAGCAGGGAACAGAGTAATCCCGCCGGCACCAGAGGTGGTTTAAACCACGTCGGCCCATCGCGGACCAGAGAATTGCCACGGGGGGCACGCCGATCGGCACGGGGGGCCTGCCGATCAGCGGGGCGTGATTCCTGCTCCCGCCGATTCCCGGGTGGCGGAGAAGGGATTTACGCCGGCCCCACATCTGGAGTAGTGTGTTCAGTTGTGGTCTCCTTATTTGAGGAACAGCTTCATAGAATTTACAGTGCAGGAGGCCACTCGCCCCATCGAGTCCACACCGGCTCCTGGAAAGAGCAGCCTACCCAACCCCACACCTCCACCCCATCCCCACAACCCAGCAACTCCCCCAACACAAAGGGCAATTTTGGACACCAAGGGCAATTTTGCATGGCCAATCCACCTAATCTGCACATCTTTGGACTGTGGGAGGAAACCGGAGCACCTGGAGGAAATGCACGCACACACGGGGAGAACGTGCAAACTCCGCCCAGACTGTGACTCAAGCCGGGAATTGAACCCGGGACCCTGGAGCTGTGAAGCAATTGTGCTAACCGCTATGCTACCGTGCTGTGACATTGGAGGCAGTTCAGAGGATGTTCACCAGATTGATTCCAGAGATGAAAGGGTTAATGTATGAGGAGAGAATAAACAGTTTGGGCTTATACTCACTGCAGTTTAGAGGAAGGATCTGATCGAGGTATATAAAATATTGATAAATGTAAATGTAGACCAAATGTTCTCCTTTGTGGGGCAAATTAGAACAAGAGATCACAGATATCGGTTGACAGGCAGTAGATTTAGAACTGAGAGGAGGAGGAACTACTTCTCGCAGAGGGTTGTGAATTTATGGAACCTCACTGGTGAAGTTATTAAATGGTTCAAGGAGATAGAAAATTTTCTGATAAAAACAGGTGAAAGGAATATGGGGTACACGCCATGGGAAGGTCAGAGAATCCTGCCCTTGTGTCATCCTTACTACTTGTCCGCCACCTATTTTGGTGGCATCACAAACTTGGCAATAGTGCATTCACTTCCCACGTCATTTGTAGCCCCACCACTGATCCCTGTCACACTCCACTAGTTCCAGGTTGCCATCCTGGAAAGGCCTCGCTTATCCCAACTCTGTCTTCCATCAGTTAGCCAATCCTCTATCCATTCTAATATACTCCCAACTTCTTATCTTATTAAGTATCCTTTTGTGCGGGACCTTACAGAACACTTTTTGGAAACCCAAGTATATTGTGGGGGGGGGGGGGGGGGGGGGGTGAATCTCTGGGGCCACGAGCCCCAAGCGGGATTCTCAATGGCCTGTTATTTGGCATGATAGCCAAATCAGGATTTTTGCCAGGCATCAAACCCGCTGAAAGTCTCCTGGCCCACTATGCCTGGTGAGATCAGATTCCCACCCAGAGAGGGCAAGAACTCGATCCAAAATAATTTCCATTCCGTTGAATGAAATGAGAGGGTTTGAAGCAGAATGCTCGGACTTCCCAGAATGCTCCCGGCCCCCAGCTGGAATTCCACGGCGTGAATCGCTATTGCTCTCTACAAGTACGGACCAGGCACCATGGACACCGAAGGGGAGCAAGGGGGCAAGCACCCTATCTACTCTTATCTTCAGGACGCAGAGGCAGGTCCTGTGGAGGTGGAGGATGGGGGTCTTATGGCAGGTCTTCCCTCTAGTTTTGAAAATCATTAAACTCTCTTTCAGCATGCCAAGTTGTATTAAAGTCTTTCCTCTGATGCCTCTTCCAGCACGTCAAGTTCAAAATTTATCAGATGAAGGTTAAAATCTTCCCTCTGATGCGTTGGAAATCTGTGAAGTGCCTTTTTCAGTCAATTTCAGTCCTCTAACGTTTTCAAAAATATCTCTGCAGCTACTTCCTTTAATATCTTAGAATGCAACCAATCAGATCCAGGGGGCTCATCATGTGTTATTTTTTAAAAATACCTCCACCCCCTTCTGTCACTTGATTATTCAGTATGTTTGGAAACATTATTAGTGTCTTCCATCATCAAGACTGACACAAGGTAGTTGTTAGTAACGCTTGTTTAGCTGGTTTAGCTCACTGGCCTAAATCGCTGGCTTTTAAAGCAGACCAAGCAGGCCAGCAGCACGGTTCGATTCCCGTACTAGCCTCCCCGAACAGGCACCGGAATTTGGCGACTAGGGGCTTTTCACAGTAACTTCGTTGAAGCCTACTCGTGACAATAAGTGATTTTCATTCATTTCATTCATTCATTCTGCCATTTCCTGATTCCCTATTCCCAGTCTCATTCTTGAAGGGGCCTATGTTCACTTTGGCCTCTCTCTTCCTCGTTATATATTTAAAGAAGTTCTTGATATCTGTTTTTATATTATTTGCTAGTTTACCTTCATAGTTTATGCCCTCGCTCTATTATTTTTTTGGTTATCTTTGGTTGATTTTTAAAACTTCTCAATCCTTTGGCTTACCACTAATCTTTGCCACATTATTTGTTTTTAGTTTCAGCTTAATACTAGACTTAACTTTCTTGGTTAACCATGCTAGATTTATTCTCTTCCTAGAATTCTTCTTCCTCAATGGGATATATCTTGTTGTAAGCTATGAACTATTTCCATAAACGTCTGCCATCGCTGATCAACTGTCTTTCATGTTAAACTCCTTTCCCAGTCCACTCCAGCTAACTCTGCCCTCATTCCTTTATAAATTATCCTTATTTAAGTGTAGCATAGTTGTTTCTGATCCAAGCTTCTCACTCTCAAACTGAATGCTAAATTTAACCAAGTTATGGTCACTGTTTCCTAGGGAATCTTTTACTCTGAGATTGTTTATTAAAGCGTGACTACTCATTATGTTGGGCAGCGTGGTAGCATAGTGGTTAACACTGCTGCTTCACAGCACCAGGGACCCGGGTTCGATTACTGCCTTGGGTCACTGTGTTCTCCCCGTATCTGCGTGGGTTTCCTCCGGGTGCTCCGGTTTCCTCTCACATGTCCCAAAAGACGGGCTTGTTACGTGAATTGGACCTTCAGAATTGTACCTGAACAGGCGTTGTAGTGGTGACTCGGAGATTTTCACAGTAACTTAATTGCAGTGTTAATGTCAGCCTATTTGTGACACTAATAAAGATTATTATTATTAAAGCTTCATCATTACTCATTATCAGATCCAAAAGAGCCTTATCCCTGGTTGGATCCACAACTTATTGTTCTAGGAAACTGTCCTGAATACTATGAGTTCATCCTCATGAAAACTTGCAAGAAAAATTAGCAAGCTCAAGGACTGAGAGTTTAGAATTAGGATAGGAGGACCGAGAGAAAGAGGGGAGAAACCCAGAACGAGAGTAAACGTGCAAGGAATGTAAAAATGGACAGCGAAAGCTGCTACAAAGTAAAAAGGAAAAATAAATGAAGACAAATGTAGCTTCTTTACGATCTGAAACAGGAGAATCTATAAATAAAGAACAAGATGGCAGAGCAATTAAAGAACTACTTTAGATCTGTCTCCACAGTAGGGCAGCACGGTGGCCTAGTGGTTAGCACAACCGCCTCACGGCGCTGAGGTCCCAGGTTCGATCCCGGCTCTGGGTCACTGTCCGTGTGGAGTTTGCACATTCTCCCCGTGTCTGCGTGGGTTTCGCCCCCACAACCCAAAAATGTGCAGAGTAGGTGGATTGGCCACGCTAAATTGCCCCTTAATTGGAAAAAATAATTGGGTAATCTAAATTAAAAAAAAAAAAAAAAGATCTGTCTCCACAGAAAAAGACACAAAACACTTCCTAGGAATGCTTAGAAACCAAGGGTCTAGTGAGAAGGAGGAATTCAAGGAAATAAGTATGGTAAAATAACAAGTGCAAGAGAAATTAATGAGACTGTAAGCTAATAATCTACATACCACTGTACTAAAGGAGGTGGCTATGGAAATAGTGGATGCACTAGTTGTTATCTTCCAAAATTCAGTACTTTTTTCAAACAGTCCCAGTAGATTGGAGAGTGGCAAATGTATCCCCACTATTTAAAAAGGAGGGTGAATGAAACCAGACTGGTTAACCTAATATCAGTGGTAAGAAAATGCTAGAGTCTTTTATTACAAGGATATAAAAGGACACTTAGAAAATGACAACAGGATTAGACAAAGTCAACATGGATTTGTGAAGGGGAAATTATGTTTGATAAACCTACTGGGTCTTTTTGAGAACGTAACTAATAGCATAGATAAGGGATGTGGTATATTTGCATTTGCAGAAAGCTGTTGATAAAGTAGTCCCAAATAATGGTTAGTGTGCAAAATTGAAGCACATGAGATTGGCGGCAATACAATGGTATGGATTGAAAATTGGTTAGCAGACAGGAGCAGAGTTGGACTAGATGGATCTTTGCAGAGTGGCAGACGTCACCTTGTGATGTTCCATCGGGATCGGTACTTGAGCCCAGCTATTCACAAGATATTATCAATGATTTGGATGAGGAAATTAAATGTAATATTTCCAAGTTTGCTGACAACTCAAAACTAGGTGAATGCGAGTGGTGAGGAGGATGTAAAGATGCTTCGAGGTGATTTAGACAAGTTGTGCGAGTGGGAAACTACATGGAAAATGCAGTATAACATGGATACGCATGAAGTTATCACCTTTGGTAGGAAAAACAGAATATCATTTAAATGGTGAAAGATTGGGAAATGTTAATGTAGCAAAGGACCTGGGTGTTCTTGGAAACATTACTGAAAGCAAGCTGTTAGAAGGTAATCGGCATGTTGGCCTTCATTGCAAGAGGATTTGAGCACAGAAGCAAGGATGTCATACTGCAGCTGTACAAGGTTTTCATGAGACAACACTTGGAACATTCTGAACAGTTTTGGACTTCTTACCAAAGAAATGATATACTTGCTATACAGGGAGCACAGCGAAGTTTCACCTGGAACAACAGAATTGTCATACAAGGATGACTGGGTTGACTAGGCCTGCATTCACTGGAGTTTAGAAGAATGAGAAGGGATCTCATTAAGGGCGAGACAGACTGGATACAGGGCAAGATGTTTCCTCTGGCTGGTGAGGTGAGGAGCAGGTTTATTTGGAATCACTAGCTTTCAGAGCGCAGTTCCTTAATCCGAAAACTAGTGATTACAACCTGGTCTTGTAAGGCTTCTCACTGTGCCCACCCAGTCCATCGGCAGCATCTCCACATCATGATGGGTCCCGAAGAAGGGGTCACAGTCCGAAGATATAGGACAGGCCATTTAAGACTGAGATGAGAAGAAATTTCTTTACTGAAATGGTGGTGAAACTGGAATTCTCCACCACAGAAGGCTGTGGAGACCACTGGCAGGATCATCCGTTTCGCCAGCAGCGCACTCACACCCGCAGATTTGACGGCGGCATGGAGGTGCCCTCAATGGGAAACCCCATTGGCCAGCTGCTGGGGCAGAGAATCCCGCTACCGGTAGGGGCGCGTTGCACCAGAAAACGGGTGCAACAGGAAGGGGAAGCCCACCCCAAGTCTTTGAATATATTTAAGACACGGAATCGATAAATTCAGTCACTAAAGGTGTCAAGGAGTATGGGGAGTGAGAGGGGTATGGCTTAAGATGGAGGATCAGCCATGATCATATTGAATGGCAAAGCAGGCTCGTGGGGGTCGAATGGCTACCTGCTCTCATTTTCTATGTAACACGTTCAAAGCAGTTGCAGACGTAGGTATAGCAGGACGTGTGGGAAGAATAAAACGGGGGGGGGGGGGGGGAAGAATCTTTAGGGAGCCAGAAAAGATTTAAATACCAAAAGGGATAATGGCACAAGGCCAAAGGGGAAATTCATAGATTCATAAGAGGTTCACAGCACAGAAAAAGGTCCTTCCATCCATTATAGCTGCACCAGTCAAAAAGAGCCACCCAAGTATTCTAATCCCATTTTCCAACACTTGGCCCATGGTCTTGTATGCCTTGGCATCACAAGTCCACATCGAAATAAATGTCATGAGGGTCTCTCCCTCCACCACCTTTTCAGGCAGTGAGTTCCAGACTTCCACCACCCTCTGGGTGATAAAGGTTTTTCCTCAGATCTCCTCTAAACCTCCCGCCCCATACCTTAAATCTACACCACCTGGTCATTCATCCCTCCAAGAGGAAAGGTTTCTTCCTGTCTACTCTATCTGTGCCCCTCATACTTTTATGTATCTCAATCATGTCCCCGCCTCAGTCTCCTCTGCTGCAAGGAAAAAAAACGCAGTCTATCCAACTTTGCTTCAGAGCAAAACCTCTCCAGCCCAGACAACATCCAGGTACGTCTCCTCTGCACCCTTTCCAGTGCGATCAAATCCCTCCTATAATGTGGATTACAGAACTGCGCACAATACTCTAGCTGTGGCCTAACCAACATATTTTAATGTTCCAGCATAACCTTCCTGCTCTTAAACTCTATGCCTTGGTTAATAAAGGCAAGTATACCATATGCCTTTTTAACCACTGTAATCACCTGTACTGTCACCTTAAGGGACCGGTGTACATGCACACCAAAGTCTCTCAATCCTCGGTGCTTCCCAGGGTCCTGCCTTTTATCATGCATTCCCTTTCCTTGTTTGTCCTGCCCAGGTGCAATACCTCACGCTTGAATTCTATTTGCCACTGATCAGCCCATCTACATCCTCCTGTAAACCAAGGCTATCCTCACTATTTTCCGCCCCACCAATTTTTGTATCATCCACAAACTTAGTGATCAACCCTCCTACATGCATTTCTAACAGAAATCACAAAAGGCAAGGGCTCCAACACGGATCCCTGCATTACCCATTGGATACAGGCTTCCAGTCAGAAAAACACCCTTTGACCATCACCCTCTGCTTCCTCCCACTCAGCCAATTTTGGATCCAATTTGCCAAATTGTCTTGCATCAATGGGCTCTTACCCTCACTATCAGTCTCCTCTGTGGGACCTTATCAAAAGCCTTGATGAAGTCCAAGTAGACTATGTCAAATGCATCTCTCTGATCTACACACCTGATCACCTCTTCGAAAAATTGAATCAAGTTGATCAGGCATATTTTAAAAATAAATTTAGAGTACCCAATTCTTTTTTTTTCCAATTAAGAGGCAATCTTGCGTGGCCAACCCACATACCCTGCACATCTTTGGGTTGTGGGGGCGAGATCTGTCATGATATGCAAACATGCAGCTAAAGAACACATAGAATAGGACACGACCAATGAGCAGTCAGGCCACTCAGGGGTAGTATCTTACTATAAAAGGGATGAGGCACTCACACCCCACCTCTTTCTACAGACCAACATCTACAGGGTGAGACAGAGTGTATCCTCAACTTCACACCCCAGCACGTGGCTTCGAGCAAGGCTGGTTCAGTTAGTCCGAGTTGCTACATTTAGATTAGCAGAGAGTCGAACTCATTGAGAACTGTGCTTATAGTTCAATATAACACATTGAACTCACTTCAAAGTCTGGAGCATCTTTTACTCAAAACTGCATCAAGTGGCTGCTTGTGTTATTCCAAATTACATAACACAAGATGCACAGACGAGAGAATGCGCAAACTCCACACGGACAGTGACCCGGGACCAGGATTGAACCTGGAAGTTGGTCAGATATGACCGGCCCTCAACAAAACCATGCTGACTGTTCTTGGTTAATGCCCGCCTCTTCAAATGCAGATTCATTTTGTCTTTCCAAATTGCTTCCAATGGCTTCCCCCTCGCTGAGGTACAGTGAAAAGTATCATTCCGTACATTACATGAAAGAAACATAGGACATATATAAATACATAGACACAGGCATTGGGTGAAGTTTACGGAAGGTCATACTACTCAGTAGAGATGGTGTGATAAGAGACCAGTTCAGTCCATCAAAGGGTCATTCAGGAATCGTAACAGCAGGGAAGCAGCTGTTTTTGAAGAGGTTGGAAGAGAGAATACCTCAGGTGTGAGGGGTCTTTGACTATGCTGCCTGCTTTCCCAAGGCAGCGGGAAATATAGATAGAATCAATGAATGGGAGGCAGATTTGTGTGATGGACTGGGCCATGTTCACGACTCTCTGTAGCTTCTTACCGTCTTGGGCCGAGCATCGTCATACCAGACTATGATGCAGCTAAATAGGATGCTTTCTATGGTGCATCTGTAAAAATTGATAAGAGTCAATGTGGACATGCTGAATTCTCTTAGTTTCCTGAGGAAGTATAGGCACTGTTGTACTTTCTTGGCCTTAGTGTAATCGTGGATGGATCATGACAGATTGTTAGTGATATGCATACCTACAATTTGAAGCAGTCAACCATCTCCACCTCGGCACCATTGATGCAGACAAGGTAGTGTCGTGTGCGTATAGGGAGTACAGCAGGGGACTAAGTACGCAGCCTTGTGGGGGCCCCAGTATTGAGGACTATCGTGGAGGAAGTGTTGTTGTTCATCCTTACTGATTGCGGTCTGTGGGTCAGGAAGTCGAGGATCCAGTTGCAGAAGAAGCCAAGTCCTAGGTTTTGGAGTTTTGATGTGCGCTTGGCTGGGATTATGGTGTTGAAGGCAGAGCTGTAGTCAATGAGTCATTGTTATCGAGATGCTCCAGGGATGGGTATAGGGTGTCTGCAGTGGACCAGTTGTGGCAGTATGCGAAATGCTGTGGACCAAGGCATTCAGGGAGTCTGAAGTTGATGTGTCTCATGACCAACCTCACAAAGCACTTCATCATGATAGATGTCAAGGCCACCGGACGATAGTCATTGAGGCAAGTTACCCGCTTCTTCTTTGGCACCAATATGATGATGGTCTTCTTGAAGCAGGTGGGAACCTCGGAACATAGTAGGGAGAGGTTGAAGATGGCCGCAAAAATACCCACCAGTTGGTCCGCGCAGGTTCTGAGTACACGACCAGGGGCTCCGTCAGCACACGGTACTTTCCAAGGGTTGACTTTCAGGAAGACAGATCGGAATTTGGAAGCTGTGATGGTAGGTATAGGTGTGTCCAAGGCTGATGGGCAGTTGACAATGGTTTGATGGCTTCTTGCTCGAATCGAAGAGGGGTGTGCTGCTGATGGAGATTCTATTCGGGCTTTGCTTTGTAGCCCGTTATATTGTTTAAGCCTTGCAACTGATGAGAGTCTGTGGCATTAGTCTGTGACTCTAGCTAGAAGTTGCTGTAAATCTGAGAATGAATTTTTAAGACCTGAAATACCAACTGGCTGACCTCCATAGACACTCGCTGACCTGCTGACTATCACTGGCTAATATCACGAGACAACTTGATTTTTTTGAGCCACTAGAGGGAAGCAAACATCATGTTTTCAGTGTTCTTCGTCCTGGCCAAATTAGTTTTGTTCAAATAACAGTTTTGATACAATTTTCATTTTGATTTAACATAAAAACATGCCTCCAGTGTTTTAAAGGTTTATTTTGTTTTTAAGGTGTATTTATATGTAATTAATCAGTTGCTATTTCTATTTGAAACTTCTCTAGACCCATCTTTTGTTTCTTTATTTATTCCATTATCCTGCACTCGAAAGCTTGCACCCGTGATAGCACAGAAGGAGCATATGGAGCAAATCATGGTATCTTCAATTGTTCCAGGTGACCATGTGTGCAGGAATGTATCAAACTGCAGCTACTGGCTAACCACATTTCGGAGCTGGAGCTGAGCGAGGATTCATTGTGGAGCATCTGCAATGTTGTGCAAGTCATGGATAGCATGTTCAGTGAGGTGGTCACACCGCAGGTGAAGATTGAACAAGCAGAAAGGGCATTAGTGCCGCCAGGCAGAGTAGAGGAAGGTAGGTAGTGCAGAGTCCCTGTGGCCATCCCACTTTCTAACAGGTAGATGACTGTACAGAGGAAAGCAGTGGCAACCAACTTCAGAGCACCATGGTGGTTTTTTTTGCACAAGAGGGGAGGAGGAAGAACAGCAAGGCTATCGTGGCAGGAGATTCAATTGTAAGAGGAAGAAACGTTTCTGCAAAAGAGACTCCAGGATAGTACCTGGCTTCCTGGTGCCAGGGTCAGGGATCTCACTGAACTGCTGCAAGGCATACTGAAGGGAGAGGGCAAACAGATATTGTGGTCATGATGTGGAGATGCCGGCGTTGGACTGGGGTGAGCACAGTAAGAAGTCTTACAACACCAGGTTAAAGTCCAACAGGTTTGTTTCAAACACGAGCTTTCGGAGCACGGCTCCTTCTTCAGGTGAATGGCTTGGTCCACAGCATTTCGCATACTGCCACAACTGGTCCACTGCAGACACCCTATACCCATCCCTGGAGCATCTCGATAACAATGACTCATTGACTACAGCTCTGCCTTCAACACCATAATCCCAGCCAAGCGCACATCAAAACTCCAAAACCTAGGACTTGGCTTCTTCTGCAACTGGATCCTCGACTTCCTGACCCACAGACCGCAATCAGTAAGGATGAACAACAACACTTCCTCCACGATAGTCCTCAATACTGGGGCCCCCACAAGGCTGCGTACTTAGTCCCCTGCTGTACTCCCTATACGCACACAACACTACCTTGTCTGCATCAATGGTGCCGAGGTGGAGATGGTTGACTGCTTCAAATTGTAAGTATGCACATTTGGTACCAACAACAAAGGCAGAAAAAGGGATGAGGTCCTGCAAGCAGATTTTGGGAAGCTAGGAAATAGATTTAAAAACATGACCCAGAAGGTACTAATCTCTGGATTACTTACAGTGCCACGTGCTTCTTTTTTTTTCAAATAATTTTTATTGAAAAATTTTGAATTTATGCAACAATAACGCACCATAGTAAAATACCAAAAATAACAATAATATTAACAATCATAAACATTCGCCCTACCTCCATGAACAACACAGCATTTTAACAACAACGCAAATTATCACAATATAAAGTTACAGAACAGACACTACAATAAGGAACCCCCCCCCCCGGGGTTGCTGCTGCTATTGACCAAGTTACCTATCTTTGAGCCAGGAAGTCCAGAAAAGGCTACCATCGTTTATAGAACCCTTGTATTGACCCTCTCAGGGCAAATTTGACCCTTTCCAATTTTATAAATCCCGCCATGTCACTGATCCAGGTCTCCACACTTGGGGGGCCTTGCATCCTTCCACTGTAGCAGAATCCTTCGTCGGGCTACTAGGGACGCAAAGGCCAGGACACCGGCCTCTTTCGCCTCCTGCACTCCCGGTTCTACCGCAACTCCAAAAATCGCGAGTCCCCGCCCTGGTTTGACCCTGGATCCAACCACCCTCGACACCGTCCCCGCCACCCCCTTCCAGAATTCTTCCAGTGCTGGGCATGCCCAGAACATATGGGCGTGGTTCGCTGGACTCCCCAAACATCTGGTGCACCTGTCCTCACCCCCAAAGAACCTACTCATCCTAGTCCCGGACATGTGGGCCCGGTGCAGCACCTTAAATTGGATGAGACTAAGCCTCGCACATGAGGAGGAAAAGTTGACTCTCTCCAAGGCATCCGCCCAAGTCCCGTCCTCTATCTGCTCCCTAAGTTCCTCCTCCCATTTAGCCTTCAGCTCCTCCACTGACGACTCCTCCACCTCCTGCATTACCTTATAGATGTCAGACACCTTCCCCTCTCCGGCCACACCCCCGAAAGCACTCTGTCCATCGTCCCCCGCGACGGCAGCAGAGGGAATCCCTCTACCTGTCACCCAGGAAACGCCTTTACCTGCAAGTATCTGAACATGTTCCCTTGAGGAAGGCCAAATTTATCTTCCAGTTCCCCCAGGCCCGCAAACCTCCCGCCAATAAACAGGTCCCTCAATTTGCTGATGCCCGCCCTTTGCCACCCCCTAAATCCCCCATCCTTGTTCCCCGGGATGAACCGATGGTTGCCAGCCAGTGGAGCCTCCATCGAGCCCCCTGTTTCCCCCCGATGCCGTCTCCACTGTCCCCAGATTCTTAGGGTCGCCGCCACCACCGGGCTCGTGGTAAACCTCTTAGGGGAGAGCGGCAACAGTGCCGTTACCATGGCACCCAGGCTCGTACCTCTACATGACGCCATCTCCATTCTTTTCCACGCCGCCCCTCCCCCCATCACCCATTTACGCACCATTGACACATTGGCTGCCCAATAGTACCCCAGAAGGTTGGGCAGCGCCAGCCCGCCTCTATCCCTCCCTCGCTCCAGGAACACCCTCTTCACTCTCGGAGTCCCATGTGCCCACACAAAGCTCAAAATACTGCTAGTCACTCTCCTAAAGAAGGCCCTGGGGATAAAGATGGGCAGGCACTGAAAGAGGAACCTCGGAAGCACCGACATTTTGACGGACTGTACCCTCCCCGCCAACGATAATGGCAGCATGTCCCACCTCTTGAACTCCTCCTCCATCTGATCTACAAGTCTGGTGAAGTTATGCTTGTGAAGAGTCCCCCAGTTCCTGGCCACCTGCACCCCCAGGTACCTAAAGCTCTCCCCTGCCCGCCTAAGCGGGAGCCTACCAATTCCTTCCTCCTGGTCTCCAGGGTGCACCACAAACACCACCTTAATTTATAACCTGAAAAGGTCCCAAACTCAGCTAGCAACTCCATCACTCCCGGCATCCCTCCCACCGGGTCCGCCACATACAGTAACAGGTCATCGGCATACAACGACACCCTATGTTCCTCTCCACCTCGCACCAAGCCTCTCCACCTCTCTCAATCCCTCAACGCCATCGCCAGCGGGGGCAACCCTGCCTGGTCCCTCGGTAAAGCCGGAAGTACTCCGACCTCCTCCTATTCGTGACCACGCACGCCATTGGGGCTGCTGCCTTACCCATCTAATGAACCCTTCACCAAATCCAAACCTCCCCAACACCTCCCATAGGTACCCCCACTCCACTCTATCGAAGGCCTTCTCCGCATCCAGTGCCACCACTATCTCTGCCTCCCCCTCAATCGCCGGCATCATGATGACATTCAACAATCTCCGCACATTCGTGTTCAGCTGCCTTCCCTTCACGAAACCTGTCTGGTCCTCGTGCACAACCCCTGGCACACAGTCCTCTATCCTGGTGGCCAGGATTTTTGCCAGGACCTTAGCATCCACGTTGAGGAGAGATATGGGCCTGTACGAACCACACTGCTGGGGGTCCTTGTCCTTCTTTAAAATTAACGAGATCATGCCCGCGACATCGTCGGGGGCAAAGTCCCCCCTTCCCACGCTTCATTGAGTGCCGCACCAGCAAGGGGCCCACTAGGTCCACAAACTTTTTATAAAATTCCACCGGGAACCCATCCAGCCCCGGTGCCTTCCCTGACTGCATCTGCCTGATCCCCTTAACTAGCTCCTCCAGCTCAATCGGCGCACCCAACCCCTCCACCTTCTCCTTCTGCACCTTCGGGAAAGAAGGCCCGTCAAGGAACCTCTCCATTCCCCTCCTCTCCCCTGTTGGCTCCGACGGTACAGTTCCCCGTAAAAGTCCTTGAAGACCTCATTCACCTCTACCCCCTTCCGCACCATATTCCCACTCTTGTCTCTCACTCCAGCAATTTCCTTAGCCGCATCCCGCTTGCAGAGCTTTTTTTTTTTTTTTTTTTAATAAATTTAGAGTATCCAATTCATTTTTTCCAATTAAGGGGCAATTTAGCGTGGCCAATCCACCTACCCTGCACATCTTTGGGTTGTGGGGGTGAAACCCACGCAAACACGGGGAGAATGTGCAAACTCCACACAGACAGTGACCCAGAGCCGGGATCGAACCTGGGACCTCGGCGCCGTGAGGCTGCAGGGCTAACCCACTGCGCCACCGTGCTGCCCAGCCGCTTGCAGAGCTGATGAGCCAGCATCCTACTCGCCTTTTCACCATGTTCGTACACTGCCCCTTGTGCCTTCCTCCACTATGCCTCCGCCTTTCTAGTGGTCAGCAAATCAAATTCAGCCTGCGCCTCTCCCCCAACAGTCCCTCCTCTGGTGCCTCTGCATACCTCCTGTCCACCTCCATCATCTTTCCCACCAGTCTATCCCCCTCACTCCTCTCGCTCCTCTCCGTGTGCCCGGATGGATATCAGCTCCCCACGAATCACTGCCTTCAGGGCTTCCCAGACCATCCCCACCTGAACCTCCCCCCGTATCATTCACCTAGAGGTACCCCTCAATACTTGCCCGGACCCTCCTACACACCTCCTCCTCCGCCAACAACCCCACATCCAACCGCCACAACGGACGTTGGTCCCGCACCTCCCCCATCTCCAACTCTATCAAATGCGGAGCGTGGTCGGAGATTGCAATGGCCGAATACTCGGCCTCCTCCACTCTCGGAATCAGTCTCCTACTCACCACGAAGAAATCTATCCGAGAGTAGACCCTATGTACGTGGGAGAAGAAAGAGTACTCGCATGCCCTCGGCCTCACAAACCTCCATGGATCCACCCCACCCATCTGATCCATAAACCCTCTCAGTACCTTGGCCGCCGCCGGCCTCCTACCCGTCCTAGAGCTGGACCAATCCAGTGAAGGATCCAACACCGTATTAAAGTCCCGTCCCCCCCCCCCCGGGACCCGTCCCAAGATACGCCTCATAAAGCCCGCATCGTCCCAATTTGGGGCATACACACTAGCCAGTACCTCCTTCTCTCCTTGTAGCCTGCCCCTAACCATAACATACCTACCCCCCTTATCCGCCACCATCTCCGATGCCTCAAACAACACATTTTTCCCCACCAGAATCGCCACTCCCCGGTTCTTCACATCCAACCCAGAGTGGAAAACCTGCCCCACCCATCCCTTCCTCAGGCGGACCTGGTCCGCCACCTTCAGGTGGGTCTCCTGAAGCATTGCCACATCTGCCTTTAGCCCCTTCAGGTGAGCCAGTACCCTTGACCGCTTCACCGGCCCATTCAACCCTCTAGCATTCCAGGCGACCAACCGGATCAGAGGGCGTCCCGCCCCCCCCTCCCCCATTGACTAGCCATAGCCCGTCGACTGCCCGCCCCAGGCCAGCACCCCCTGCCCGACCCAGTCCCCACAGCGACAACACCTCTCCTCTGTCCCCACAGCCCCCACCAGCTCCTTCCTGACCCTACCAGCAGCAACCCGGTATTCCCCTTTCCCCCCTCCCTTCCCCCCCAGGCTAGGAACCCTCCCAGCCGCGAAACGTCTTCCATTGTACTTCCGTGGGTCAGTTAACTTCTGACGACCCCGGAAACTCCCGCCAATAACCCGACCCCTCCCAAAGTGGGATCATCCCCCAATCTATCCCTCCTCCAGGCACCGCTCCAGCGCGGGGAAGAACCAGTTAAGGCCCCGCCTCCCCCGTCACCGTCTCCGCCCCCCAGCCCCGCAGCGCGGGAAACCAGAGGAAAGCCCGCGCTTTCGCACTGCCCCACCAAACCCTTCTGACACAGCTCCCAAATAACAGCCCCACTCCATACCCCCAACCCGACATAGAATACAACAAACCCCCCCGACCCTCCCCGCAAGATACACAACTCAACCAATGCCCCACAGCAGAAAAAAACATAGCAGAACAACACCCCCATAAATAGCCATATCAAAATTGCAAAAGTACAAAAAAAAAAGAACATAGCAACAGCAGAATCCAGCACTAAGATATTACAACCGACCCCGCAACCCCAAACCCCTAGTTCAAGTCCAGTTTCTCCGTCCGCACGAAGGCCCACGCCTCCTCCGGGGAATCTAAATAATAATGCCGGTCCGAATAAGTTACCCACAGGCTCGCGGGCTGCAACATTCCGAACTTTATCTTTTGCCTGTAAAGCACCTCCTTCGTCCGATTAAATCCGGACTGCCGCTTAGCCACCTCCGCACTCCAATCCTGGTAGATCCGTACTACCCCATTCTCCCACTTGCTGCTCTTCACCTTCTTGGCCCAGCGCAGCACACCCTCCCGATCACTGAACCGGTGGAACCTCACCAGCACCGCACGCGGGGGTTCATTGTCCTTAGGCCTCCTGGCCAGTACTCTGTGTGCTCCCTCCAGCTCCAAGGGCAGATGGAAAGACCTGGCCCCCACTAGCGAGTTCAGTATTATAGCCACATAGGTTGTCAGGTCCGACCTCTCCAGCCTCTCCGCAAGGCCCAAGATCCGCAGGTTTTTCCGCCTCATGCGGTGATCAAGCTCCTCAAAGCGTTCCTGCCACTTCTTGTGGAGTGCCTCGTGCCCCTCCACCTTACTTACGAGGACCACGGCCTCCTCCTCTCGTTCAGTGGCCTGCGTCTGCAACTCCTTGATGGCAGCACCCTGGGTGGCCTTCTGTTTGTTTCCTGCAGAGAGCTCAGTACCTCAGCCTGGAAGTCTGTGACGCAGCGCAGGAGAGCAGCTAGTTGCTCCTGGGCCCACTGTTTCCACTCCTCTGGAGCTCTGCCGGTGGCCATCTTGGATCCCGTCCCCCGTTTTTTTCTGGGGAGCCGCTGCTGCTTTTTCCCCCTTTCCACTCCGAGTTCGATCTCATGGACTGTGGGGAAAGTCGTTCAGCACATCTTCCCCCACCGGGAGACGTCGAAAAATTTCTGTTTTGGGCTCTAAAAAGAGCCGAAAAGTCCGTTTAAAACGGGAGCTCCCAAATGTGTGGCTTCCTACTTCATCACAGCCACCGGAAGTCCACAGTGCCACGTGCTTATAGACATAGAAATAGGTTAGTCTAGATGAATACATGGCTGGAGAGATGGTAAGTAGGGAGAGTTTTAGATTTCTGGGAGACTGGGACCGTATATGCGACAGTGGGTTTTGGACATAGCGGACAGGTTCACCTGAACTGTAATGGGACCAGCATCCTTGCAGAGAATTTTGGTAATGCTGTTGGGGGTGGGTTAAACTAACTTCGCAGGGGTAGGATCCTGAGAGAAGATCTTAAAGATTCATTCTCCGATTTCCAGCAACTTCAATATTTTACCAAGGGGTATTTTAGTGAGGTATTCATCATTATGCTTTTTGTTAATAAGATGGTTCAAATATCCACCGACTTCACAGCAGTCTAAATGCTAACATTTCTTCTGGGAGACGGTAAATATTTAGAAAATACATACATAAAAAAAGCTTGGAAATGCTTCTCCAAGAGCACTGTGGGTGTACCTACTTCACTCGGACTGCAACGGTTAAACAAGGCTCACGATCACCTGAAGGGCAGTCAGGGACAGACAACACACACTGGCCTTGGCAGCGATACCCACATCACACAAACAAAAATAATTTCTTCCGTCTTCCAGGTCCTACTTCAGAACCCAATCTGGCCATTTTTGTTTGAGAAACATTATATTTTCCAAACCGTATTCCATCAATTTACTGTTGAATAAGGAAATCAATCCAATCCCTTCTGAATAATTCATATCAGTATTTACTGTCAGTGTGGAATACTGTCGCTGCAATAATCCAATAGTCATGCACCACTACTTCCTAATTATCTATGTACATTTTCTAATCTCTCACTATACAAAGTCTTTGCAATCCCAGACAGGTGGGCTGTAAATCGCTAAAAATACGCTTGGCGCAATTCTCAATGGGAAGATTTCACGTGTTGTGTATTTGTAGCCATTATCATTTTTATCTGTATAGAATACAATTGCTCCAAAATGTATTCTGCAGAAATTTGTTACATCCTTTATTTCGATTTGCTTGGTACAATAATTTAGTTCCTTACAAAACAGCTCAACTGATGACCATAATTTCTTGAAAACACTCTGCACCACACTTAAACACCATTACTTACATAATATTGAATTGCTCCAGAAAATACTTACAGCGCGTTATGGCATCGGTCACCTAGAGAGACAAAACACATTTTTTGTTTTTTTAAAGGGCTAATAAGAAGCCTGTACATGGAAACAAAACTTGCAACAGGCACAAAGAAGAAATGCCCTCACGCGAACAAAATGGTCTCATCTCATTCAGTAACATTTTACTTCAAAAAGTAAGCACATTTTTTCACAACCATTTTTGGAACTAAATAATTTTCCTGAAAATATACAAAAGGTGAACTGCTGCTTTTCGAGTTGTTTAGGACAAATTGGTAAATTATATAGATTTCCATTATAGAAACCATTGAAGATAGTGTATATGGATTTCAGTAAGGCATTTGATAAGGTTCCCCATGATAATAATAATAATCTTAGTTACAGTGAAAAGCCCCTAGTCACCACATTCCGGCACCTGTTCGAGTAGAGGAGAATTTTGAATGTCCAAAAGACCTAATAGCACTGGAAGGTTGGGTGGGTGATGGGTGGGGGTCCTAGAAAGGGTTGCTGTAAGGAGGCTTGGGGTGGCCTGACGATGGGGAACCCCATAGCGGGGTGTCCTCCCTTGGGGGTGTGGGGTAGTGTTCATGTGTGTGTGGGGAGGTGGAGGGGTGATGACATTGCCCATAGGTGGGGGACCCACAAGCTCACTCAGAGTTCAGGGCACCCTTTCAAAATGGCGACCCAATCCCCAAGTTCAGCTCCCCAGTGCTCAAAAAACTTTTAATGTGCGCTAAACCGGTGAGAAACTCCCCAGGGCCCGAAATGTAACTAAGTATCATTGAATAGCGGTGGGGAACTCGCTAGTAGAGCTGGTGGAAACTCCCTGAAAACGCGCCACAAAATAACTTTGACATTTTTTTGGGAGAATCAGGTCCAATGTGAAAGGCTCAATCAGAAGGTTAGGGAGCATAGGATAAAGGGAAATTTGGCTGTCTGGATATAGAATTGGCTGGCCGAAAAGAAGACAGCGAGTGGTAGCGGATGGAAAGTATTCTGCCTGAAGTTGGTGACCAGTGGTGTCCCACATGTTTCTGTTCTGGGAATGCACTACCAGCAGAGACAGAGTCATTAGAGACATTTAAGCGACTCTTGGACAAGCACACGGACAGCAGTAAATTGAAGGGGTGCAGGTTGGATTGATATTAGATTAGGATAAATGGTCGGCACAACATCATGGGCCGAAGGGCCTGTACGTTCTATGTTTGTGGCGTTTAGGGTGATTTCAAAACATCATGCATGAAAGTTTGTATATATTCACAGATATGGAATCTATTTTATATATACTACCTATTCCTGAAGTTACACCCAATTCATTATTTACAGGAATTGCTTTCATCTGGAGGGGAAAAAAACAAATCTAAATCTACTGAAGTTTCTTCACTCAAAAATAATTTTATCCTCAAAACATAATTTAAGGCACAACCTTTAATCAGATACCTTTATTTCTACAAATGATACTAAATTAATTTGTCCTAGAATCGTAGTCACTCATTTCATGAAGATTCTAATATTATCTACCACGGTTCTTTTAGTATTACCTGGTTTCCAGATAATTATCTATAATTCCTTAATTATATTCCAATTTAGTGTTTTGTTCTTCCTTGACAAAGTGCAAAAGGAACATTTCACCAACCTCAATCTTGAACTTTAAAAAAAAAAATTTAGAATACCAAATTCATTTTTTCCAATTAAGGGGCAATTTAGCATGGCCAATTCACCTAGCTTCGACATTTTTGGGTTGTGGGGGTGAAACCCATGCAAACACGGGGAGAATATGCAAACTCCACACGGACAGTAACCCAGAGCCGGGATCGAACCTGGGACCTCGGCGCCGTGCTAACCCACTGTGCCACCGTGCTGCCCTAATCGTCAACTTTTTAGTATTGATTAAAGTGTTTTAAACTTTTTTCATGCCAAAGGAGATATTTTTACTTCTTCATGGGATGTGAGCAAGGCCAGTATTTTTTTGCTAATCCTTATTTTCCTCGAGGTGGCAATGAGTGCCTTCTTGCACAGCTTCAGTCCATATGATTTAGTTACAGTGGTTTTAGGATATATTGGCCTTAGAAGGAATGCAACATGAAGGAATGACTTGCATTTATATAGTGCCACTGGATTCTCCCAAATAGTTTTAGAGCCAGTGTTACCACTGTTGTCATGAGGGAAACGCCGGGATTATCAATTTTAACATTTTTCTTTAAAAAAAATGAATGCAATTCCTGCAAATAGTGAATTGGGTGTAACTTACATCAGGAAGAAGTAGTATATACAAAATAGATTCCATACGTGTGAATATATACGAACTTTCAAAAATGAGGTTTTGAAATCACCCTAATTTTTTTTTATACAAGGGGCAATTTAACATAGCCAATTCACCTACCCTGCACATCTCTTTGGTTTCTGGGGGTGAGACCTGCAGAATTTGCAAACTCCACATGGACTGTGACCCGGAGCCAGTATCGAACCCGGGTCTTCAACGGTGTGAGGCTGCAGTGCTAACCACTGGCCACCATGCTGCCCTCGCTGGGATTATCCATGGTGTCTTGATATTAATCCCTCAATCAAAATCACAAAACAGGTTATCTAGTCATTATCAAACCGCTTTTTGAGAGCTTTCTCTTTCGAGTACCCAATTAATGTTTTCCAATTAAGGGGCAATTTAGCGTGGCCAATCCACCTAGCCTGCACATCTTTGGGTTGTGGTGGCAAAACCCACACAAATACAGGGAGAATGTGCAAACTCCACACAGCCAGTGACCCTGAGCCGGGATCGAACCTGGGACCTCGGCGCCGTGAGGCAGCAGGGCTAACACACTGCGCCACCGTGCTGCCTTTTTGAGAGTTTTCTGAGCGTAAATTAGCGGTTACGTTTCCTACAATGACTACACTTCAAAAAATACTTCATTAGCTGCAAAGCATTTTGAGACAACCAATGGTCATGAAAAGCACAATATAAATGCCAATCCTTGGGGGGTGGGGGGTTCAAAACACATGGTCCAGTATGGCTGCACTTTCTACATTCTCTTCCTGGTCTCCTTGACTTCTCTATCCCAGTCCCTGGTGTTATTGGAAGTTATTCTGAAGCGGCACAAAGCAACTCTAATAACCCAGCACAAAGCTACCATAAACTAAAACTGTGCGTAAGTAAAGGTTACTGAAAACCACCTCACCTCAAACATGTGTAACAGTCATTTGCACTGGTTCAGGTCCCATCTTGCAGCTGCACCTCGCTGTTTGGTGATCAACGTAGTAATTCATGGACTAAACTTCCAGAAACAATGTTTGAATCCGGTGTCGCATCAGCTGGTTTGACTGAGCGACGTCAGGATAGCATCAGAGCAAGCTGATTTGATGCACGCAGGAGAAACACCCATTTCTTCTTCAGCCCTCATGCTAAGCAAGCCACTTGGGAACCAACAGCTGCAGCAATCCACACACAGCAAGTGGTGCAACTCCTCTGCAGTGCTGCTAAAAGCTGTGCTACATAAATGAATTTCTAACCCATTGTCTGAAACATCTCATCAGGTTTAAAATTGAGCTTTTGCTTTTCATTGGAAAGTGCAATCATGTATGAGTTACAACTAATAGATTTCCGGTTCATAAAGTAATGCAATGGCACATACTTGTATTCTTAAATGAAATTGACATCCAATGACATTTCTCCAGTTTCATGCTGACCAACTTTGCTTTGAAAAGTAATTCAAAATAAAGTTTGGCTTTTTAGCTCTGAAGCTAAAGAGGCCAATAATTGCATCAAAGAGCAAGCACCGTCTTCATCTCATTACAATATGTTCTTGAGCAATCACATTTCATGCCTGTCGATTCCGATTGTTTTTAAGTACCTCAATTTGAGATTATTGAACACAAGATTTATGAAGCAAAGTATTTGAATGAGTTAAATTTCTCAATAAAATACCAGTCATCCGTTTTTTGTCTAAATTCCTTTAGAATAAACTCATTGTAGAGATTATTTTTAAAGTAATTTCATTGCAGAGTACCTTTTAAGCTTCAATGTGCACACATAGACTTACAAAACAGTCACTGCAGAGAACAGTGAACATATGAATGCAAAAATCCTTTATCACTTCAGAGGTCAGTTTGTAACTAGTACCTTTTAATAGGAAAAGGATGATTCAGTAGTCATTCAGATTTCTATTATAAAACCTGTGTATTACAAAAAAACATTTTCAAATTCACAGGAAAGGCTATTTAAATCTTTTTCAATGTGTCATTTGGGAGAACCACTGCACAGTTCATTATATTTTCATTTCTTCTCAGTTTCTCTATATAAGTATTGGAATATTCCTTCGCACATGTGCTTCTAATGACGGCTGGATGATAAACTTTTAGATTTTGAAAGTTTCTTTGTAGATGGACGTTGTTCAACAAGCTGTGGAGTGTCACGATCCATGGGATGCTGATCAGGATCTTGTGTTGAGGTAGAGGCTGTTGCCTTCAATGTCTTCTTTATGTTCGCCACCTTAAAAATAGAAACAATAATAAGAATCTTTATTAGTGTCACAAGTAGGCTTACATTAACAGCAATGAAGTTACTGTGAAAATCCCCTATCGTCACATTTACACCTGTTTGGGTAAACTGAGGGAGAATTCAGAACGTCCAATTCACCTAACAAATAACAGCCATAACAATTTATGCCATTCTTTGTTGTGGAACATAGAACTACGATGTGTAAGAAAGCATTTGAGCCACTTTGTGCTTTTGGAAAAACAAATCTGGTGCCATATACCCATTTTTTATATCATTCATTAAGTTCAATAAGCTCGACATTGCCGGGGAGGCATGTGGCTCAGTGGTTAGCACTGGGACTGCGGCGCTGAGGATCCAGGTTCGAATTCTGGCCCCGGGTCACTGTTCGTGTGGAGTTTGCACATTCTCCCTATGTCTGCGTGGGTTTCATCCCCACAATCCAAAGATGTGCAGGATTGGCCATGCTGAATTACCCCTTAATTGGAAAATAAAAAATTGGGTACTCTAAATTTATAAAACAAAATGCGTACATTGTCAGCGAAATAATTTTATTTATACGTGCTTATCTACTTAAATCCTATCTACTTAAATCCATCGACTGCTGTGTGCTTTCTCCACCTTTCAGTTATTGTCATATTCATGTCCCTACTATCTTTCCTCTCTGTTGCTCTACAATATTCATTAAGTTTATAATCTAATAGCATTTAAAACGATGACAATGTTGTTACAATAAAGCAGCTATATTAGGAAAATAGACTATGGCGCGATTTTCTGGCCATGCTGCGCCGGACAAGCATGCCCATAAAAGCAGTGGGAGCCCCGCTCCCGGGATCCACCTGGCCCATAACGCCTCACGAGATTCAACAGAATGGGAGGACAGGAGACCTCCCATGTTGCGAGCGGAGCTCCCCGTTGTAAAAAAACACTGAATGACAGGAAACAAGTGACTAAACTCGCTCACTCAGGGATTTTGTACCCTTTTGGGAAGATCGCACCCTTTGTACGAGTTTTCTCCAGGTCCTATTTTGCACCAGTCTCTTGTAAAAGGCAATAAATATTTAGGATCTTTTAGCTGTAAAACAGAATATCTTTTGTCTGTGCAGCAACAGATGTTCTTTAGTGTAACAAAGACTATGGACATCAAAATCTATATATGTGAACCCATACCCTCTTGGCATACCAGTGTCAGATTTGTGCGATACCCCAAAGATGCACTGGGTAATCCCTCCCAGATGTTAGGGTTCTCTGGCGATTGTCCAGAAGCGTCAACTTCCCCTGGATAATTGCACTAACTTTGGATGGTTCTGCCAGTATTACACAAGTAGTTATTCTGGAAGGCAGAGTGCAAGAAGAAATAAAAGCACATGTAACCATGTAACTATTTTAAAGACCCAGATCGATCCCTGCACGAGACACATCCCCACACTCCTGAACTCCCACGATATTCTCCTTCCACCGAACACCCTCCTCCACCCCAAACACACAGGGTGCCCCTTACACCATGAACTTGACCACCGTGGCCGGACCCTAAACTCCCCTCCTCCCCTCCAACACCGATTGCTACTTGAGGAAATTATGGCCCATGGTTATATTTGGGAAACCCAAAAAGTACTGAATAACTATGCAGATGAGGAATGAAAAAGAAGGACTTGTATTTACATTGTGCCTTTCATGATCTCAGGAACCTCCCAAAGCTGTGCTATGCACAAGTCTCACTTTCGCTCTGGGTCTTGGTGTTTCCGTTTAGTTCAAGTTGGAAAAGTAATTAACATTATCTTGGAAAAATATACTTAACAGTATCGAGCACTTCCTAGCACCCAATTACATGACCATATCTCAGCAAGTTGATCTCTACCTTCTTGGCAATTGAGATGTCTAGGTCAGGTAATCCAAAGGGAGAATTTGAAAAGAAAGAAAAATTTTGTCAAAACATTTTACCCAAAATGTAGAAACATTTCAATTAAATTCACGAGAGGGAGAAAAGAAACAAATAGTACTTTGTGATAGGTAAACATGATTATTGTAGTAAAACTACTCAAATGACAGGAGACCTGCACTTTACTTGTGCGTGTCCTAGCCTAAACACAATATATATCTTATCCATGTTCTCTGCTTTCTCCTAGCTCCCATCCACCATTTTCATCCAAACTGAAGCTCAAAAGTCTGATGTTTAACCTGTTTATAAGAGCACATTTGGTTGTCAAAAGACATCTAAACTCCCTGGCAGCCAACACAGCTCAAAAATGCCAGGACAGGTGCACTTTTCTATGGTAGATTACGGTTCAATTGTACATATTATCAACTGTTTGGTTCAGAATACATAACCACTTTCTCTAAATAAGTCACTCAAATGCAGTCCTGTGAAGTTAGGTGGGTATTAAAAATTATTGGAGGTGAGCGGGCAACAGAAAACCAGATTAATGATGCAAAACAAAAAGGAATTTGACGATCAGATGGCAGTTGCACACTGGAGTTTTTTTTGGAACATTATGGCTTATGGAATTAATGACAAATTCCCGGCAACAGATGAAACTGCACGCGTTCTATGGAAAAAGCAAGATTGACGAGTCAAAAAGTCTTTTCTTTTCATCTTCACTCACCTCAGTTTCTACCTGTTGCTGAGTTTTTGTGTGGCCTTCCTTATACTGATTTACGCGGAGGACTTGTTGCTCAATTCCTAACAAAACTGCTTGACAACAATCACACCTGTAAACAAACAGGACAAATTGGTGGAATATGACTTTCTTTTTTTACAGTTATCAAAGGCAAATTCATTTAAAAACATAAGATAATCGATGAATAAGGTTTAATAAACTTGTGGCAATCTAGAATATATGATGCAATTATAGAATTTCAAAAAAGTCATAACTTTCATCTCAAGGTCAAAAAAAACTGGAACAATCCTTTCAGTTACAATATTGTTTGACACAATTATCTTTTTGTTACAATCAGCTAAAAGTCGTGTGTTTTCAAAAATATTTCAAAAAGGCACATTTGTTATATTTCTGCAACATTCCTACTTTTATAAAAACATTGAAGATTTATTTTTAGTAATGTCTAGTTTTGTTAAAGAGTATATAGGCTAGCATCTTTCTGTTTAGAATGCAATGTTATTTGCAAATGATACAAGATAATACTGTGCTGAACATGTGCTTCATGTTTCTATTTCAGAAGGGTCCAGATTTAACTAGAAAAAAAACCAATACATTTCTCAGTTAACATTATATTTCCACGACTAAAAAATCCTTAAAAATATAGAAGAACGCGACATTGGGAGGGGATAAATCTATGGTATGGAATATAATTTCACTTTAGGATAGCAACAAAGGACACAAAATGGGTCCTCCGTATAGGATACATTTAATTGTGCTAATCCAAATGTGCTAATCCAAAGAGAGATATACTCCTCAATAGAGGGAGTGCAGCAGAGGTTCACCAAATCTATCCCTCGGTAGGGATTAATTAAATCTCTCATTTGAGAGATTGAGGAGGCTGGGTTTGTATTTCCTAGGGTTTCAAAGAATTAATTCGCAAAAGGGTGACTGTAGACGTAGAAAAGGGCCGCGACGAGGACTTCCGGTGTGCATCATGGAGTGAGTGATCACACAGAGGCAGCTCCTGCCTAAGGTTGCAGAAAAGAGCTGTTTTTTGGGCAGCACGGGTTGGAGTTTCGATGAAAAGGCGTGGGTGAATGTTCAAGGAGTATTTTCCCCCAGGAATAGGATGTTTCTTGGTTATCAGACCCTCAGAAACAGTGCAAGATTTGTCTGAAGCAGCAGCAAACAAAAGCCTCTGCAAGCATGCAAGCGGGGGAAGGGCCAGTTTATAGGTCTCAAGCTGACCTGAGGGCCTTTATGAAAGCTGAATTCTAGCAGCAGAGGGAAGGACGGTGAAAAGATCTCACCAAGGCCATTGAAGAAGCGGAGATGGACTTCCGGTAGCGGTGATGCGGAGCTAAGCCGCACGTTCAGTGGCTCCCACTATTTTCGGACTTTGGGGCTCTTTTAAGGGCTTGTAGTGGTGCTGTTTGGACTTTTCCCCGTGTGGGAACACTCCTTCTCAGATTCTCCACCGGTGGATGGCCTGGACTAGGAGTGGAGCGGTCAGAAAATCGGCTTTGCAGTTGCGGCTAAGCCGCACCGCAGCTCCCGCTACTTAAGGACTTTTGGGCCGATTTGAGGGCCCCAAACGGCGCTGTCTCGACGAATCCCGGTGGGGGAAGGTGTCTAGAGGAGTATTCCCCATAATTTATGGTGCTCACCCGGAGTGGGGCAAAGGAAAAAGCTGCAGCAGCTCCCCAAGAAAAGCGGGGGAAGAAGGACAAAATGGCGGCCGGCGGAACACCCGAGGACTGGTGGAAGTGGGCGCAGGAGCAGCAGGCCTCTCTTCTGCGCTGTTTTGCGGAGCTGAAGGCTGAGTTGCTGGACTCCCTGAATGCGACTACCAACAAGCTGCTTGGGGCTCAGGCGGCCCAGGAGGTGTCCATTAGGGAGTTGCAGCAGCAGGCCGCTGAGCGGGAGGAGGAGGCCGTGGGTCCTCGTGGGGAAAGTGGAGTTGCACGAGGCACTTCACAAAAAGTGGCAAGACCGCTTGGAGGAGCTGGACTTTCGCACGAGGCGAAAGAATTTGAGGATCCTGGGCCTGGCGGAGGGGCTGGATCTCCCGTCGTACGTGACCACGATGTTGAGCTCGTTGATGGGAGCGGGGTCCTTCCATTTGCCCCTGGAGCTTGAGGGAGTTCACAGAGTGCTGGCCAGGAGGCCTAAGGAAAATGAACCCCCGCGGCCGGTGCTGGTGCAGTTCCATCGATTTAGTGACCGGGAGTGTGTGCTGCACTGGGCCAAGAAAGAGAGGAGCAGCAAGTGGGAGAATTCGGTAGTGCGAATCTACCAGGACGGGAGTGCGGAGGTGGCAAAGCGGCGGGCCGGGTTCAACCGGACGAAGGTGGTGCTGAATGCTAAGCAGGTCAGATTTGGAATGCTGCAGCCTGCGCGTCTGTGGGTGACATATAAGGACCGGCACCACTACTTCGAGTCCCCGGAGGAGGCGTGGGCCTTTGTACAGGCGGAAAAGCTGGACTCGAACTAGGGTCTGGGGACACACTATGGCCGTTGCTGTTTTCGCTGTTGCTGTTCTTCAATTTTGACACGTGTTTTTTTTATGCTGGTTTTCTTTTTGCTCTGTTTCCGGGTGGGTTTGTCTGTTGGGTATGGGTGTGGGGTATGTGGGGAACGTTGGGGGTATGTGCTTTATATGTTCTCTTCTGTACGGGGCTGGGGTGAAACTGGATTTTGAGGAGCTGCGTCAGAAGGGTGGGGTGTGGCTATGTGAAAGCGCGGGCTTTCCTCTGGTTATCCGCGCTGCGGGGCAGGGGGGGCGGAGCTGGAGGCGGGGGCGTGGCCTCTACTGGTTTTCTTTCCCGCGCTGAAGCGGTGCCAAGGAGGTGTGGCAAGAGGGGGATGACCCCATGCCGGGAGGAGATGAGTTTTGGCAGGAGCTGCCGGGTCAGCAGAAGTCAGCTGAGTCACGGAAGTACCATGGAGGGTGCGTCGCGGCTAGGAGGGGTCCTAGCCTTGGGGGGGGGGGGGGGGGGGGGGAGATACCGGGGTTGTTGCTGGAATGGCCAGGAAGGAGCTGGCGTGGGCCGGGTCAGGCGCGGCAAGCTGGCCTGGGGCGAGCAGTTGATAAGCTATGGCTAGCCGGCGGGGGAGAGGGGCAGGTTGCCCTCTGATCCGGCTGATTACCTGGAACGTGAGGGGGCTGAATGGGCCGGTTACGAGAACTAGGGTATTTTCTCATCTGAAGGGGCTGAAGGCGGACGTGGCTATGCTCCAGGAGACCCACTTGAAGGTGGCGGACCAGGTTCTTCTGAGGAAGGGGTGGGTGGGGCAGGTTTTTCACTCAGGATTGGACGCGAAGAACCGGGGGGTGGCGATTCTGGTGGGGAAGAAGGTGGCGTTTGAGGCGGCTGAGGTGGTGTCGGACAAGGAGGGCAGATATATTATGGTGAAGGGTAGGCTGCAGGGAGAGAAGGTGGTGCTGGTTAATGTATATGCCCCGAATTGGGATGATGCCAGCTTCATGAGGCGCTTGTTTGGCCGCATTCCGGACCTGGAGGCAGGGGGCCTGATCATGGGGGGAGACTTTAACACAGTGCTGGATCCCCCACTGGACCGGTCCAGTTCAAGGGCGGGTAGGAGACCGGCGGCGGCCAAAGTGCTGAGGGGGTTTATGGACCAGATGGGAGGGGTGGATCCTTGGAGGTTTGGAGGCCGAGAGCGCGGGAGTATTCCTTTTTCTCCCATGTCCATAGGGTCTATTCCCGAATAGATTTTTTCATCCTGAGCAGGGGATTGATCCCGAAGGTGCAGGATGCAGAGTATTCGGCCATAGCGATTTCAGACCATGCTCCGCACTGGGTTGATCTGGAGATGGGGGAGGCGAGAGACCAGCGCCCGCTCTGGCGCCTGGATGTGAGGCTGCTGGCTGATGAGGAGGTGTGTAGGAGGGTCCGGGGAAGTATTGAGGGGTATCTTGATACCAACGACACGGGGGAGGTCCGGGTGGGGATGGTCTGGGAGGCTCTGAAAGCAGTGATCCGGGGGGAGCTGATCTACATCCGGGCCCATAGGGAAAGGAGGGAGAGGAAGGAGAGGTAGAGACTGGTGGGGGAGCTCCTGGATGTGGACAGGAGATACGTGGAGGCACCGGAGGAGGGGTTGCTGGGGGAACGGCGTAGTTTGCAGGCCAAATTTGACTTGTTGACCACCTGAAAGGCGGAGACACAGTGGAGGAGGTCGCAGGGCACGGTATACGAGTATGGGGAGAAGGCGAACAGGATGTTGGCGCATCAGCTCCGCAGGCGAGATGCGGCTAGGGAAATTGGTGGAGTGACGGATAGGGGTGGGAATGTAGTGCAGAAGGGGACAGAAGTAAATGGGGTCTTTAGGGATTTCTACGAGGAACTGTACCGGTCAGAACCTCCGATGGGGAGAGGGGGAATGGAGAGCTTCATGAACAGGCTATGGTTCCCAAGGGTTCAAGAGGAGCTGGTAGAGGGGCTGGGGGCGCCGATAGAGTTGGAGGAGCTAGTCAGGGGGATTGGACAAATGCAGCCAGGTAAGGCGCCGGACGGGTTCCCGGTGGAATTTTATAAAAAGTATGCGGAACTGGTGGGCCCCCTGTTGGTGCGAGCCTTCAATGAGGCATGGGAGGGGGGGGGCTTTGCCCCCGACGATGTCACAGGCCCTGATCTCTCTGATCCTGAAGCGGGATAAGGACCCCTTGCAGTGTGGATCATGCAGGCTTATCTCGCTCCTCAATGTTGACGCTAAGTTGCTGGCGAAGATCCTGGCCACCAGGATAGAGGACTGTGTGCCAGGGGTGATACACGAGGATCAGACAGGATTTGTCAAGGGACGGCAGCTCAACACGAATGTGCGGAGACTGCTAAATGTTATTATGATGCCGGCAGTGGAGGGGGAGGCGGAGATAGTGGTGGCGCTGGATGCGGAGAAAGCGTTTGATCGAGTTGAGTGGGGGTACCTGTGGGAGGTGCTGGAGCGGTTCAGATTCGGGGAGGGATTCATCAAATGGGTGAGACTGCTCTACGCGGCTCCGATGGCAAGTGTAGTTACCAATGGAAGGGGATCGGAGTACTTTAGGCTCGACCGTGGGGCCAGGCAGGGGTGTCCCCTGTCCCCCTTGCTCTTTGCACTGGCGATTGAACCTTTGGCTATGGCGTTGAGGGAGTCAGGGAGATGGAGGGGTCTGGTGCGGGGTGGGGAGGAACATTGTGTATCTCTGTATGCAGACGACCTGCTGTTGTATGTGGCGGATCCAGAAGGGGGAATGCCGGGGGTGATGGAGCTGTTAGCGGAATTTGGGGGCTTCTCGGGTTACAAGTTAAATTTAGGCAAGAGTGAGGTATTTGTAGTACACCCGGGTGATCAGGAGGAGGGAATTGGGAGACTCCCATTTAAGAGGGCAGTGAAGAGTTTCAGATACCTGGGGGTGCAGGTGGCCAGGAGTTGGGGGACTCTCCATAAGCTTAATGTTACCAGGCTGGTGGAGCAGATGGAGGAGGAATTTAAAAGGTGGGACATGGTGCCGCTATCGTTGGCGGGTAGAGTGCAGTCCATCAAAATGACAGTTCTCCCGAGGTTCTTGTTCCTTTTTCAGTGTTTGCCCATCTTTATCCCTCGGGCCTTTTTTAGAAGGGTGACTAGCAGCATCATGAGCTTTGTTTGGGTGCATGGTACCCAGAGGGTGAAGAGGGTCTTCTTGGAGCGGGGTAGAGTTTGGGGGGGGGGGGGGGGGGGGGGGGGCTGGCGTTACCCAATCTCTCGGGGTATTATTGGGCGGCCAATGTGTCGATGGTGCGCAAGTGGGTAATGGAGGGGGAGGGGGCAGCATGGAAACGGATGGAGAGGGCGTCCTGTGGAGATACAAGCCTGGGGACCCTGGTAATTCTTCCTCATGACTGGGACGAGGATGAGTAGGTTCTTTGGGGGTGAAGACAGGTGTGTCAGGTGCTTGGGGAGTCCAGCGAACCATGCCCATATGTTTTGGGCATGCCCGGCACTGGAGGAGTTCTGGAAGGGGGTGGCGAGGACGGTGTCGAGGGTGGTGGGATCCAGGGTCAAGCCAGGATGGGGACTCGCGATTTTTGGGGTTGGGGTGGAGCTGGGAGTGCAGGAGGCGAAAGAGGCCGATGTGCTGGCCTTTGCGTCCCTAGTAGCCCGGCGAAGGATCTTGCTACAATGGAAGGATGCGAGGCCCCCAAGCGTGGAGACCTGGATCAATGACATGGCGGGTTTCATTAAGCTAGAGAAGGTCAAATTCGCCCTGAGAGGGTCGGTACAAGGGTTCTTTAGGCGGTGGCAACCTTTTCTCGACTTTCTGGCTCACCGATAGGGTACGGGGACAGTAGCAGCAGCAACCCGGGGGGGAGGGAAAAGGTGAGGGGGGGGGGGGGGACGATGACTATGTTTATTTATTTAATTTAAATTTATTTTTAAGTTCTTTTGTTGTTCATTGGGGTTGGGGGGGGGGGGGGGGGGATGGGATACATGCGTCGATACGGTCTGGGGGTGTTACAGTTATTATGGGTTATTTTGTTGCATTTCATTGTTTGTCGTTATGTTTTATATTTTCTGTAAAGAATTCCAATAAAAATTATATAAAAAAAAAAGAAAAGGGCGCAAAATATTGCGAGTCAAAAACCCGAATCTTGCCAGTGACTTTCCGCTTTCATATTCCAAACCCCATCCCCACCTACTCAAGAAGGGTCAGGCCCCTCATTTCAATATATTAACATATCTTCAGCAATAGGTCCTGCTGTAACCTTCCCCTTCATTGCATATTCCGGTTTACAACAGGTTTTAAAATGTACACCTGCGACCTCACTTCTGAGGGAGAGTTCGGAGATGAGCACGCAGATAGTCACTATCCACCAGGGAGCTCTTGGGAGCGAGGGAACCGGAGAGCTGAGGAGGGGACCAAGATAAGAGGGTCAAGAGGTTCAGTGGGGGAGGAGGGTTGAGCGGGCTCCGGAGAGGGAATGTCGATCCTTTTGGGGGCGGGGTGGAAGGAGGAAGTGTCTGCAGGGGCAGATACTGAAGCAGCACAGAGACAAAGGTTATTTTCTGAGGTGATGGTGGTGGTGAGATGCTGTCTTGTAGGTAGGAAAGGGCCATGGCTTGGCCCCAAAAACAACACAACAAAGTCACTAACAAACCTCACCTACACGGAGGCAGGAATCCACAGATACAATATCGAGGGGCCGTGGCAGCTGCGCTGGTAAGCAAGTACCCGTAATACAAGGCTTGTAGGAGCCATAACATTTTGGGTTGGGGGGGGGGGGGGGGGGGGAAGATGGTGTGTCTGCCAGTGATGTTTTCGGATCCTGTTACGCAATGAGCTCATTCATGATGCCACATGATGATCCAACTTTCCTATCAACACTCGTTAGCCTTGATGGATGAGCCATTGCTGCAGTTACGTAGCAGTGATGTATGCTTGTGCCACTGATCACCCCTTTTCACAATGAGCTCCCCAATGTCAATTCCTTCTGCATTCTTTGAGGACGAATCAATTTACTGTATCCACTACAAGGCCAAAGGTTTCACAGTTCGCCAGGCCACTAAGCTCCAATGTATTGTCATTGCAGCAGCATCCTTAAAAGCTGCCCCCCACCCCATTCTCAAAGAGGGTATCCAAGGCAGTTGCCTGAGTGGGGAGAGGCTCATCCGGGGTTTTGGCCAGTGCAGGCGATTGTAAAGAAGTGAAACAAGTGAGAAGGTTAGCAATCACTGACCATCTGTAGGATACTCCCGGGTTTGAACAGTCAATGGGTCCAGGAATTCTGGAATCCTTAATGGCCACTTTCTTCCCTGTTATTTCAGATACAAACATGGAGCTAACAGAGTTGGTGGTAACCCTTCATACTGTGCAGCAAGAGAGGCGACGCTAGCATCAATGTGTGGCTTCATGGAGGAAGGAGTAGAACCAATAAGAGAGGGGGGCAAGGCCTACTCAGCTGCTGGAGGCTGGACCACAAAGAGTGGCTACTCAGATGCGTCATCAGGTCCGTGTCTACCGATAGCCTTTGACATACTTGGAAATGAGTGAGAACCAGTGCAGGAGACGACTCCTGATATCCAGGGTCACGGTCACTCAGCTTTGCAGGAGTTGCCACCACATAGCCCCAAGGACACCCATTGCCGTTGCACCGAATGTCACCGCTCCCCTAAATTTATATGTTAGTGGCTCCTTTCAGGACTCCACCAATGCCCTTTGTGGCATCTAGAAGGTGTCAGCACGAAGTACATTAGGGAGGCCATGGATGTGTTCTTTGCAAGACCCCATGACTAAATTAGTTGTGACCGGGACCAGGCTAGCCAGAACCAGGAGGTTCACCCACATAGCTGGCTTCCCTCAAGCACAGGGAGCCATTGACTTCACACACCTGGCCCTCCACACCCCATGGTATCAAGGTGGCCCCTTCATAAATTTCAAGGGCTTCCATTCCCGAAATGTCCTGCGTCATTGGCGACCATGACAAGTCCATCCCTGCAGGTGTGTGTTAAGTTCCCGTGGAGCTTCCATGGCAGCGGCATCCTTGGCTGCTTTCAGATACCAGAGATATTTCAGAGCTCATTGGCTATAGTGTCGACTCCTAGGGGACAAGGGGTATCCCCTCAGGATGCGGCTGATGAGGCCTGAGTGCAGCATAGAGCTGTCACAATGTGCCCTACTGTGAATGTCTGCTTCCTGCCTGGCTAAAGGAAAATGAAATGAAAATCGCTTATTGTCACAAGTAGGCGTCAAATGAAGTTACTGTGAAAAGCCCCTAGTCGCCACATTCTGGCGCCTGTTCG
This sequence comes from Scyliorhinus canicula, assembly GCF_902713615.1. Lineage (NCBI taxonomy): Eukaryota > Metazoa > Chordata > Chondrichthyes > Carcharhiniformes > Scyliorhinidae > Scyliorhinus > Scyliorhinus canicula. The sequence continues at coordinate 117,594,427 of NC_052158.1, forward strand.
GGGAGGCTGGTACGGGAATTGAACCGTGCTGCTGGCCTGCCTTGGTCTGCTTTCAAAGCCAGCGATTTAGCCCTGTGCTAAACTCCCACTGACCAGGGTAATATCAGGTGATGATAATACATGGCTTTTCCTTATTTAGGGTGTCCCTGAGGATCTGTCTCGCTGGTGGTGCCAGTGGTACAGCCCTCAAGGGTGGATTTTTTTGTGCTGAAGTCAGACTTCTCGCAATCACTGGGTTGGATAATGGCGTTGGCTGTGGGGCTCCTCATGGCCAAGGTGACACTGGCATTTCTGTGTCCTGTCAATGTGAGGGAAGGCCAACAGATACAAGAACATAAGAACTAGGAGCAGGAAATGAAAATGAAATGAAAATCGCTTATTGTAACGAGTAGGCTTCAATGAAGTTACTGTGAAAAGCCCCTAGTCGCCACATTCCGGCGCCTGTCCGGGGAGGCTGGTACGGGAATCGAACCGTGCTGCTGGCCTGCTTGGTCTGCTTTAAAAGCCAGCGATTTAGCTGAGTGAGCTAAACCAGCCCCTAGAGTAGGCCATCTGGCCATCTGGCCCCTCGAGCCTGCTCCGCTATTCAATGAGATCATGGCTGATCTTTTGTGGACTCAGCTCCACTTTTCGGCCCAAACACCATAACCCTTAATCCCTTTTATTCTTCAAAAAACAATCTACCTTTACCTTAAAAACATTTAATGAGGGAGCCTCAACTGCTTCACTGGGCAAGGAATTCCATAGATTCACAACCCTTTGGGTGAAGAAGTTCCTCCTAAACTCAGTCCTAAATCTACTTACCCTTATTTTGAGACTATGCCCCCTAGTTCTGCTTTCACCCACCAGTGGAAACAACCTGCCCGCATCTATCCTACCTATTCCCTTCATAAATGTTAAATGTTTCTATAAGAACCCCCCGCATCCTTCTAAATTCCAACGAGTACAGTCCCAGTCTACTCAACCTCTCCTCGTAATCCAACCCCTTCAGCTCTGGGATTATCCTAGTGAATCTCCTCTGCACACCCTCCAGTGCCAGTATGTCCTTTCTCAAGTAAGGAGACCAAAACTGAACACAATACTCCAGGTGTGGCCTCACTAACACCTTATACAACTGCAGCATAACCTCCCTAGTTTTAAACTCCATCCCTCTAGCAATGAAGGACAAAATTCCATTTGCCTTCTTAATCACTTGTTGCACCAGTATACCAACTTTCTGTGACTCATGCACTAGCACACCCAGGTCTCTCTGCACAGCAGCATGTTTTAATATTTTATCATTTAAATAATAATCCCGTTTGCTGTTATTCCTACCAAAATGGATAACCTCATATTTGTCAACATTGTATTCCATCTGCCAGACCCTAGCCCATTCACTTAACCTATCCAACCTCTGCAGACTTCCAGTATCCTCTGCACTTTTCGCTTTACCACTCATCTTAGTGTCATCTGCAAACTTGGACACATTGCCCTTGGTCCCCAACTCCAAATCATCTATGTAAATTGTGAACAATTGTGGGCCCAACACGGATCCCTGAGGGACACCACTAGCTACTGATTGCCAACCAGAGAAACACCCATTAATCCCCACTCTGCTTTCTATTAATTAACCAATCCTCTATCCATGCTACTACTTTACCCTTAATGCCATGCATCTTTATCTTGTGCAGCAACCTTTTGTGTGGCACCTTGTCAAAGGCTTTCTGGAAATCCAGATATACCACATCTATTGGCTCCCGTTATCTACTGCACTGGTAATGTCCTCAAACAATTCCACTAAATTAGTTAGGGACGACCTGCCCTTTATGAACCCATGCTGCGTCTGCCCAATGGGACAATTTCTATCCAGATGCCTCGCTATTTCTTCCTTTATGATAGATTCCAGCATCTTCCCTACTACTGAAGTGAAGCTCACTGGCCTATAATTATCCGCTCTCTGCCTACCTCCTTTTTTAAAACAGTGGTGCCATGTTTGCTCATTTCCAATCCACCGGGACCACCCCAGAGTCTAGTGAATTTTGGTAAATTATCACTAGTGCATTTGCAATTTCCCTAGCCATCTCTTTTAGCACTCAGGGATGCATTCCATCAGGGTCAGGAGACTTGTCTACCTTTAGCCCCATTAGCTTGCCCATCACTACCTCCTTAGGTGATAACAATCCTCTCAAGGTCCTCACCTGTCATAGCCTCATTTCTGTCAGTCACTGGCATGTTATTTGTGTCTTCCACTGTGAAGACTGACCCAAAAAACCTGTTCAGTTCCTCAGCCATTTCCTCATCTCCCATTATTAAAACTCCCTTCTCATCCTCTAAAGGACCAATATTTACCTTAGCCACTCTTTTTTGTTTTATATATTTGTAGAAACTTTTATTGTCTGTTTTTATATTCTGAGTAAGTTTACTCTCAATCTATCTTACTCTTCTTTATAGCTTTTCAGTAGCTTTCTGTTGCCCCCTAAAGATTTCCCAGTCCTCCAGTCTCCCACTAATCTTTGCCGCTTTGTATGCTTTTTCCTTCAATTTGATACTCTCCCTTATTTCCTTAGATATCTATGGTCGATTTTCCCTCTTTCTACCGTCCTTCCTTTTTGTTGGTATAAACCTTTGCTGAGCACAGAAAAATCGCTTGAAAGGTTCTCCACTGTTCCACCATACAAATGGAGGAGGAGTTTAAGAGGTGGGACATGCTGCCGCTGTCTTTGGCGGGTAGGGTGCAGTCAGTCAAGATGACTGTGCTCCCGAGGTTTCTGTTCCTGTTCCAGTGCCTCCCCATCCTTATCCCGAAGGCCTTTTTCAGGCGGGTTAACAGGAACATTACGGGGTTTGTGTGGGCACATGGGACCCCAAGGGTGAGACGGGTGTTCTTGGAGCGGGGCAGGGATGGGGGGGGGGGGGGGGGGGGGGGCTGGCGTTGCCCAACCTCTGTGGGTATTATTGGGCTGCCAACGCAGCGATGGTGCGTAAATGGGTAATGGACGGGGCGGGGGCGGCATGGAAGAGGCTGGAGATGGCATCCTGTGTGGGTACGAGCCTGGAAGCGCTTGCAATGGCGCCGCTGCCGCTCCCTCCGACGAGGTATACCATGAGCCCGGTGGTGGCAGCTACCCTCAAGATTTGGGGGCAATGGAGGCGCACAGGGGGGAGGTGGGGGCCTCGATGGGGTCCCCGATACGGGGGAACCACCGGTTTGTTCCGGGGAGAATTGATGGCAGGTTCCTGAGTTGGCACAGGGCAGGTGTCAGGAGGTTGGGGGACCTGTTCATAGACGGGAAGTTTGCGAGCCTGCGTGAGCTGGAAGGGAAGTTCAGGCTCCCCCCCGGGAACACCTTTAGGTACATGCAAGTAAGGGTGTTTATCAGGCGGCAGGTGGCGGGGTTCCCCCTGCTGCCGCCGCGTGGGGTCCAGGACAGGGTGCTCTCGGGGGTATGGATTGGAGAGAGGAGGATCTCGGAAGTGTACCAGGTGATGCAGGAGGTAGACGAGGCCTCAGTGGAGGAGCTGAAAGATAAATGGGAGGAGGAGCTGGGTGAGGAGATTGAGGAGGGGACGTGGACGGATGCCCTAGAAAGGGTGAACTCCTCCTCTTCGTGTGTACAGTTTAAGGTACTGCATAAGGCTCATATGATTGGGACAAGGATGAGCTGGTTTTTTGGGACCAAGGACAGGTGTATTAGGTGCTCAGGGAGCCCAGCAAACCATGTCCACATGTTCTGGGCATGCCCAGCGCTGGGGGAATTTTGGAAGGGTGTAGCAAGGATGGTATCGAGGGTGGTAGGATCCAGGGTCAATCCAGGCTGGGGACTCGCAATATTTGGGGTTGCAGGGGAGCCGAGAGTGCAGGAGGCGAAAGAGGCCGGTGTTCTGGCCTTTGCATCCCTAGTAGCCCGGCGGAGGATTCTTCTTCAGTGGAAGGATGCGAGGCCCCCAAGCGTGGAGGCCTGGGTCAACGATATGGCGGGGTTTATTAAATTGGAGAGGGTGAAATTTGCCCTAAGGGGGTCAGTGCAGGGGTTTTTCAGGAGATGGCAACCATTTCTAGATCTCCTGGCAGAACGGTAAAAACAAAAGGTCAGCAGCAGCAGCAACCCGGGGGTGGGAGGGGGTTGTCTCCTTGTTTTTGTTTTGGGTTGAATATCTGTTTTTTGCCAATGACGGGCGTTAATTTATCGTTTCTCTTTTGAATTTACGGCGGGGGGGGGGGGGGGTTCTGTTTGTTTTTTTGTTCTTAGAATTTTCTGTTACTGTTTTCGTTTTTGTGAAAATGTGAAAATTTGAATAAAAATTATTTTTTTTTTTAAAAACTGTTCCACCATAAAGTCTTTGCTCCCAGTCTACCTTAGCTAGTTCTTCTCTCATCCCATTGTAATCTCCTTTGTTTAAACACAAAACACTAGTATTTGATTTTACTTTCTCACCCTCCATCTGTATTTGAAATTCCACCATATTGTGATCTGCTCCTTCCGAGAGGATCCCTAACTATGAGATCATGAATCAATCCTGTCTCATTACACAGGACAAGATCTAGGACCACTTGTTCCCTCGTAGGTTCCATTACATACTGTTCTAGGAAACTATCGCGGATACATTCTATAAACTGCAACTCAAGGCTGCCTTGACCGACCTGGTTAAACCAATCGACATGTAGATTAAAATCCCCCATGATAACTGCTGTACCATTTCGACACGCATCAGTTATTTCTTTGTTTATTGCCTGCCCCACCATAACGTTACTATTTGGTGGCCGATAGACTACTCCTTTCAGTGACTTTTTCGCCTTACTATTCCTGATTTCCACCCAAATGGATTCAACCTCATCCTCCATAGCACCGATGTCATCCCTTACTGTTGCCCGGCTGTCATCCTTAAATAACAGAGCAACACCATCTCCCTTACCATCCAGTCTGTCCTTCCGAATAGTTTGATACCCTCAGATATTTAACTCCCAGTCGTGACCATCCTTTAACCACGTTTCAGTAATGGCCACTAAATCATAGTCATTCACGATGATTTGCGCCATCAACTCATTTACTTTATTCCAAATACTAAGAGCATTCAGGTAAAGTACACTTATATTGGTTTTTTTACCTCTGTTTTGAATCTTAACATCTCCAGTTTTATTCCTTTTAGTATTACTGGGCCTATTCACTGAGCTCCCCTCAGTCACTGTACCTTGTACTGTCGCCCTTTTTGATTTTTGACTTTGGCTTCTCTGCCTTACACTTTCCCCCTTACTTCCTTTTGCGTCTGTCCCTGTTTTACTACCTTCCAACTTCCTGCATTGACTCCCATCCCCCTGCCACATTAGTTCAAACCCTCCCCAACAACTCTAGCTGACATCCTCGCAGATGGGAGATGGAGACGGTGCCATTTGTCAGCATTAGCCTTCACTTGTTAGGTGCACACCGCTGTGTATATGGGCAGGTTATGGAGCAATGGAACTAGAGCAGGGAGGCACCAAGTGTGTGCAAGAACTTAGGTTTAATACATTACAGAGGTGCTCACTTGATGTTTCCCCAGGATCCACAGTTGATGTGGAGGCAGCCTGCTGTCTGCCGCACCCCGTTGTCTGAGATCACTTTGGCAGGTGTCCTCTGGAGGGAGACAGATGGGTTGGACACCCCAAGGTCTCCTGGAGGCCACCCCAGGTTATGCACCAGTTTCTCCTCCTCCATGTAGGAGAGCTTGGATGACCCGGGTTCCTTCTTAGGATAGAAGGGCAACTGAAATGAGACCCAGAAGCCCCTGCCAGCCTCTAGCACTCATGGATGTCCACAAGGACTTGCACCTGACGTTGATGCCCTGTGCCATGGAGTTCATGGTCTGAACCATGCAGTGAACACCTCCTGCCATGGAGTGAATGCCCTGCCCTCATATCTCTAGTATAGATGCCACCCTCGTAGTGTTGGCTCGATTGCCTCAGAGCGTTGGCACTATCACATCAGGCACAAGGTGACGAGACTCCTCCAGTCAACCTTGTAATCAGAGGAGTGTGGCGGATGTGTCTTCCTGATGTTTGATGTGTTAGGCAGGTTGGTTCGACGTGGACTGCACTTGATGCAGTGTGGCGAGAGACAGACCTCCAACACTGGAGAAGATCCAACATGATTTTATTCAACATTATAACTAATATACATGATCAGCTGTGGGCTGACACTATACTGAACTGACTGGAGATCTAGTACGAGCCTGACCAGACTTACTAGCTACCGCATGGCGTTTGCACTGCTAGCTCATGGACTCTGACTGTCTCGGTGGTTGGGTCCAGAGAGCGGGAAACCTAGTGCCCTTTGGCTTTATAGTGGTAGTGTCCTGTCTGGTGATTGGCTGCACTGTGCTGTGTGCTTACTGGTCATCCTGTGTGTCAATCACTGCCTGTCTGCACCCTTGAGCCCCCAATTGTTATGGGAGAGGTATTTTCAGAACCCCAAAATGTAACATGGAGTTCAACCAACCGCTCCCTTTCATGGATTGTTGCTTTTGAAGCACACGGCTTGTTCTCCAGGTATGGTATTACAATTGTGGACACGTGGGTTTTTAAACACAAAACAATGTTTATTCCATGAACTCAACTTAACCTTTTAAATAAATATTGGATCACTTAACACCCCCTTACTTCAAAGATAACCCCGAAAATAATACAACACTAAATAATCCCTCAAAATGTTCCTTCAGACCTCCAAAAGACTTCATCATTAACAACAGAAACACATCAGGTTAAAGACATTACTATTATGAGTTTAAATCACCCAAATGATTCAGAGATAGTCTTTCATGGCAGAGATCACAGCAGATCCAGCTCACTGCAAACACAGACACACCCAAGCTCTTTTTCTCAAAACCTGGCTTTCTCGTTTCGAACAGCTCACAGCAAACCAGCCAGGCACTTTTCAGCTGCTCTCTCTCAAACTGAAACTAAAAGCTCCCCCCACCATCTGAGATCATTTCAGTAATATGAGCTGCTCCATTTCTTAAAGGTACATTGCTTAAACATCCATTTCCTAAAGGTGCTCTCACATGACAACATGCCCATTCCGTCGAATATGCTGTGGTACTGCGTGATGTAATCTATGTCAGTTTGGAAGTTTCCATCAGGCGCAGCCGTCGCCGGTGACAGGGTGTGGACCCGCTGAACCAGGTTCAGGAGCTTGCAGGCTCAAGCACCGAGCAGGGATGCTCTGTCAGGCCCGACGATTTCAAACCGCAGCGTCGCCATGATCGCCTTATTGGACACCCCTAGTTGACACGAGCCACTGGCAGCTATTGCATTGCCATTGTAGTCAAGGAGCTGGCAGGCCGGTCGAAGAATACTTGGTCTGACGCGGATGGTGTCGAGATCGGATTTCGAGATGAGGTTCGCCGATGCGCCGGTATCCAGTTTGAACCGGATGCGAGCCTTGTTAACTGTGAGGACAGCACACCACTCGTCGTCGGGATCCACGCTGAGGATCAAGAGGCGCTTCGCTGTCGTAGTGAAGGGCAGCGCATGCTTTATGATGCTCACCCGGTATGGGGCCTTGAGGCACTCGGCATCAGGTCTGTTGGGCTGTCGGGATCGGAATCTGGCATGCCTTGCTGTATTGAACGGACACTTCTGCGCCGCAGCTGGGATCGCTGGCTGCTGAGCGGTGGATCAGATCTGCAAAGGGCTGCGTCATGGCCAAGCTTGCCACACTGTAGACACCGGCGTCCTTTTGCCGGACATTACCGCTTTAAATGGGCGGAGCCACAATTCGGACGCGTCATACGCCAATGTCAGCGCGTTCCGTGCGCCATTGCGCATGTGCAGTGTGGTCGTTCGCGTACGCACCTGCGCAGTCGGGTCGTTGGTCTCGCCGTCCCCTCGGTTGTGGCGCGCATGCGGAGGGACCCGGGAAAAGCGTGCAAAATGGCCACTCTCCTCGATGCTCAGGCCCTGCATCTGTGCGATGGCCTGCACCCGTTCCGCCTCGTGGGAGGCCAGCTTTGTAGACTCTGCCGCCCTGATGTGGGAGTAACGATGTGTTAGCATGTTCATGGACAACACACGTAGCGATAGCGAGGGTCAACTGCTCGACTTTCAGGAGCTGCTGGCGAAGGGAGTCGGAGTGGACTCCGAAAACGATCTGATCCCGGATCATGGAATCAGCTGTCGAGTCATAGTTACATGACTGCGCGAGGATGCGGAAATGGGTCAAAAAAGACTGAAAAGGTTCATCCTTACCCTGAAGCCTCTGCTGGAAAACATACCGTTCAAAGCTGTCATTTACCTCAATGTCGCAGTGGCTGTTGAACTTCAGCAGGACTGTTTTGAATTTAGTTTTGTCTTCCCCTTCAGCGAACGTAAGGGAGTTGTAGATGTGGATGGCGTGGTCCCCCGCTGTGGAGAGAAATACCGCGATCTTCTCGTGGTACCAGGGGATTGGCGAATGTCATGCTCCTGTTCAAAAAAGGGAATAGGGATAATCCTGGGAATTACAGGCCAGTTAGTCTTACTTCGGTGGTAGGCAAAGTAATGAAAAGGGTACGGAGGGATAGGATTTCTGAGCATTTGGAAAAACACTGCTTGATTAGGGATAGTCAGCACGGATTTGTAAGCGGTAGGTCTTGCCTTACAAGTCTTATTGAATTCTTTGAGGAGGTGACCAAGCATGCGGATGAAGGTAAAGCATGTAGTGTACATGGATTTTAGTAAGGCATTTGATACGGTTCCCAATGGTAGGCTTATGCAGAAAGTAAGAAGGCATGGGATAGAGGGAAATTTGGCCAGTTGGATAACGAACTGGCTAACCAATAGAAGTCAGAGAGTGGTGGTGGATGGCAAATATTTAGCCTGGAGCCCAGTTACCAGTGGCCTACCACAGGGATCAGTTCTGCTGTTTGTGATTTTCATAAATGACTTGGATGAGGGAGTTGAAGGGTGGGTCAGTAAATTTGCAGACGATATGAAGATTGGTAGAGTTGTGGATCGTGAGGAGGGCTGTTGTCAGCTGCAAAGAGACATAGATAGGATGCAGAGCTGGGCTGAGAAGTGGCAGATGGAGTTTAACCCTGACAAGTGTGAGGTTGTCCATTTTGGAAGGACAAATATGAATGCGGAATACAGTTAACGGTAGGGTTCTTGGCAATGTAGAGGAGCAGAGATCTTGGGGTCTATGTTCAAAGATCTTTGAAAATTGTCACTCAAGTGGATAGAGCTGTGAAGAAGGCCTATGATGTGCTAGCATTCATTAGCAGAGGGATTGAATTTAAGAGCCGTGAGGTGATGATGCAGCTGTACAAAACCTTGGTAAGGCCACATTTGGAGTAGTGTGTGCAGTTCTGATCACCTCATTTTTAGGAAGGATGTGGAAGCTTTGGAAAAGGTGCAAAGGAGATTTGCCAGAATGTTGCCTGGAATGGAGAGTAGGTCTTACGAGGAAAGGTTGAGGGTGCTTGGCCTTTTCTCATTAGAACGGAGAAGGATGAGGGGCGACTTATAAGATGATCAGGGGATACCAGGGAATAAATAGAGTAGACAGTCAGAGACTTTTTCCCCGGGTGGAACAAACCATTACAAGGGGACATAAATTTAAGGTGAATGGTGGAAGATATGGGGGGGGGGGGGGGATGTCAGAGGTAGGTTCTTTACCCAGAGAGTAGTGGGGGCATGGAATGCACTGCCTGTGAAAGTAGTTGAGTCAGAAACATTAGGGACCTTCAAGCGGCTATTGGATAGGTACATGGATTATGGTAGAATATTGGAGTGTAGATTAATTTGTTCTTAAGGGCAGCATGGTAGCATTGTGGATAGCACAATTGCTTCACAGCTCTAGGGTCCCAGGTTCGATTTCGGCTTGGGTCACTGTCTGTGCAGAGTCTGCACATCATCCCCGTGTGTGCTTGGGTTTCCTCCGGGTGCTCCGGTTTCCTCCCACAGTCCAAAGATGTGCAGGTTAGGTGGATTGGCTAAATTGCCCTTAGGTTTGGGTGGGGTTACTGGGTTATGGGAATAGGGTGGAGATCATGACCTCGGGTAAGGTGCTCTTTCCCAGAGCCAGTGCAGACTCGATGGGCCGAGTGGCCTCCTTCTGCACTGCAAATTCTATGATAATCTATGATTAATTTAGGACAAAGGTTCGGCACAACATCGTGGGCCGAAGGGCCTGTTCTGGTCTGTATTTTTCTATGTTCTATGTTTTTCCTGGCATCCGATGCGGCCCCAAGGTCGGCGGTCGTGATGTATAAGAAGAGGAACTTTTGCTTGAAGATCTTCCAATTGGTGCCAAGGTTGCCGGAGATGCAGAGCTGCGGAGGAGGGTGGATGTTTTCCATGTCACCGGATGGCTGCTTGCTGGTAAATGCTGATTCACTCGAGGTAGGTTAATCAAATTTCAGTATCACTCCGTGGTACCATGATGTGTTAGGCAGGTTGGTTCGGCGTGGACTGCACTTGATGCAGTGTGGCGAGAGACAGACCTCCAACACTGGAGAAGATCCAACATGATTTTATTCAACATTATAACTAATATACATGATCAGCTGTGGGTTGACACTATACTGAACTGACTGGAGACCTAGTACTAGCCTGACCAGACTTACTAGCTACCGCGTGGTGTTTACACTGCTAGCTCATGGACTCTGACTGTCTTGGAGGCTGGGTCCAGAGAGAGCGGGAAATCTAGTGCCCTCTGGCTTTATAGTGGTAGTGTCCTGTCTGGTGATTGGCTGCACTGTGCTGTGTTCTTACTGGTCATCCTGTGGGTCAATCACTGCCTGTCTGCACTTCACTATATACAGGAGTGGATAATATGACAATGTTCACAACTTTGCATTTGTAGATCCTGCAGCTGAGGGAGAACAGAGTCAGAGGCATGTCATCTGACTTGGGCTCAGTAGAGTTTTGGCCTCCAGCAGTTCTCCAAATGCCAGATCTCTACGATGTCCTGGCCGCCACCTACTGTTGGTCAGCAGAATTGATGTGCTCACCAGTTAGTGACCCAGAATGCAGCTACTGCTCATTCCCACTGAGATGTTTGTCTCTGCACTGTCAGAGGATGTGGGTGACAGTAATGACACCTTGACGGCAATGTTCGAGAATTTGTCAGGAGGTGCTCCCCTGGCTGGTCTCTGAAGCCACACTTGTGGATGAATCAGGCTACTCAACTGATTTTCCTGCAAGGCAAGGAAGATGGCATTAATGTATGGTAGCAGCAAGAGGTGAAGAGAGAGGACACCCACATTAAGCTGGCTGGATGGATGTGTGTATTTTGGGTCCTCACTTTTTTCTCTTGTGCACACGTTGCCCTTAGCACAGGAGAGGACTGTTCCTCCCTGGCAAGCTGGAGGGCTCCCTCCTCAAAGGGTAAGACGATTTTCAGTTCAGGCATTCCTCAGTCTGTGCGCTCTCCTTTTTGTTGTGAGCCAGCTTGTCCTACTAGTAGACAGATGGGGAGTATTTAAACATGATGTGTGCCAGGTCAGATGGTCAGAATGCAAGGCATGTGTGGTTGGTGAGTGGGAGGTGGGCTGTTGGAAGCTGCAGGGGAGATGAGGAAGCATGCAGGAGGGTGAGTGGTGGAGCCCCGTGAGGTGACAGTGAGTGAGCTCCCAGTGGATATCTGACAAGTGTGAGAGTGGGTGATTGGTGACAGATGCGAAGAGTTACTTATCCTGGGGGCAAGGGGTAGGTCATTCATCTTCTTTCTGAACTGCACTCCCATCCTCCTGTGCAGGGAGCTGCCACGCTGTCACCACCCCCCCATGCAGATTTATTGAGTTTGCTCGAGGGTCTTCACCCCGAGGATACAAAATATCATGACTGTCCTCCACCGCATCCAGTAATCTGGTCAGTGCTCCCACAGATAAGTGTGGGTGTGGTAGTCTGTGTAGAGGTATTACGGTACCTAGTAATGCTGGAACACCATTGGTAGATAATGTATGCTTTCTATTGGTCGAGCCTGTATGGTAGCTCCGCCTTGCAAGGCGGGGTACAAGAGCCCGTGCCACCCCAGCAGCTTCCTTTTTGTACCCGAGCTGCTTGGGGGGGGGGGGGGGGGGGGGGATCTAGCTTATTAAAGCCTTCAGTTGTACTACAACCTCGCTTTACTAGTCATTGATTGTGCATCAATTTAATAAGCTAGATTTAAAGAATGGAGCTCCGAATCAAGCCGGAGTGACTGCAACTCAGCCCCCACACAGTAAACTCGGCGGCGACTTTCAAGCACTGGCTAGCGTGCTTCAACAGCTACCTCGGAACGGCAGAAAACACCCACAAGAGAACAGAAACTGCAGATCCTGCACTCGAGGGTGAGCTCAGAAGTCTACACCCTCATCGAGGACGCGGACCACTTTGATGCCGCGATGGAGTTACTGAAAGGACTTTAAATTCGCCCTGTGAACCTACGCCCGGCATCGACTAGCAACGAGGCGACAAATTCCTGGTGAGTCACTAGAAGAATTCTACCGTGCGCTCCTAGTGTTGGGGAGAAACTGCAGCTGCTCACAAGTTTCAGCAAACGACCACACTGAACTGTTGATTCGGGACGCTTTCGTTGCAGGTATGCTGTCCTCTCAAATCTGCCAGCGTTTGCTGGAGAAAGAAACTCTAGGCCTCAAGGAGGCACGGGCCCTTGCCGACTTCCTGGTAGTGGACACCCGAAACCCCTGCGCATACGCCCCCGACCGCGCGGCAGCCCCCTGGGCAGCGTGGAATCCCTCTGCAGCTGACTCAGAGGCAACGCCCCACATTCCATCACACGCTTGCGCTGCAAGACGGCCCAGCAATCCCGGGGGGCCCCACTGCTATTTTTGCGGGCAAGCCAAATACCCCCGGCAGCGCTGCCCAGCCCATTTTTCCACCTGTAAAGGGTGCGGCAAAAAGGGCCATTTTGTGGCGGTATGCCAGGCCCGGGTGGTCGCTGTGGTCTCCGGAAGCGAATGCGGATCGCCACTACAGCCCTCTCCACGGGCCCCGTGCGGCCAGCAAACACCGCCATCTTCCTCCTCCAGGGCCATGTGTGGCCTCCGGGCGCCACCATCTTGTTCCGCTGACGCCACGTGTGATGGATGGGCGCCGCCATTTTGTGAACCAACAGCCACGTGCGACCAGTGGGCGCCGCCATCTTGGATGGACTCCCAGGGCCTCAGTGCAGATGACCACACACTGCCCGACGAGAACACGAGCTGTTGCCATGATTAGCCTCGGTGACCAGACTCGGCCTCGAACACTCTCAACTGCTACTATAACGGTGCTAATCAACGGACACGAGACGTCCTGCTTACATCGACTCTGGGAGCACGGAGAGCTTCATACACCCCGACACGGTAAGGCGTTGTTCTCTCCTGTCCACCCTGTTAATCAAAAAATCTCCCTGGCCTCCAGTTCCCACTCAGTAGAGATAAAGGGGTTCTGTGTAGCAAACATCATGGTCCAGAGAAGGGCGTTCTAAAATTACCGGCTCTACGTCCTTCCCCACCTCTACGCAGCCACACTCCTAGGGTTAGACTTCCAGTGCAACCTCCAAAGTCTACCTTTCAAATTCAGCGGCCCTATACCCCCTCTCACTGTCTGCAGCCTCGCGACCCTCAAGGTCGATCCGCCTTCCCTGTTTGCGAACCTCACCCCAGATTGCAAACCCATCGCCACCAGGAGCAGACGGTACAGTGTCCAGGGCCAGATCTTTATTAGGTCAGAGGTCCAACGGCTACTGAGGGAAGGAGTCATTGAAGCTAGCAACAGTCCCTGGAGAGCTCAAGTAGTGGTGGTAAAGACCGGGGAGAAGAATAGGATGGTCATCGACTACAGTCAGACCATCAACAGGTTTACGCAGCTGGACGTGTACCCTCTCCCCCGCATATCCGACTTGGTAAACAGGATCGTGCAATACAAGGTCTTCTCCACGGTGGACCTCAAGACCGCCTACCACCAGCTCCCCATCTGCACGAGTGACTGCAAGTACACTGCCTTCGAGGCAGATGGGCGGCTGTACCACTTTTTAAGGGTTCCTTTCTGTGTCACTAACGGGGTCTTCCAGCGAGATGGACCGAATGGTTGACCGATACAGTTTACCTTACATATAACAAGGATAAATGAGTGTTTAGCACCGACCGCCAAGCCACCCTCAGCTATGTAGTGCGAAATGGAGTTATAGGCCCCGACCCTGAACGCATGCGCCCCCTTATGGAGTTTCCCCTCCCTCACTGCTCCAAGGCCCTGAAGCGCTGCTTAGGTTTTTTTTATTATTGCGCCCAGTGGGTTCCCAACTATGCAGACAAGGCCTGTCCTCTGATCCAATCCACAGTCTTTCCCCTGTCAATAGAGGCCCGCCAGGCCTTCAGCCGCATCAAAGCAGACATTGCAAAGGCCACGATGCACGCCATCGACAAGTCCCTCCCCTTCCAGGTCGAGAGTGACGCGTCTGTCGTAGCTCTGGCGACAACCCTCAACCAAGCGGGCAGACCCGTGGCCTTCTTCTCACGTACCCTCCATGCTTCCGAAATCCGCCATTCAGTCGAAAAGGAGGCCCAGGACATAGTAGAAGCTGTGCGACATTGGAGTCATTACCTGGCCAGCAGGAGATTCACTCTCTTCACTGACCAACGGTTAGTCGCCTTCATGTTCGATAATGCACAGCGGGGCAAGATAAAATCGATACGGTCTTGCAGTGGAGGATTGAACTCTCCACCTATAACTACGAGATCTTGTATCGTCCCGGGAAGCTAAACGAGCCTCCTGATGCCCTGTCCCGCGGCACATGTGCCAACACACAAGTGGCCCGCCTCCGAGCCCTCCACGAGGACCTCTGCCACCCAGGGGTCACTCGCTTCTTCCATTTTGTCAAGACCCGCAACCTGCCCTACTCCATCGAGGTGGTCAGGACAGCCACCAGGAATTGCCAAATCTGCGTGGAGTGCAACCGCACTTCTACCGGCCAGAGAAAGCGCACCTGATAAAGGCTTCCCGTCCCTTTGAACACCTCAGCATGGACTTCAAAAGGTCCCCTCCCCCCCCCACCGACCACAACCCGTACTTCCTGAACGTGATTGACGAGTACTCCAGATTCCCATTCGCCATCCCCTGCCCCGACATGACCGCAACCACTGTCATCAAAGCCCTCCATAGCAACTTTACACTGTTCGGGTTCCCCGCTTACATACATAGTGATGGGGGGTCCTCCTTTATGAGCGACGAACTGCGTCAATTCCTGCTCAGAAAGGGCATTGCCTCGAGCAGGACGACCAGTTACAACCCCCGGGGTAACAGACAGGTAGAGAGGGAGAACGGAACGTTCTGGAAGACGGTCCTACTGGCCCTACAGTCCAGAAATCTCCCAGTCTCCCGCTGGCAATAAGTCCTCCCGGATGCCCTCCACTCCATCTGGTCCCTGCTCTGCACCACGACCAACCAAACACCTCACAAACGTCTCCTTGTTTTCCCCAGGATGTCCTCCACTGGGACCTCGCTCCCGACCTGGCTGGCAGCCCCCGGACCCATCCTGCTCTGAAAACATGTGCGGGCGCACAAGTCGGATCCGTTGGTCGAGAGGGTCCATCTTCTCCACGCTAACACCCAGTACGCATACGTGGCGTACCCCGATGGCCGACAAGACACGGTCTCCCTAAGAGACTTGGCGCCCGCCGGATCCCCGCGCACACCCCCGCCACCAGTCCCACCCACCGTCCCACCGGTGCACCTTACGGCTGCCCCCTTCCCAGGAGGATCAGTTCTTCTGCCGACCCTGTCTAGGCCGCCCCCCCTGCACCACGCAGACGCTCCCTTCCCAGGTCAATCAGCTCCCCCACCAGCACCGTCTAGGGGTGTTGAAGCTGCCACAGAGATCGAAACCACGCTTCCGGAGTCACAGACGCCCGAACCTCCACTGGCGTCACCACCGAAGCTTCGACGATCACAGAGGACGACCAGGGCCCCCCATCGACTGATTGCTTCATTTTAATGTGTATATAGTCAATTGTAAAATTGTAAATAGTTACGATAATAAGGCAAAACGCTGTACGGAGTCATTACAGTATCTCCATAACTTCTACCACGTTACCATGTTGCAATACCAAGCCACCACCTCCACCGGATTCTTTTTTTTAAAACAGGGGGTGAATGTGGTAGTCTGTGTAGAGGTATTACGGTACATAGTAATGCTGGAACACCATTGGTAGATAATGTATGCTTTCTATTGGTCGAGCCTGTATGGTAGCTCCGCTTTGCAAGGCGGGGTATAAGAGCCCATGCCGCCCCAGCAGCTTTTTTTCTGTACCCGAGCTGCTGGGGGAAACATCTATCTTATTAAAGCCTTCAGTTGTACTACAACCTCACTTTAGTAGTCATTGATTGTGCATTAGTGGGGCAGCCATCCTTGCAGCGATCCTCTTGGTTAAACTTTGAACAAGTGCAGGGGAGGCATTTAGTGAAGGGCTCAGCCCTGGGCTGGGTGAATCAAAATCAGCATAGCATGAAACTCGTGCAAAATGTTTTGTTTTTAAAGGTACTAAATGCGCAGTGCGAAAACAGGCAAAAGGGCTTCTCACCAATTTTCTCACCCAAAAGAGTGGAAAATTGTGCCCTAGATGTGTCTGAAGGCTGGTGAATCTAAAACCAGAGGAAATAATCTCAGGTCAAGAGGTAGGTCATTTAAGACCGAGATAAAAAGAAAAATTTAAGACTGAGATGAGGAGAAATTTCTTCACTTGGGAGAGTGTGATGAGTCTTTCAAATTCTCCATCCCAGAGGGCTGTGGAAGCTCAATCAGAGAGCATGTTCAAGACAGAAATCGATAGATTCCTGGAGACACATGACATCAAGGGATATGGAGATAGTGTAGGAAAGCGGCATAAAGATAGATGATCAGCCATGATCATCAGGCTCAATGTGCAATGGCTTACTCATGTGTCTATGTTCCTATTTTAGGAGGACCATGCTACATCCAAATTCTACTGCAATTAACCTCTATATCGGTCTGGATATGAAAGAAAAATCATGTTAAGTGTTCCATTAGTTTCATTAAGATACTAACACTAGTCGAAAGGTTTGTCATTATGTCCCAACATTGTCCAATAATAATTATTACTAAAATAACAAAGAAAATCACAATTACCATTCCTGGAGAGTTTTAACAATGTTGCTGATGTCTTGCTTTTGGAGATCTCTGCCAATGCAAAAGTCGACCTCAAGAAGCTGATTTCGCTGATCAAGTTTGCCTTGTATTATATCAGTATAAATTGCTTCAATAATTAAATCCTCCAGTTCTCTGAGGTTTTTTATATCAAGGTCTTTCAGGAGCATGGAATATGGAATGCACTGTCAAGTTAGAAAAGACTGGTTAACAACTTCAGTACAATTTCCAAAGAAAGCACACTTTTGATTCCTGATTTATAGATATCTCTATAGGATGACCAAAATCTGAAATAATGGGCAGGATTCTCCGGCCTCCTAGCTGCGTGTTTCTCGGTGGCGGGAGGCGGCACGCCAGTTACTGGCAACAGGATTCTCTGCTCCTGCCATCGTCAATAGGACTTCCCACCAAACCCACCTCACGCTGCCAGGAAAATCTGGGGGTGGGGGTGCTCTGCCGGTGGGAACAGAGAATCCCAACGACCGGAGAATATATGATATGGCCCAAATGATACATTGCAAAACCAAATATAAAAATAATGAATTGTTGAGCGATCATTCATTACTTCCAATATAATATTTCTAAAAGAAATTAGCAAAATTGCAACTAACGGGAAAGAAAATCTTGGTTTCAATTTTTCATGAATATTATGACCTGCTACAATATATCCAGCTAATATGAAATTATTGTTTTCATATCGACATAAAACTCACATTAGCCATAGCTTTAAAAAGATTTGTAGACAGGTATTCTCTGGATGTAAAGTATATACTAATGAGTCGTGCACACATAATGGCACTAGCACCATCAGTTGGGGGCTGGTTTGGCAGACTTGGCTATACAGCTAGTTTGTGATTCAGAGCAAGGCCAGCCCTGCGGGTTCAATTCCCGTACTGGCTGAGGTTATTCATAGAACATACAGTGCAGAAGGAGGCTATTCGGCCCATCGAGTCTGCACCGACCCACTTAAGCCCTCATTTCCACCCTATTCCCGTAACCCAATAACCCCCCGTAACCTGTTTAGGTCACTAAGGGCAATTTATTATGGCTAATCCACCGAACCTGCACGTCTTTGGACTGTAGGAGGAAGCTGGAGCACCCGGAGGAAACCCACGCAGACACGGGGAGAACATGCAGACTCCGCACAGACAGCGACCCAGCAGGGAATCGAACCTGTGACCCTGGCGCTGTGAAGCCACAGTGCTAATCACTTGTGCTATCGTGCTGCCCCAAAGGCCCGCCAAATGAAGGCCCGCCTTCTCTGTCTTGCCCCTTGCCCGAGATGTGATGATCCTCAGGTTAAATTTCCACCAGTCAGCTCTCCCCCTCAAAGGGGAAAGGAGCTTATGATCATCTGGGACTATGGCGACTTTACCTTTCAGTGAACTTTAATTTTTGAGTTTGTCCATCAAGGTATGGACAAGGGAAAAGTCTTCTCAGACCATAATTCAACTGAGATTCTCGAATAGGTCATTTAAGTAAAACCCTTTCTTCCAGTTAGTTGAATTTTCCCACAATCCTTATTTAGCAACGAGACTATAGGGGCTACAGAAGCAATTGTACAATGCTGGCAGAGGTCTGAACCACAAGACCAGAAGTGAAGTGAGAAATTCACTTTATAAGAAGAAATGAGCATGGACAAAAAGAAATTTAGATGTTAATTTAAAACAGTTCGGATTTACTTAGGATGCACCTAAAGATATTACAAATTTGAAGATAAAATTTGCAACGGATGTTAATGCTGAGGGAACAGAATGCATTATGGGTAGCTGCTTAAGAATCACTATGATCAAGCACAATTTGGTTGGATGATAACACTTCAACTAAAACACCTTGCATTTCCCCAAGCATGCCTTATTTCCAAGTTTGTAATGTAATAGTGTGGCAGTTTTATATTTTTCCCATCATCAATCCAACAGGTTCGGAATCATTTGCCAATTCAGGTCAATTTTGTTCTGTCAGCCCATAACTAGGAATTGGATAACTGACAAACCCATTTCATTTAGAGCTAAGATAGACAGGAGTCAGGGAGATATTCATCCTATTAGTTTGTGCTATAGTCTTGAGCAAAAGGGTTAGGTACACACAACAGCATCATCTAGTTCCCTGGAATATTTGTCACTTTGTTAAAGCTAAATAGTACACATAACAAGTACACAACAATGAGAAATAAAACATTCCAACTGTACTAGCAGGTGTGTGAGAGAGAGAGAGAGCAAATGTGCGAGCGAGCAAGAGAGAGAATGTGCGAACGAGCGAGAGCGAATGTGCGAGAAAAAAAAAAAGAGAGAATGTGCGAGAGAGAGAGAGAGAGAGAGAAAAAGAGAGAATGTGCGAGCGAGAGAGAGAAAAAAGAGAAAACTGTATGATCTCTGAGACAACAGAATGAGACTTGGGTTTATTAAATATTTGCTTATAAAGCAGTGCTTCTGACTTTCGGGAACTTCCCAGACATTTCTCAACAGATCCAAGATAGTCTTAGTAGCCCTAAGAGATGGAACAATACTTTTCAAGTATTGCTGCACTGCAATTATAGAGAATAGTTGCTATCATAAATAAAGAAAAATTAATCCCCGTGTAAACAAAGTACACCAAGTTCAATTGCAATTATGCAAAAATATGCCAGCAAAAAAACTAAATTGAATCAGAACACAAAAAGAAAAAAAATTACGACAGGGCAATGCGTTCTGGACACCTAGCATGTATGCACAAACAAAATCTCAAGTACCTTCATTCTTGCCGCCAAGCTTACTATGGTGAGATGTTTCAGCTTGTTCTTCTGAGCTAATGTTAATTCGGGTAGACTTCCCTTATTTGCTAAACAACAGAAAATATGTAATTCTAGAAAGAACCTTTAGAGTTAATTAAAGCAAGAATCATACAAAGCTCAAATCTGCTAAGTGTACAACCAATTTGCCAAAGGAGGTTATGTTCGGATCATGCTTTCTTTAATTCCCCCAAAGCCCATTTAATTCTTCAAATCAATTTAACAAACACTTATTTAAAAATAGCATGATTCTAAAAATAGTCTGTTGTCTTTAGGTAACTTTTGACAGTGTATATATTATATTTATATGCTACTATACAATTGAACATAGGAAAGATAAAGAGGAGCATTTATGTTTAAACCAGCAACTTGTAGAATCAGAGCGAACATAAAGAGCTAATTAGAATTCCATTATTGGTTCAGGCATGCTTTTAAATAAGCATGACCTGTAATATTTTGGAATATTTGGTTTTTGCATGAATGTCAGATGTGTGTGGAAATGTCAAACAAATTCTTCAAGTATGGGTGAGTTAACATGAGCTTTTTCAGAACTGAAATAAACTCAATGTTCAATACTTTACGGATTAAAGTTAAGCAATTTATAAAGAATCAACACTTTGGCAATTATTCTCACATTAAGACGTAACTGGTACTGCTTGTGAAAACTGTAACCAAAGTCAATGTGCAATATGCTTATAGACATGAAATATCAGTTTGAGCATTGCGAGTGCCACTTGCATTTAGAAGTTACTGATTTCAACATATATATATCACACACACACAAATATATACACAATATGCATTTGTTTTCCTACAAATCCAAGACAAAAGAAAACAAACTTGCATTTAAGTTACAAGATATGATAGCCTTATTGTTATGGTACTGGACCAACAAACCAAAAATTGGGAGTGGTGATTTGTGGGATGTGAGATTCTTATTCCATAATACATGCATGACTGTGTTTGCCCTGGGGTAACCAGGGATGAGGAATAAAAGTTATATGCATTACATTTCAAAAATAAAAAGCCTACTATAGATAATTTCGTTTTTTCTTTAAACTAAAGAAGCTTTCAATAATTCAAAATAACCAAAGCAAGTAGCAACGTGGAAATTTAAAGCAAAAATCTGAAGTTAGAATTTTAAAAATTTGCTCATGGGATGTGGGCCCTGCTAGAAAGACCAGTGTTTACTGCTCACTGCTAATTGAGAAGGTGGTGAGGAGCCACCATCTTGAAACATTGCAGTTTGTGTGGTGGAGGTACACCCATAGTGCTGTTGGGTAGAAAGCTTATTATATATTTCCAAGTCAGAATGCTGTGCAACTTTGCAGAGAATTTGAAGATGGTGATGCTCCCATGCGCCTGCTGTCCTTGTTCTTCTAGGCGATAGAGGTCATGGATTTGGATGGTGCTGTCAAAGCCTTGACGAGTTGCTGCAATGCATTTTGTTGATGGTACACATCAACGTTCCCTCTAATCTCCTTTCACTGCGCACAGCCTATTTGATACATGCGTGGTCCCTTTAAGCTTGTCAAGCAGCCACCCATCTTAAAGTGACCACTGCTTATGCGAGATATATTTACCCCTTTTCAAAATCATGAAGCTTGGAGAAACCTTGATACACACTGCATCCATGGTGTGGAAGAAGTGGCTATTTACAATGGTGGATAGCATGTCAATAAACCCGATTGCTTTGTGCTAAATTATGTCACGCTTGTTGCATCTTGAAGTTGCACTCAGACAAGTGGAGAATTTTCCATCACATTCCTGGCATGGTGGAAAGGCTTCAGGAAATCAGGTGAGTGAGCCCCTGCAGAATACGGAGCCTCTGACTTGCTCTTACAGCCACAGTATACAAGTGGCAGGCCCAATGAATTTTATGGTCAGTGGCTCCCAGGATGTTGAATATGGAGGATTCAGCAATGATTGTTATAAAATGTCACGGGAGGTGGTTAGATCTCTATGCCAGAGATGACCCAAATGTTATTCGCTACTTATTAGTTCAAGCTTCCCAGTCTTGCTGCAGGCAGGATCAGTGTGAATTAAAAAGATATGAATTGTACATAATGTTTCAATTGTGCCCTCAGGATATCTCAATGCTTCTTGTCCACTTGTATTTATGGGAAAGACATTCTCTTCATTTCCACTTCTCCCACTCCACAATTTTGTCCAGTATTTAAAGTTTTATCCTTCACAACATAAACAGGACAGTATGAGTTGGGTTTTCTCCCTCCTGGCCCCTCTTGTTTTTTAATGCATCTGGAATACATACAAGTGGACGGCACTGGTGGTTACACATCACTGCTGCTTTCCACTTCTGGCAGCAGAAATTGTATCAGCCCGTTAGTTTTGGAGAATGAGGGAAACACAGTTTTTTCCCTGCACCCCGTGCCCAGAGAGTAACATGATGCAATTGTAGCAATATAGAGTATTCACAAACAGCCGGGGGGGGTGGGGGGAGGGGGAAAGAGGAGGCGGAGGAGGATTCAAAGCTTTAACTAAATTCATTCACAGGCAGGGTTTATCACTACTATTGGCAGACTGCATCTTCAGCAAATGCCAGGAAGCCCATCTTTGATATGCAATGAGCCAAGACCAGAAATTACTGCAGTCATTATCCCCTCAGAGAAGGAATGTAATGTGGGAGCATGATGGACAACAATTTAAGGAACGTACCTATGGGTTTGAATGCCCTACCCAAGTTGAACAAATAAGCCTAGCATTTGGAGAATCAAGCTCTTCAACAGCTTCTTTTGAGGGACAAGTATTGTTGAGTATTATGTAAGGTTTCTTGATCGATTCCAATTGTTTGCTGATGGTTATGAAAGTCACACTGCTGATACATTTCTAAGCTTTTGATGGTTTATAATAATTTCCTGCAGGCAGCTTCTCTAGCATCATTCACCCGATGAACTGCTGAAGATGCCTTGCAGCTCTTCCATTTCCAGAAAAATGTAGAAAGCAGCAAAAGTACTGCCAAGATTTTTTTCCCATTTTGGAAATAAAAGCTACATGTCAATCTGACAGCACACATCAATAACAAATCACTTTCTGATTTGTATTAGTCCAACCACCGCTCTTTTAAGAGCACTTCAGCACAGGAGTACTTGTGCCATGACACTGTTCAATTCACTTCCAACCAAATGAAGCTGTACATCTTCAGTAATGAGTGAAGGGTCATGTGCTGGTTATTCTCCACCTTCTGAGGCACAGATGTCTCATGTTTGATGCTAGTGCATGATACAATTGTGCTGTTTTATGTATATTTGATCTGTGGGTTATGCTATGTACTTTAAAGTTCTTGAAGGCCCAGGTTCATCTGTGTAGAGAATGAATACAAATTAGGGGCAATAACATGGTGTTTCAACACATGTAGATCATACATGCTGAGCAAATAATATTAGAGACAATAAGTACAATCAGCAGTATTAGCTTTTTGATATTCAATGTTTGGATTGGTTAAGCTATTGCCGAAAGCACCACCTGCTGAGACAGGAAACTTACCATGGAAGAAATTCCATACGAGTCAAGTCATTCGTGAAGATGTTGCAGTCCAAACATTTGGAAGGCACCCATTCCTCAAAGTTTGAAAATTCTTAAAGTATGTTCCAATAAACCTGGATTAATTAATTATAGTAGGCTTAAAGTCTACAGTGCAGGACATTATCAAGTTTGCTGAGAACAGATAACTAGGCAAATCAAAGCAGTAATAAAGAAATACCAAAGTTAGGTTTTAAAACAGCAGGAGAAAGGAAAGATCCTCAATTTTGAAAATAGGTTTAAAAAAGTATAAAAGCTCAAAATTTAAGACAGGAAAATAGACAGACAGGAGGGGATGAAGAGAGAAGAGAGGGGAAAAAAGAAACTGCAAGATAGAGAAAAGCAGACAAGTTTGTATTTATCAGGAAAACGGAGACACGAGAGGGCTTTGAATCTAGGCTGATCTGTATCTCAATCTTACTTACCCAGCTTAATAAAAATATATTAATCTTAGTCTTCAAAATTTCATAGTCCCAACATCAACAGCCTTTTGCAGAAATAAAATTTAGATTTCCACGAACCCGTGCAGAGAAATGTGGTTCTTCATTTCACTCCAGAATGACTCAGCTCTGATTTAAGACTTTGCCTCCCTGTTCTGAATTCCCACATCAGAGTTTAACTTAATGTGCTGGGAGCTAGCTGTCCTTGCTTGGATGCCAGTGCTGGGTTTCCCCAAGGCCTGATAAGCCACAATTAAACATGCAATATTCCAGCCCTTTACCATATTTATAATGCCAACCTGCCTCATCCCAGCCACGATAGCGGCACTGTATGCGCTAGAGCACGCTCGTCCCTTTGAGGGGACAGCTGGGGCCAGAGGGTACCTGGGGGCGGGGGCCTCGAGGGGTACCCATACTAGGGCAGGCGACAGTGAGCAGTCAGTGGCATGCGGAGCTGCATGGTTCAAGTGCCCCCCCCCCCCCTCCCTGCCGCGCACCACTCCCCAAGTTATGGCAGACACCCCCGGCCAGCAGAACACTATTGTTGGACCCTGTTTGTACCCCCTCTTGCACCCTCAGCAGCCAAGTCCTCACAAGTGAATCTCTCCATCGGTAACTCCTGCTGGTGGAGGCAGAGCATCGCGGCAGGCCCGGAGAAAGCTGGGCAGACCATTAATGGTATGGCAAAAGCGCTTACTGTAAAATTTGCATAGTCCCACCAGCGTGTGGCGTAGAATGCATTCACGCCGCTGTCGGGGGATCACGGCATGGCAATCCATTTGCCGCCCGGCATCCTGATTATTGGTTGACGAGCAATTCTCCACCCGATCGTGTTTCCCGATTCCTGTGTCACTGGATGGAGAATTTCGCTTTCGATGGCCACAAAGAATCCAGCACGGATTTGTAGAATCAAACAGAAAGAAACTTTATTTATAACAATATGTACAAAGTCCCAGCAGTTCACGCCTAGTTCCCTCTCTAGCAGGTATCATACTGGCCAGCTCTATTTATACAGCTGCACTGCTAATGATTGCCCTGCCCCACCCCCTCATTGGGGGAGCTCATATGGGGAACCAATTGTCCCCAGCCAATAGATCCGGAAAGGTTATAACACCCATTGTCTTTATAAACACCTCAATAAAATCTCCCCATAATATTCTATTGCAAGCCAATACAATTCTATATTTTTTATTAATTCAAAAGGAATGTGCAACCTCTCCAAGCTCAAGCTCAAGAATCTTTTGTGTGGCATAGTGCTCAATTCTGAACACAGTACCACAGATAGGATCTGCCTTAAGGTTCTGTACAACTGATGCACCACTCCCTCAGGTCAATTTCTACCACCTTCAGATAAAGATCAAATAGGTCATAAGGCTTTTTGGTAACTTCAGTACCTGCGTCCAAGGGCAGAATTTTATGGTTCCTCACCGGTCCTGCTGAACTTATAGACGTTTGAATAGTTGCCACATTTGCTGACCTTGCCCTGCCGCAACAAGCTGTAAAGTACCACCCCAGGTCACTGGCATAAATGCTGAAAAGCTGAGGCCTAAGTAAATTAGAAGGAACACCACTCTCAAGATCCCATAAAGTAGGTTTCCTTTATCTCCACTCTCAACCAATTCCTACACCTTACCTCCAGGTTTTTGTTTTAAAAAACCTTGGCACTGTTGAAGGAATGCTGGTAGGTGCTGCTGGTTCAACTTGTTCTGCTTGTATTGTTTTAGCTTCTCTCTTCCTTATGTGGTCTACATGTTGCCTTACTTTTTTTTTAGATCAACCAGATAGGACAGGTCCAGCTTTTGTTATACCATCCCAGGGACCCAGGCTGCACTAACCTTTTTTTAAAAATTTAGAGTACCAAATTATTTTTTTTTCCAATTAAGGGGCAATTTAACGTGGCAAATCCACCTAACATGCACATCTTTGGGTTGTGGGGGCGAAACCCACGCAGACACGGGGAGAATGTGCAAACTCCTCACAGACAGTGACCCAGGGCCGGGATTCGAACCCAGGTCCTCAGCACCGTAGGCAGCAATGCTAACCACTGTGCCACCGTGCTGCCCTCGGCTGCACTAACCTTAAAGTTTCGGACAAATACTAAGTCTGTACCTCGAAGGATTTATCACTTTTAACGGAAGTGATTTTATTGTGTATAATGTATAAATGTGTAATATATAATTTTTCCCACTTTCTCAGTCTTTTAGCTTTGATAAAGGGTCATCTGGACTTGAAGCGTTAGCAGGTCTGGCAGCTATTTTCTCTCCCTACAATGCTGAGATATTCCAGCAGTGATGTACTTCCCAAAAATAAGTATATGTGGCTAATTTGGTTTCAGATTCCAGCATCGGATTATGGACACATCTTTCAGGAGTTGAAATCCTGGTTTTACAATTCCTAGAGATAAACATATGATGGTATTAACTCAAATCAGAAGCTCCCATTGCCTTGTGTTGCATTAAGATAGGAGAAATGATGGAATGTGCAGCAGTACCCCTGTTTGAACCTCGGCACTGCTCCCCATAGTTTCAGTTTAACCTGTCCCGTGCAATTCCATCTTCGGCTTGCATTTCCGATTTCCATTTTGTTTTTCATCCTAATAGTTTTGCAATGGGATTTTATTTAAAAAAGAAAGATCCCAACAGGAGTGGAAAAATTAAATTTTGGTTTGAAATAGGAGAAGGGAGCGTGCATCATTTGGAGATCCTGTTAACCCGAGAAAACTGCAACTGGGAAAATGCAAAGGTCCCTTTTGCAAAGGCCATCGTGGGATTGAGCAATGATTATTAGACTAGTATACTTCGCAAGTGAGAATAACTGAGCTACGGGCTGAAGTTTCTTTGGTGACGAGTACTTATTTATTTTATATTTTTTCTTTGCCGCAGAAAGCTATGGAGGCCAAAGGGTTCCACAGATTCACCACCCTCTGGCTGAAGAAATTCCTCATCTCTGTTTTAAAGGATCGTCCCTTTAGTCTGAGATTGTGTCCTCTGGTTCTTGTTGATACGCATGTCTAGTTTTTACACATTAGGCAACCAGATAGCTTCGCATGAAGATCCTCAATCTTTGGAATCCGATACTTGTCCAGCTCAGCTACTTGGATCAACTGTCAATGAGGACTGTTCTGTCCGACTTTAATAAGGGTGCAATTGGGGCAGCCCATTCACAAAACTGCGCTGGCTCCATGACTCCCAATTCTTACAAACATAACTTCTGCCTTGATGTTTTGATGCAAGATGTTTGGCACTGGGCGAGTCCATTAAATTTTGGGGTAGAATTGGGGTAGATTTTAGCTGTGATGCCCAGAGTTCTGCTGTATTCATTTTGAAAGACCTCAGGATATTTTTATATAAATATTTTTATGAAAGGCATTTTGCATATATACATAGAAATATCAAAAAACCACAGATACAAAAACATAAACCAACCACGGCTACCGATAACAAGCGATAGCCCACAACTCTCCTCGCCAGTTTCCCCCCTCGTTTCCAACCCCCCAAAGCATAGAAGATACAAAATAAAACCTAACCCGCACACCCACCCTCCCGGTTGAATCCGTCTGCTCCCTGTAAAGCGAGTTTAACCTTTTCCAAGTGGAGGAATTCTGCCAGGTTGCTTGCCCACACTTTGGCAGCTCCGAGTTCCGCCAGCCAACAGAATCCGTCTCTGCGCTATCAGGGAAAGGCAATGGCCAGGACACCGGCCTCCCTCCCAACCTGGACTCCTGGCTCTTCCGACACACCGCATATCACATCTGGATGCGCGTCACCCCTACACCTATTATCTGGGGCATAACATCCACATACCCTGCCAGAACCCCCTCAGTTTGTACATGCCCAGAATATGTAGACTGGATTCCCCCCCCCCTCCCCCCACCTATCCTCCACCCCTGCAAAGAACGGACTCCTCCTCAGAACCGTCATGTGGGCCCCATGCATCACCTTAAATTGGATGAGGGCGCGTTCATCCACTGCAGGGCTTCCTTCCACAGCCCGGCCCTCACCTCACCACCCAGCTCCTCCTCCCATTTACATCTGA
Source organism: Scyliorhinus canicula (assembly GCF_902713615.1). Classification (NCBI taxonomy): domain Eukaryota; kingdom Metazoa; phylum Chordata; class Chondrichthyes; order Carcharhiniformes; family Scyliorhinidae; genus Scyliorhinus; species Scyliorhinus canicula. The sequence continues at coordinate 117,622,290 of NC_052158.1, forward strand.
TCTCCTCCACCGGCACGCTCATGATCTTTTTAAAAAAAACTTCTTGTAACCTGCCAACTGAAGATCTCCAACAATTCAGTTTTACTTGATGCAACCACATCCTATGAGAAGATTGTTGCTGATAAGTCACTGGCGCATATGTACTTCCCAAAAATAAGTATACGTGGCTAATCTGGCTGTTGTGTTACTTAACTTTAGGGTTTGAATTTCACCTTGAAGATACTTAAATGTCTGCTCCCTATGATGGTGGCAGAAGGAACAGTATCCACTTTCATGACAAATGACTGCCAATTTATCAGGAGCTCACCTTGACATTATTCAATTGATATATGTCAGATTCCTCTTCTGAATCTTGTTTTTTTTTTTAATTTTAGCTAGGTACATGTCTGTTTGGCTTGCCGCTGGATGTGGTCACTCCGATTGCAGCCAAAACAGATAGAGAATCCCAGAATTTGCATTTTTAATGGGGGTGATCTCTCCCCACCCCACCCACCTTTAGCATTCATTATAACTTCTGGGTTGTTGACCTGGTTGTTTTTTCTTCTGTCTCGTGCTTTTCTCATTTGTTTCTGCTCTATCGCTTCTACGTACTCCACTGTGCCCTCTCAACTAGAAAATGTTTTGCGCAATAGCTGATTCACCTCTGCTATCTGCACACTCTAACTCAAGAGCTCTTTTCTCCACACACTCAATTGCCTGAACTATATCCATGGATTTCCTTCGGGAAATCTTATTCTCTCCTAGCAGCCTTTTCCCATGTTTATTATTCACGCTGCAAACTAATCTGTCTCACAGCAGGTCACTCAGCGATGATTCAAATTTACATGGCTCTGCCAATTTTCTTAGCCTTGCATGCCACAGTCATTTCCCCTCGGGCCCTTACAGCAGAGTTAAACTTAAAACGCTGCTTGTTGACAGTCACTGGGGGGTTAAAATGATCATTTACCAATGTTACAGGGTGGAGTAAAGACTTAGGTTCGAAGTTTCTTGAGATGTTAAATTTCTAATGAGATTGTACGTTTGGGGTCCACATACTGTAAGGAGAATGGTTTTCTGTTTATTCTCTCCTGTAATTTCATTAGCAGTAGGAGAAATAGTGAAGTCTGTCAACATACTGAGCCCAGCGTTCAGTCTCTGGGTCAAAGATATCGATTTTCCCCCCAAAAAAAAGGATTTTCTTTTTACTCGCAGCAGATAGTAAATAAAATTTCTCTCTCCACTCTAGAAAATGGAACTAGATTAGTCAGACAGGATTTACTATAAGACCATAGGATTTACTGTAAGACCATAAGATGTAGGCACAGAAGCTGGCCTTTAGATCCATTAAGTCTGGTCTGAAATGATAATCCTCAACTCCATTTTCCCACCTTATCCCCATAACCCTCGAGTCCCATACTCAAGGGGTATGGGCCAAGCAGGGGAAAATTAGATTACTGTAGTCAGATCTGTGTTGACCAGTGTGGACACAATAGGCCGAATGGCCTCCTTCTGTGCTATAAACATCTATGAACCTATAAACATTGTCTGGATTGCCTCCAATACCTTGACTCACCTGATGAAGGAGCTACGCTCCAAAAGCTCATGATTCCAAATAAACCTGTTGGACTTCAATACCAGTATATCTTTCCTTAAATAAGCATTCCAGGTGTGGTCTAACTAATGCTTTGTATAGCTTTAGCAAGACTTCCCTATTTTTATACTACATTCCCTTTATGAAATATAGCCAACATTCCATTTACCTTCCCCAATACCTGCTGAACTTGCATGCTAGCATTTTGTGATTTATGCACAAGGGCAGGACCTACTCAGGAATGGTAGGGAGTTGGGGAAAGTTACAGAACAAAGAGATCTAGGGGTACAGTTTCAAAGCTCCTTGAAGGTAAAGTCGCAGGTGGACAGGGTGGTGAAGAGGCATTCAGCAGGTTAGATTTTATTGGTCAGAATATTGAATACAGGAGTTGGGACGTCTTGCTGAAGTTGTACAAGACATTAGTAAGACCACACATGGAATACTGTGTTCAGTTCTGGTCACCCTATTATAGGAAGGATATTGTTAAACTAGAAAGAGTGCAGTAGAGATTTACGAGGATGCTATGAGGACTGATGGTCTGAGTTATAAAGGGGAGGCAGGGACATTTTTCCCTGGAGCATAGGAGGCTTCGGGGTGATCTTAGGGGTCTATAAAACAACGAGGAGCATAAATAAGGTAGATAGTCAACATCTTCTCCCAAAGGTAGAGGAGTCTAGAACTACAGGGCATAGATTTACAGTGAGAGGGGAGAGATACAAAAGAGACCAGAGGGAAAACATTTTCAGAGGGCGATGAGCATCTGGAACGAGCTGCCAAAGGCAGTGGTAGAGGTGGGTACATTTTTTTCCTTCAAGAAACAGTTAAGACAGTTACATGGGCAGGGTGGGTATAGAGGGATATCGGCTAAATGCAGGCAAGTGGGACTAGCTTAGTGATAGAAACTGGACGGCATGGACAAGCTGGGCCGAAGGACCTGTTTCCATGCTGTAAACATCCATGACTCTAACCCCAAATCCCTCTGTATTGCAGTCTTTCTCCATTCAAATATTCAGCTCAGTGTGCAGTTTCACACTTTCCTACATATTGCACATTTTTTGCCCAACACGTAACCCATCTATATCCCTCAGTAGACTGTGTCATAGTCACCATTTGCCTTCCCGTCTATTTTTGTCATCTACAAATTTAGCAATAGTGCATTCACTTCTCTTGTCCAAGTAATTGATATAGGTTATGAATAATTGTGGTCCCAGCACTGATCCCTGTGGCACTCCACTAGTTACAGGTTGCCATCCTAAAAATGCCTCTCTTCTCGGTATTCTATTAGTTAGCCAATCCTCTTTCTAAGTTAACATACTACTTCAATATCATGGGCTCTTATCTTATTAAGTAAGTAGCCTTTTGTGTGGTACCTCAAACACTTTATGGAAATCCAAGTATATAACATCTACTGGTTCTCTTTTATCTACCCTGCTCATTACCACCTTGTCATGTGAGAGTGCCTTTAAGAAATGGATGTTTAAGCAATGTACCTTTAAGAAATGCAGTGATGTCAGAGTGTGGGTGGAGCTGGGCTTTAGCTCGGCCATTTTGAAGCTTTTGGTTTCAGTTTGAGGAGAAAGCTGGCAGTGTCTGTGTGTTTTGCTGAGAGCTGCTCGAAAGGAGAAAGCCAGTCCTGAGAAAAAATTTTGAGAAGTGCCTGTGTTGGTTGTGTGATGCATGAAAATGTGCTGGGACTGCTGGCTGATATATCTTTTCCATCCAACAGAAAATATATATTAACTGTAACCTGGTGTTACTGTTTTTGTGATGGTGAAGTTGTTTGGATGTGTATAGGAACAGTGTGCAGGATTGGGTAGTGTTGTTCGGGGTTATCTGTGAAGTAAGGGGTGTTAAGAGATCCAATGTTTATTTAAAAGGTTAATTTGAGTTCATGGAATAAACATGGTTTTGTTTTAAAAACCACGTGTCAATAATTGTAATACCACACCTGGGGAACACGCTGTGCGCTTCAAAAGCAACAATCCATTAAAGGGAGAGGTTGGTTGAACTCCATGATACATTTTGGGGTTCTGAAAATACCTCTCCCATAACAACCTCAAAAAGAATGCTAATAAATGTGTCAGGCATGAAGCTATGCTGTCTCTGCTTGATTATATTATGTATTTCTAAATGCTCTGCTATCATATCCTTTATAATACTCTTAATGGCAGAAGTTAAGCTAACTGGCTTACAGTTATTTGTTTTTTTGTGTCCCAAATTTTGGATAAGGGCATTACATGGGCTGTTTTCCAATCCTCTGAGGCTTCTGCAGAATTTAAGGATTCTTGGAAGATTACTACCAGTGCATCCACCATCTCTGTAGCAACTTCCTTTAATAACCTAGGGTGCATCCCATCTGGTCCAGGTGACTTATTACCCTTTAGTTTCCTTCATAACTTTTCTCTCGTCATAGTTATTATAGTTACTTCCTCCCCCTTTTACTTAGTACTTTAGAATGGTTATACTGACTTATACTCTTCACTAATTCATACAGACTCCGATCAAACACACTGTCTCTAATTCCAGTAATTCCCCCCACACCTGATGTTTGATTCCAGTCACTTCCCTCACAGCTAACTGGTTTCTCTCGCTCTTATTCAAAAATAATGCATTTTTACAGCACTTTTAACATGGCATAAATTCAGGAGTGTTGTCAATCAAAATCTAATACCAAGTGGCATAAGAAGGTAAAGTACTGTGGACTAAAAGCTTGATCAAAAAGGTAAATTTGAAAGGATGTCTTAAAGCAGAAGAGGAGTAAGACAGAAGAGAAGTTTAAAGGAGGGAACTCTAGAGTTTAGAACTTAAAACATGAGAAGGTATAGCTGCCAGCGGTGGAGCAGAGAAAATTACGGATGCACAAGAGGCCAGAATTCTAGGCATGCAGAATTCGAGGCGTATTGGACTATTGGAGATTGCAAGAGAGGGAAGGGCGAGGACATGGAAGAATTGTAATTTTAAAAGGATACAAATTTAAAAATTGAGGTCTTGGGACCACTTGTAGATCAGTGAATGTTGTGTGTGAGAGAGACTTGTTTTGACTTCAAAAATCAGGTTGTGTGTGAGAGAGACTTGGTGCAATTTAGGATATAAAAGTAGAGTTTTGAGTAAATTCAAGTTAGGGAGGGTGCATGTTGAAAAGTGAGCATGGCAGCACTGGAATAGTAGAGTTTGGAAGTAATTAAGAGTGATATTTTCAATTGAATGGCAATTTCAACATCAGGAGATAATTCCTTAAAACCTATCAAACCATACATGATACTAGTAGAGCCGATTCACAAATGGCAACAATATTAAACGCTTCGAGAGATTTGGGCGATTTGTGCGTTAGAGATAGTTATGTTGTACATGGTGCATTAAAAGAGAAACAATTAGCTTTAGCAATGGGAAGATGTGAAAATTTCTTTGTAATCTGTAGTTAATTAGGCCGCAGACTTAAAAAGATAAGGCAGGACATAAATATTAAGCCACAGAAAGTACAGCCTGATGTTTTCTAAAGGTACATTGTCCCACGTCTTACTTTCATAACCGTGTCGTGATTATTCCAGCTGCATGTAGAGGTGCCTTAACATAGCCAACAAGTTTAGATTATGTTTATGCAATAATGTAACATTTATTTCAGCAATATCCTAATAGCTGCAAGATTATAATATTGATTTTTTTCCTCAGATTAGTGTAAAACAAACTTTCTCCTGTTGGAACAGAACTATACCATGCAATGTTGAGCTTCAGATGGATATTTTCATACTGTTATAACTATGACTTCACAACTCTAACCATGCTCTTGGATATGTAATCAATCATTAGGATGCGATGCCTATTATATTTGACAAATTAAACAAATAGCTTGGTATTTATTACAGTTGGCAAAAGATGAATTAGCCATGAAAGGGTTAGTGGAGGGAAATATGAGTTGTTGAGTTGCTGTGGCACATCTTGTAGATGGTGCATACTGCTGTCGCTTTGTGTCAAAAGGTGGAGGGAGCGAATGTATAAAGTAGTGGATGGGGTGCCAATCTATCGGGCTGCTTGGTCCTGGATGGTATTCCACTCAGAATGTTGTTGGCACTGTACTCATCCAGGCAAGTGGAGAGTAATCCACCGCACTCCTGACTTGTTCCTTGTAGACAGGCTTTAGGGGAAGTCTATGCTAGTCTCCCCTAAAGTCATATGATGTTCAAAATTGGCCAAATGTAAACAAAAACTAAAGAGGCAGAAATATTATGATGGTGAGTATCCAATTTAAAGATAAACAAGAGCAATTTTAACTATAAAGCCATGAAAAAACTGAAAGTATCACGATCAAAAAGTACTGACAAGACTTGAGGAGCACTCTTGCATGAAAGTGAAACTGTTTCTTCAGTGTTCAAATTATATTGGTAGATGGATTTGAACTATGCCTTTAACAATATACTTTTTTTTTTAAAAAATCAAATGTTCTGATGCAAATTTGAGAAGTAGATACATGCTGAGGATTTTTCCTAACCTCCTAATGCTCAGTTTATATACTGAATTTACATACTAATTACTTCAGGTTCAGGGATCACCATAATCAACAATAATAGAAGCTGTTCTAGGTTATATAGGAATTGAAGACAGTATTTAAAAAAAATTAATTCATGGAATGTTGATGTCACTAGCTGGGTCAGCATGTATTGCCCATCCCCAATTTCCCTTGAGAAGGTGGTGGTGAGCTGTGGCCTTGTACCGTTGCAGTCCATGTGGTGCAGGTACACTCACAGTGCTATTATGGTGTGCGTTCCAGTGACAGTGAAGGAACAGTGTTATAGTTCTAAGTCAGGATGATATATACCTTGGAGGGCAACTTCCAGGTGGTGGTGTTCCCATGTGTCAGCTGTCCTTGTCCTTCTAGAAGGTAGTGGCCAAGGGTTTGGAAGGCGCTGACTAAGGATGCTTGATAAGCTTCCGCAGTGCATCATGTAGCTGGTACACATACGGTCTTCACATTGAAGATACCCACCAATGCGTTGTGTGACACTGCCACCATTCAGTGGGATAGATTTCGAACCGATCTACCAACTCAAGTCTGGGCAACCATGAGGCTCTGTGGGCCAACAGCAGCAGCAGAATTGTACTCAACCACACTATTACCTTGTGGCCATGCATATCCCCCACTCTACCAATCAGCCAGGGGATCAACCTTGGATTAACAAGAGTGCAGGAGAGCAGGCCAGGAGCAGCATCATGCATGCCTAAAAATGAGGTGTCAACCTGGTGAAGCGGGTGTCACCTTGCTAGATGTAAAGTTAGTTAACAGAAGCAGAGGAGTGGGGGTATCTGCAGCTCATTACTTTAGGGTTTTTTCTTCTTTTAAGTCTCGAGCTGAAGATTTTTGCTCTTGTTTTGTTGGAGGTTGGGGGCAGGAGACAATAGGGCCCTTTGTTCTCTTTGTGGTGTGGCTGAGAGGTGGGGAAGGGGTAAAAGGCTGATGATGATGAATTCTGTCTTTGTTCTCGTCTTATAGGGGTTTGGTGGCCATCTTGGGCACTCGCGGAGTTGAGGGAAAGAGGACGGTAGAAGCCCCCTGTTCAGTTGATAACTTGGAATGCTTGGGGGCTAATCGGCCCAGTAAAAAGCTCACGGTTGTTTGCGTATCTGAGAAGTTTGAAGGCTGATGGTGTTTTTACAAGAGACCCATTTGCGGATCAAGGACTAAACAAAGTTACACAAGGGCTGGGTGGGACAGGTATCCATTTGGGTTTTGATGGTAGGGATTGGGCCTGCAGTGTTGATCAACAAGAAGGGTGGCTTTTTCAGCTGTTAAGATCTAGGCAGGACGTATGCAACTGTAAGTGGGACATTGGCAAGCACGTCGGTGGCATTGGTTGACATGTATGCACTGAACTGGGATGATACAGTGTCGATCAATAAGGTGTTGGCTTCTATCCCAGAGCTGGATTCACATCAACTAATTCTAGGGGAGGGAGACTGCAATTACATTTTGGATCCTAGGTTTGATAGGTCAAGTCCCAAATCAGAGTCCATCAGGGGTAACAAAGGCAATATTCTTCTCTATGGAGCAGATGTGGGAGAGGCAGACCTATGGAGATGTGTATATCCGATAAGAATTTTCTTTTTCTCACGCGTCCCATCGGGTCTACTCCCAGGTTGACTTTGTTATGGTGGGCAGGTCTTTTCTTCCTGGGGTGAAGGGGGCAGGGTACTCTGTGATCATTATCTCGGATCATGCTCCACACTTTGTGGATCTGATGTTGGAGCCAGACCCCACCCAGTGAGCTCAGTGGAAATTGGACACTGCGTTGCTGGCTGATTCTAGGAGCGTATATCCTCTGTCATTGGGGAGTACAATAGAAATGAGGCGGTTTTGCCTTCCACGTTGTGGGAAGTTCTAAAGGCAGTGGTCAGGTGGGACGTAGTATCTTACAAGGCACATAAGGATACATTTGGTAGGGTGGACAGGCAGAGGCTGGTGGTTTCCATTCTCAAGGTGGACTGCCACCATTCAATTGCCCCTACAATGGAGTTTCTGGCAACTAGGAAGTACAGACAGAGTTTGAGCTGCTCTCAATGGGCAAGGCGGTGAACCAGCTGCAGCACTCAGGAGGAAGGGGAACCTTTATGAATATTGGGAGAAGGCTAGTTCCCTTTTGGCACAACAGCTGAGGTGGCAGACTGCCTCCAGCAAGAAGGGGATTAGAGTGGCGAAGGTTAATGCAGCGTTTGAGGCCATTTATCAAGAGTTACACAAGTCAGAGTCTCCAGAAGAGAAACTGTCAATGATGCAGTTTTTTGGATGGATTGTCCTTGCCGGTGATGAAGCACAGTAAGAAGTCTTACAACACCAGGTTAAAGTCCAACAGGTTTGTTTCAAACACGAGCTTTCGGAGCACGGCTCCTTCTTCAGGTGATGAAGCAGGGGAGAAGGGAGGAATTGGAGACGATGATGGGTCCGGACGGGGTTATGAAGTGTTTCTGATTAATGCAGTTGGTTAAAACTCCACATCCGGATGGGTTCCCTAACAAATTTTATAAAAGATTTGCAGGTCAGTTAATCCCACTATTGTTGAAATGTTCAATGGTTTCATGGCTCAGGGGATGTTGCCGGCCACATCGACGCAGGCATCGATTTCCTTGACCCTGAAGGAGGAGAAAGGACCCAAATGAGCATGGGTTGTACCAAGCAATTGTATTGGTAATGCGTTTGGAGCACGGCCTTCCGGGGTGATTTCCGAGGAGCAGACTGATTTTGTTAAGGGCCGGCAGGTATTGCCCAACATATGGAGATTGTTAAATGTCATTCTGTTCCCCCTCCCTAGTGCCAGAGCCAAAGGTGATTAATAATCTTTATTGTCACAAGTAGACTTACATTAACACTGCAAATGAAGCTACTGTGAAAAGCCCCTAGTCGCCACATTCCGGCGACTGTTCAGGTACACCCGAGGGAGAATTCAGAATGTCTAATTGTCAGGCGAGTGTTACTTTAAAAAAGGTTTTGTTTTCCACATGGCTTGGAGCACGACTTCAGTGATGTCATTTGTGGGTGGAGCTGCGCTGTGGCTGTCAGGTGTGAGGGGGCTTAGTTTTTTAGGTTTCATTTTCGGTTTGTTTGTTTGGACTGCAGAAGCAGCAGTGTTCGAAGGCACTGTTAAGCTGCAGGACATTTTCCGTTTATCTTAAAGCTGTTTCAGTGAACTGAAAGCACATTGGGTGCGGCAAACTGCCTTGGTAACCTTGAATCAAGAGTTGTTTTCCTGAAGGAGTTGTGAATCTGCTGATTGGAAACTGGACCAGAATCTCAGGAAAAGGACCAGTCCCATTCAAGTGAGATTACAGTGTGCTGGGCCACGCCCTTGAAGGGGGTTTTGGTTTTATTGGATTTTGTTTGAATTGTAACAGCTAAGGGGGATTCATTAAGAGTTACATATTATAGATTACTGTAACTGTTGTGTGATTTTTCATGTTTGTAATTGATAACAAATTCTTGCTAAGTGTTTTATATATGTTAACTACATTCTTATAATGAACTTTGTTTTGATAAAAGCACTTAGGAAGTCTGATGATCACACTTGAAAAAAACTTGAAGTGAAGGCTCCTGTGCTCATCCTAGCCAAATTCAACATAAAAGAGTTATAGGTCAGGTGAGCTTCATAATACACTTTGGAGTTTCTGAGCCCTGGCCTATAACACTATTCACCTAACAAGCATGTCTTTTGGGACTTATGGGAGGAAACCCACGCAAACACAGGGAAAAAGTGCAGACTCCGCACAGACAGTGAGTGAGTCAAGCAGGGAATCGAACCTGGGACCCTAGCAGTGTGAAGCAACAGTGCTTCACACTGTTCTACCATGCCACTGAATGGACGCTGAAAACGAATTTGATAGGGTTGAGTGGGGGGTACCTATTTGAAATTCTTGGAAGGTACGGCTTTGGCCCAAAGTTTATATCATGTGTTTGGCTCCTGTACATGGCCCCCACTGCGAGTGCACATGAATGCCCGGAGTTCACGTTACTTTCAATTAATCACGGGTACAAGGCTGGGTTGTCCATTGTCTCCTCTTTTGTTTGCCTTGGCAATAGAGTCTCTGACCTTGGCGTTGGGATTGTCCACTGGATAGAGCAGGAACGGAGGGAGGGCACTGGGTATCTTTATATACGGATGATTTGCTTCTGTATATCATGGATCCACTCTCTAATAGAGGAGATAATGAAGCTCCTTGGGAGTTTTGGCTCCTTATGGTACAAGGTGAATTGGAGCAAAGGTGAATACTTTCCAGTGAATCCCCAGGGAGAGAAGCTGATCTGGGGAAGTTGCCGTTTCGCCTGGCCAGGACAAGCTTCGTTATCTGTGAATTTGGGTGGCCCACGATTAGGCCTCACTCCACAAACTTGCTCATCTGGTGAATGGGGACAGGGCAACAGAGCGAGAGCCAAGATTCACCACAAGCCCAGTACTGGTAGCCACTTGAGGATTTGGAGACAGTTTAGGTAGCATTTTAGGTTGGGCTCCATGTCAATGTTGGCCCCTATTGCAGGAACCATTTGTTTGTGCCATCTGGCTTGGACTTATCATTCAAATTTGGTGACATGGTTATTGAAGGGAGGTTCACCGGTATGGAGGAGTTGTTGGATTAGATCCAGCTCCCGAGAACGAACGTATTTAGGTACTTGCAGTTTTGCGACTTTCTGCGCAATGATATTCCTTCACTTCCCCTGGCACCAATCGCCCTCGCTCTTCAATAGGGTCCCGTCTCTGGCAGGGTTAGGAGGGGACGATTTTCGATGTCAATGGCCCGATCTTGCAGGTCAACCCCACCTCACTCTTGTGCTAGGCTCAGCTTGATCCAGTTCAAGGTGGTGCACTGTGCACACTTGCCCAGGCGCGGATGACTAGTTTCTTCTCGGGAGTGGAGGATAGATGCCATCGTTTAGGGGACTGGCGAACAATGCAAACATGTTTTGGTCCTGCCTGGGTCTTTTCCAGGACCATGTCGGGGATTTGGGGATTTCAGCCAGAGCCATGCCAGTCGGTGGCTATTCTTGGTGCCTCGGACTCACTGGTGCTGCAGACAAGGGTAAAGGCGGATGTCCTCGTCTTTGCCTCGTTAATAGCCCCGAGGCGAGCTCTGCTCGGGTGGAGGTCCCCGACACCGTCCGTGGCTCAGCCTGGCTGAGTGATCTGATGGAATTTTTGTACCTTGAGAAGGTCAAGTATTCTATGAGGAGGTCGGTGGAAGGGCTTTACTCAAAGTGATAGCCTTTCATCTCCTTTTCAGGGAGTTAGGCACCATCTGTTGTGGGGGGGGGGGGGGAGGGGGCAGTTGTATTTTGCAATATATTACTTTGTTTATCTTGTTGTAATGACAAATGTTTTGAGAAAAAAATATTTTTAAAAAGTGGCCAAGTGGACTGGCTGCACTAAAATCTATGGGCCCAATTGTATTTCAATGCTGTAGTGCTAAAAAACTGTAGACAAAGCTGCAACCTAGTCAAGTGGAACTGTACTACAGCCACCTGTCCACAAAAAAATGTGGAAAACCTCCCAGGTTTTATTATATCCAAAAAGGAATAAAAATCTAATCCATCTGACTGACATTCTCTTAGATACTTCTCACTCACCAAAATAAGTGAGTCATCAATGGAGTCCCCAACCCATAAATTGGGCGTATTCATACTAATGAAATTTCCCCACTATATGCAGTGGATTGTTGACCCATCAAATGCCACATCGTCCCATTGTACAAAAGCAAATAGTAAAAAGCAAATGTTGACATCTATACCAACTGCAATTTAAGATGCAGTTCAACTGTGACTTCTGTGGAGGGAGGGTGACCCCAAATCTGGAGCAAACAGTACCGTAAATTGTCATATTACCAAGAACCTCCAGTTTCAGGCATTTGCACAGCAAACAGTTGCTTGAATTGCCCGAAACAGCCAGCTTACTTAATGTGATTTAAGCTGTAACATTGCAATTGCCACTTATGATCAGTGCCATTTGCGGGACATAGACTTCTGACCAGGATAAGTAAAGGATGAAACCCTATTCAACAATAACCTGATCACGAACAGAGTTCAGACTCTGTCAAAACAATTCAGCTCCAAATCACATCATAACTTCCATTCAAGATTGGTTTTTAAAAAGCTGAACACAAGAGGAAAGGAAGTAGAGGCAAGTGGCACAGTAGGCCTCAACATCAAGGCAGTGTCTGACTGCGTATGACAACAAGAAGCCCTATCAGACGGAGGTCAATGGGAAATCTAATTACTGGTTGGAAGACATATTTCAGATGCAGGAAGGTGACTAATTGTCAGAGGTTGATCACAGCTCCATAAAGTTCTTTTAGGAATTCCCACAGACCAGCATTCTTTATTCAGTCATCTTCAGCTGATTCTATAGCACATTTGAGTGAAAAAAGTACAAGGAAGCATGTTCTTATTGAAGACATTTAAAGAGTTGGGGGGGGGTGATGATCTTGGGGTGCAGATACATTTACCAGAAAATGAAAATGTGCATTATATTAAAAAGGGGAACATTTTTAAAAAGATTAAATTTGTACAAGCCATTGACTAGGCCAAATTCATGAAAAGAGCAGAACGATTTACTAGAACAGTACCAGAAATGAGCTGTTACAATCATGAACAAAATTCAAAAAAATTGGTGCTTTTGAAAATCAATTAGTTTACAAAAATAAAGACTTTGAGGGAACAAAATATTATTTCCTCTGGTTGCTGAATTTTTAAACAAGATGCCACAAAATATTTGCATTATCGCTGAAATGCTGATTCTCTCCAACTCCCCCCCCCAGTATACAAAGGTTATTAAAAACAAAATTAAAACCTGCTTTCTCACAAAATCATGACATTTTAAAGAAAATAGATAAACATTTCAAAAGAATAAAAAGAAATGGGATCAGAACTGATAGCTCCAGATGAAGAGCTTGCACTGGTAAATAATTACCTAATTTTGTGCTGCAATTTCAATGTTTCCATCTTCTAGCAATAGTTTGTAGAACAGACAGAATAAATACCATTCCCTTACCTAAATAGTCAGGATATGTTCCATATGCAAACAAGTTCAACAATTGCAAGTAGGAAGCATGCGATCCATTAGCAAGCTGTAGAGAAAAGACTAAAAGTTTAAATGTCAGTAATCTTTGAAAGTAATAAATAAACAAACAATGAAAAGCATGGTGAGGCAACTGGAAGGTGGCTTCAAATTCTAGATACAAAGTAAAAATGTATTGGAATAGGGAAAGCAGTTAGAGTTCTAAATTTATAAATGAACACGTGAATAGCATGCTAAAATAATCAATAACAAAGAGTTTGAGATTTGCATATTAAGGTTTCTCACTCCCACAGTACATAAAAAGTGAACAAAGTATCAATTTCCTGGTTTGATCTTTAGTGATCAATTCCTAGAAAAACACATCTAGTTTTCAAAATGCAGAAAGCTTTGACAAACACACAAATTGCATAACTACTTTAGATTCCTTTGGAGGGGTTGGTTTAGCACAGGGCTAAAGAGCTGGCTTTGAAAGCAGACCAAGGCAGGCCAGCAGCACGGTTCAATTCCCATACCAGCCTCCCCGAACAGGTGCCGGAATGTGGCGACTAGGGGCTTTTCATAGTAACTTCATTTGAAGTTTACTTGTGACAATAAGAGATTTTCATTTTCATTTCAGATGCTAAAAATCATCAAAAGGTCCCTGGTTCGATTCCTGGCTGGGTCACTGGCTGTGCGGAGTCTGCACGTTCTCCCAGCGTCTGCGTGGGTTTCCTCCCACAGTCCAAAGACATGCAGGTTAGGTGGATTGGCCATGCTAAATTGCCCCTTAATGTCCAAAAAGGTTAGGTGGGGGTTACTGGGATCGGGTTGATACGTGGGCTTGAGTAGAGTGCTCTTTGTAAGGGCTGGTGCAGACTCAATGGGCCCAATGGCCTTCTTCTGCACTGTAAATTCCATGATCTATGATGGAAATTGTAACATTTTCTCAAATCACAATAGCTCTTAGAAAACACTGGCAATGAGAGCAATTTTTTTTTGGTGCACAACATGCTACTACAAAGCAGTAATTGGTCTAGTCAGCTGTCCAATATTGAGTAGATATTAGCAATCCAATTGTATTGCAGAATACAAGGCTTTTAAAGTCAATAATTACAAACCAATTAAAAGCTAGTTTTATGCATTCTAAACATCAGGTCTACAGTGCATGGTAGTTACATTAATTTCTTCAATCTTACCTTTTTATGTTTTCACATTTCACAGTCTTCCAAAAGTAAACTATGCAGAACTTCACAAGCCCAAGCCATCAATTATATAATATATAATCTTTATTATTGTCACAGGTAGGCTTACATTAACACTGCAGTGAAGTTCTGTGAAAAGCCCCTATTCACCACACTCTGGCGCCTGTTTGGGTACACAGAGGGAGAATTCAGAATGCTCAATTCACCCAACAGCACGTCTTTCGGGACTTGTGGTAAGAAACTGGAGCACCCGGTGGAAACCCATGCAGAAACAGGGAGAACGTGCAGAAACAGCACAGACCGTGACCCAAGCCGGGAATCAAACCTGGGACCCTGGTGCCGTGAAGCAATAGTGCTACCAACGCCAATTAATGGTCAGGATGCATCAGTCCAGCTGGACTCTGATGCCTTACATCTTTGCAATCCCAGTTTATTAAAAGAGAAACAGATTTTTGAATCTCCGCCTTATATATTTTAGTTATTTACTTTGTTGTTTAAGTGCCCAATACATGTACCTATTTACCATACAAGGGCATTCAGAAAACCATTAAGTTACATGTTTAGTGAGTGGGAGTTAGTGAGCAGGAACAAAAAGGATTAAATCCACCTTGCTTGTTCTGCATATTTGCATACAAGTGGAAACAGCCGAGAGGACAGATGCACAATTGATACTTCCATAGGCTTGTAACCAATTCTTCATAATCAGCGAGTGCTCAAATGTAATAAAATGTACTACTCCTATCATCTTGACGCTGCACCAGACCAGCCTGGCCAACACCTACACTTTTGCCAGTAACAGAAGCACATGGGAAAATAAACCAAGTAAAATGTTGGCTGGTTCAATGACTTATCTAATGCATGACAATGCCACTACCAGGGTTTGGTACTCGACATATATTTTCCAAATATAAAACAAGTGCTTCCATTTGCTTTAAGATAATTAGGTTTAAACCATAAAACTCATTGTGGTGAAGCAAATTTAGGAAAAAGAACCCGAAAAATGAATACCATTCTTGAAAATTTAGTAGAATTCCAATATTACATGCCACAACTGCCAGGCAATGATCATCTCCAACAAGAGAGAATTTTACCATCCCCCATGACATTCAATGGCATTACCATTGCTGAATATATTAACAATCAAATTCCTGGGGGTTGTGGTGTTCTGTGTTGCTAACTTCAGGATGGTTGGCATAGTGTTCACAAAGATCACAAAATAGCATTAACCTGAACAAAGCTATACATTTATTAACACTACTAATTTGGATTTGACACGCACTCCAAAAAAAATAGTTGATTAACACTCACCTACAGCTAATCTTTATACTGTTATAAACTATGATCTGCCTTGGAACCCCCCACGGGGCCGGAGGGGATGAGGCGCTTCTTAGATGGGCTGACCTTCCCAAAGGTGGGCAGGGGGATGGTAGAGGGGCTGGGGGCCCCGATTGGAGCTGAAGTAGTAACGGGGGGCCTGAAGGCCATGCAGTCGGGTAAAGCCCCGGGGCCGGATGGGTATCCAGTGGAGTTCTACAAAAAGTTTGCGGGTATACTGGGGCCGGTGCTGGTTAGGGTGTTTAACGAGGCGAGGGACAATGGGGTGCTACCCTTGACGATGTCGCAAGCCACCATCTCGCGGATATTAAAACGGGATAAGGATCCGGAGGTCTGTGGGTCCTGTAGGCCAATCTCACTGATTAATGTGGACGTTAAACTGCTGGCCAAGATCCTAGCGTCCAGAATCGAAGACTGCGTACCGGACGTGATTGTGGAGGCCAAACGGGGTTTGTTAAGGGCAGGCAGCTAGTAGCCAATCTAAGAAGGCTACTCAATGTGATTATGATGCCCCCGGAAGGCAGAGAGGTGGAGGTAGTGGTGGCAATGGATGCCGAAAAGGCTTTTGACCGGGTGGAGTGGGACTATTTATGGGAGGTGATGGGACGGTTTGGGTTTGGAGGGGGCTTTGTGGACTGGGTTAAACTGCTATATCAGGCCCAGGAGGCTAGTGTAAGGATGAACAGAATGACATCTGAGTATTTTAGACTACACCTCGGGACAAGACAGGGAAGCCCCCTCTCTCCACTGCTGTTTGCGTTGGCCATAGAACCGCTGGCCATTGCTCCGAGAGCGGCAAGGGGATGGAAGGGAATGGTCAGGGGGGGGTAGAACACAAGGTCTCGCTCTACACGGATGACCTGCTTTTGCATGTGTCAGATCCAGCGGCAGGGATGGACGGGATTTTGGAAATCCTTGGGGAGTTTGGCCGGTTTTCGGGCGACAAGTTGAACATGGCAAAAAGCGAGATATTTGTGGTGCAGGCGAGGGGTCAGGAGAATAGGCTGAGGGAGCTGCCGTTTAGGCTGGTTGGGGAAAGCTTTAGGTATCTAGGGATACAAGTGGTACGTGACTGGGGTAAGATGCATAAGTTGAACTTGCCCAGGCTGGTGGAGCAAATGAGGCGCAAGTTTCGGAGGTGGGATGCACTCCCGCTGTCACTAGCGGGGAAAGTACAGACGGTGAAGATGACGATCCTCCCGAGATTCCTGTTTATTTTTCAGTGTCTCCCCATTTTCATTCCGCGGTCCTTCTTTAAAAGAATCAATAAAATCATCCTGGGATTTGTTTGGGCGGGGAAGTCCCCGCGGGTAAAGAGGGGGATGCTGGAACGGAACCGTAGCGAGGGGGGGCTGGCGTTGCCGAACCTCAGCAACTACTACTGGGCGGCTAACATAGCCATGATAAGGAAATGGATGGTGGGTACGGGGTCGGTTTGGGAGCGGGTGGAGGCTGCTTTGTGCAGGAGCACCAGCTTGGCAGCCCTGGTCACAGCTCCCCTGTCGCTCCCGCCGGACAGGTACTCCACCAGCCCTATAGTGGCGGCGGCTTTGGGGCCAATGGAGGAAGCATGCGGGGGAAGTGGGAGCGTCGGTCTGGTCCCCAATATGTGACAACCACCGATTTGTCCCGGGGAAGATGGATGGCGGGTTTCGAGCGTGGCGGAGGGTGGGGGTGGGAAGGATGGGCGACTTGTTCCTGGAAGGGAGCTTCGCGAACATGAGGGCGCTGGAGGAGAAGTTCGGGCTGGCGAGGGGGAATGACTTTCAGTACTTGCTGGTGCAGGATTTCGTACGTAGGCAGGTTCTGTCCTTTCCACGCCTTCCACCAAGGGGGATCCAGGACAGGGTAATTTCCAGGGGTGAGGTAGGAGAGGGGAGAGTCTCAGATATTTATAAGGAGCTTATGGGAGCAGAGGACACAGGGACCGAGGAACTGAAACTTAAGTGGAGGAGGAGCTTGGTGGGGAGTTGGAGGGAGGCGTATGGGCAGACGCTCTGAGGAGGGTAAATGCAACCGCAACATGTGCCAGGCTCGGTCTGATTCAGTTCAAGGTGGTTCACCGGGCCCACATGACAGTGGCCCGGATGAGCAAATTCTTTGGGCTGGAGGACATGTGCTAGATGTTGAGGAGGGCCAGCGAACCATGTCCACATGTTCTGGGCGTGTCCAAAACTCAGGGGATACTGGCAGGGATTTGCGGACGTCATATCCCGGGTACTGAAATGAAGGGTGGCGATGAGTCCAGAGGTGGTGGTTTTTGGGGTGTCGGAAGACCCGGGAATACAGGAGGGGATAGAGGCTGACATTGTGGCCTTTGCTTCCCTGATAGCCCGGCGACTAATACTGTTGGCCTGGAGGGATCCAAAGCCCCCAAAGACCGAAATATGGCTGTCGGACATGGCAAGCTTTCTCGGCTTGGGGTAAATCAAGTTCGCCTTAAGAGGATCACTATCGGGGTTTGCCCGGAGGTGGCAACCATTCATCGACTTCTTCACGGGGAACTGCTCTTACTCACACTATCTTTACTTCTGTCCGTCTCTAGCCAACTCCTGCACTACTCTCTCCCAAAAGGCATAGCATCAATGCCTTATATACTTGTAGCTGGTGCTTCCTCTAGTGGATACTCGAGACATTTCATTAACCCTTGCAGTTATGATAATACCACAGGAGTCACCATTGACGAGAAACTGAACTGGACCAACCATATAAATACAATGATGGGAAGAGCTGGTCAGGGCTGGTAATTCTGCATCTCCTGAGTCTCTAAAGTCTGTCCACTGTGATGAATATAGGAAATGTTTTCTATACTGTGTGTCTGTTGCAATAATGTTACTAAAAGAACCCAGATAGAAGTTTGCTAAATCTGTGATTAAGGAGGTTAACAGATAAGCAGGCTATCTTCTATGATGTCACTCATGGGGGGGGGGGGGGGGGGGGGGGGGAAGAGAATGGCCCGTTATGGCCCAGAGCCATAACGTTTTTAAGTTTTACGGCTGTGTGGAAAGAGATTTGTCCCAGGAGTGGTAATACAAGTAATAGGGTTTCACTAACTTTATTAAAACAAAAAATTTATTTAAACTTCAATCCTAACTGAGTGAAGAACGTTCTCCTCATCTTAGTCCTAAATGACCTACCCAGTCTCCAGAGAATGTGGCCCCTTGTTCAAAATCACCCACCTCACGAGGGAGAACACCATCTCTGCATTTAGTTGTCCAGCCCTGTCAGAATTCTATACGTTTCAAACAGAGCCCCCCTCATTCTTCTAAACTCCAGTGAATACAGATCTAGTCGAATACTGCCATACCAGGAATCAGTCTGGTGAACCTTTGCTACGCTCCCTCTATGGCAAGTTTTCTTATGTAAGATTACCAATCAGAAGCCAGTCTGATTTTGCTGATACTGAATATCCATATACACGCATTGAGTTTTTAAAAAAAAGAAAACTATTATGGCAAAAATACGATCTGATTTTTCCTCTGAAAAGAAGGATGGTCATTTGACTCACAATACATCTTCAGGTTCTTTTTAAGACCTATTCATTCGTCCCACTTTCATCCTCTGCACATTTTATGTCATCAAGTATTTATCTCATTCCCTTTTGAAAGTTATAGTTAAATCTGATTCCACCATCCCCTCAGACAGCGTAATCCAGATCATAACACTTCACAACAAAAACAAAATCTCATCCACAAACTAGTTATTTTGTCAATAATTTTAAATCAGAGTCCTCCTGCCAGTAGAAACAAATTCTCCCTATTTACGCTATCAAAATACTTCGGTCGCGACCCACCAGCAATACTGCGCCCGTAAAACAAATCGCTCCGGTTTCTATCCGACTCACAACGTCTTGCGAGATCTAATGTGATCTCTCGAAATGTTGCGATGTAAATTTTAGGAAATCCGCATATTAGAGTGAGACTAGAATATGCAGTTTCTCGTAGTTTTGGGATCTATCCCCTTTGCCTCGAAGACCTTTAGCGAGCACCGTTCAGTACTGGTCTCCACAAATGGGGACCAGACGGAACGGCACTCGTGGGTGTCTCCCAGAGGATCGGAGGGCACCTTGGCAGTGCCAGGCTGTACCAAGGTGCCCTCCAGCCTGGCACTGCCAAGGTGCCCAGGTGGCACTGCCAATTGGCAGGGGCACTGCCAGGGTGCCAGGTTGGCACTAAGGTGCCAGGCTGGCATTTTCTGTGTGCTGGTGATCAGGGGGCCTGGTGTACCTGGGGACACTCCCATAGCGCTTTGGAGCTTGAGGGGTCAGGGGCCTAGGAAATCTTCACGCCATCAATCTCTTGCTGTGCTGAGGAGTTCTGGCGAGCAGAGCTCCTCAGTGTAGAAAATGGGACTATGTTCCCCGCTGAGGCCCCTTATTAGGGAAGTGGCGTTTTATAGCCATGTATTTCTCGGCGCTACGAGTGCAGGAATACACGTGGCTAAATGTGTTCGCTATGAAACTTTGTTCCCATTTAGTTGAATCGTGCCCTTCATTTTAAACATGCTGTCAAATGCCTTTTAACTTTATCTAGAGAACAATCCTAACATCTCTAGTCTTTATTTAGCCTAGTATTGCTGAAGCCAATAACAGTGCCTCATGGTTATTGACTATGGTTGCACAGTTGAGGGATTGAATTTAGGGTATACCACATGGGCTTTATACTAAGTCATCAAGGAGGCCTAGTTAACTACTTAATCTC
Source organism: Scyliorhinus canicula (assembly GCF_902713615.1). Classification (NCBI taxonomy): domain Eukaryota; kingdom Metazoa; phylum Chordata; class Chondrichthyes; order Carcharhiniformes; family Scyliorhinidae; genus Scyliorhinus; species Scyliorhinus canicula. The sequence goes on from NC_052158.1 coordinate 117,642,622, forward strand.
AAACTTCAAATTGAATTCTATCAGATAATCACAAAAACGAGCTCACATTATTCAGCGTACCTTTACGTTTATTTGTTAATTTTACATAGTCAAATGCTTAACATTTCAAATTAATTAACTAATAGCAGTAAATCTCAAGACTCTATGGAGAAGCATTTTAAAATTACTTAGGTTTTTTGTATTTTAAATTTAACAAAGATTCATGGCAATAAGGAGAAATGTTGAAAAAATGTTTCTCTGTACCGTGTTCGTCCTTACCTCCTGTATATTAGGTGTTTCCAGAAGTTCACCAAAAACAAAAACTCCTGGAGCCTCTAATACTTGGCTAATAAGAGTCGTTAAAGCTGGACCTTTAGCATTTCTAGACAACAAAATGAACTGTTCCAAAGGGTTACTTGTAGATTTTGATTCTCCTGCCATTGCACAAAGGTGGTTCCCTGTAAAACAAAAAGCCAGTAGTTTTAAATTGCCAAATCAGAGGATATTTTGCATGGAAATAAATCCATACTGAAGCAGCGAGTAAGTTATTTATGGATCTTCTCTGGCTCTGTCTTAGTTTATCTTGTAATAATGAAAACCTCAACCATTTCATAAATTAAATGGAAAACATCAGTTGATTGTACAAAAATAATCCAAGATATAATTCCAAACATAGATTTAGAAAGGAAATATGTCACTTGGCTGATGTCCTTGATTATTTTGAGTAAGTGACATCCCAAAAGAACCGCTGGAAATAATAATAATAAATCCAACTGATGCGAGAAAGAAAGCGACTGAAGGAAAGAAATAACCTATTACTGGAGGGAGTTAGATCAAGGTGGATGGAGGGACTGAATAGAGTGCCAAAGGATCGGTGCTTAGGTGGTTTTCAGCTCACCCATGCCTGCCACAGCACAATTTTACCATCTACCATGATGGGATTCAAGAACCCCAGAGCATTACCCTAGGTTTGTGGATTACCAGTTCAGTGGCCTATGCCCTTCCATTGTTTCCAATTTACATTAATTGGATTTTTAAATCCATGTAAAATAGATGCATTTGCAGAGGGCAGTAAATGATGGAGTAGGTAGAAGAAAGCAGCCAGGGACCTATAAAAGTAGTCAGATAAAATTCACAAATAGGTAAATTTTTCCAAAACAAGCAAGCGCAAAGTACTACATGTCATAGTCAGGGTCATACAGCACAGGGTCTATGCCGACCTTCAAATACCAATCTATACGAATCCCATTTACCAGCACTTGGTCCATAGCCTACGATGCGGGCGAATAGCACATACTGTGCTAATGAATCCTTTGACAAATGGAGATCATCATTGCCAAGCCAAATTCCACTCTTCTCATCATTTACACTTCCAACAGGGGTCACTCACATTCAAGGAGTAAATGGTCCGAGATCATCTGGTTCATTGTATGTGTCCACAGCCTGAAGTAGCCACCATCATAGCGGAGTGAGCTGGAAAGATTGCCGATCAAATTTTGGACCTCTAGAGTCAATGCCAGCTATGCATGTGACAAGAATACGGTGGATGCTGTGAAAATAGCTACCAGTGAAATTGACAGTAATTCATGGCTCAGTAAATTTGGCACTTGATAATGGAACAGCAATAAGCGCATCAAATAGAACGCTTTATTATACTGCTGGATCACATGAGTTCAAGTTAGAAGTTGTTATGCCAGACCTGTATAGTGCTTTGGTCAGATTCAACCTTGAATACAGTGCTCACTTTGACGTCCTCAGACAAAAGGGAAACACACAAGACAAGGTAGCAGTCGAACAATAATAATAATAATAATCTTTATTATTGTCACAAGTAGGCTTACATTAACACTGCAATGAAGTTACTGTGAAAATCCCCTAGTCGCCAAACTCCGGCGCCTGTTCGGGTACACAGAGCGAGAATTCAGAATGTCCAATTCACCTAACAAGCACGTCTTTCAGGACTAATGATGAGGATACAGTTTTAAGAAAAGATTGCTGAAATTATTTGCCTTGAAGTATACAATGAGCATAACTACAGTTATTTTGGAACACTATCCAAGATCTAAAACAGGACCGATTAAAATGGGCAAAAGGGACATTTAAGATAAATCACATAATTTTCATGCTGAAATGCTCTATCCAGTAGACAAAAGGATGCAAAATCCTTAGCCTCATCCAAGAAACTGCGGAAGAAATGGAATTTGCATTTATGTAGCACTTTTCATCACCACCGGCAATGAAGACATTTTGAAACATAGTCGTTGTGGTCCTGTAGGAATTATGGCAGCCAATTTGCCATCAGCAAGCTCCACGAAGAGCAATGCGATAATGACCAGAAAATGGGTTTTATGAAGTTATTGGAGCAATAAACATCGGCCAAGACACCAGGAACAAGTTCCCTGCTCTTCTTCGTAATAGTGCCAGAGGATCTTTCACATCCACCCAAACATTCAGATGGGTCGCTGGTTTAACAGCCCATTGAAATATGGCACCTCCAACAATGCAGCCATTCCACAGTATTTCACTTAGAGAATATTAACGTTGGCTTTTAAGTTGCAGGACACAATGATTGAATTCAAGTTTTTCTTCATTCTGAATCGGAGGCAAGAAAAGTCAAATAATACCCCAAATGTAATCTCGCATAACTACAATGGGCAATGATTTCAAACCTAGTACCCATGGAGGCATTTTTCTGACTGCTGCCAAATTTCACATCGATTCGGTGTGATTCCAATATGCATTGAGCACAATATTAGAGTTTTTTCTTTGCCAGTGGAACCAAAAATACCAACTTACCAATATTCAATTGACTTAAATAGAAATGAAAAGTCTGGGGGTGAGAACGCAAAATTGCAAGAGAAATGTCTATTTGCAAAATATATGTATAAAGTGCTGCTGGATGATTTTTTTAATTAAAATTTCCTCCCCCAATTATAGACCTGCAGTGCAGGTCTCACAAACATTAATTACATAAATGATCAATTGATTTGTTTTTGTGGTAGTACAATAAGCAGAGTTCAGAGTTGAAAACTCATCTGTGTGTTTTTGTGTTGGCAGAAATTTAAACACCCCATGCAGCTTAAAAGCAGGTATTGCCAATCCCATTCGTTTACTATTTTTAACACAATTTTTTTTAATTCAACGAAATTTTGTTATTATGCTTTCCTCATCTTCCCAAAAGTGTGGTCAGTTATACAGAAATAATCACTTTTCCTGGTATTTGACTGCTGCCTCACAGCTCCAGGGACCTGGGTTCAATTCCGGCCTCAGATAACTGTCCGTGTGGAGCTTGCACTTTCTCCCTGTGTCTGCATGGGTTTTCTCCGGGTGCTCCAGTTTCCTCCCACAGTCCAGTGGGATGTGCAGGTTAGATGGATTGGCCATGACAAAATTGCCCTTAGTGACCAAAAACGTTAGGTGGGGTACTGGGTTTTGGGGATAGGGTGGAGGGATGGGTTCCGGTGCAGACTCTGTGGTGATTGCATACCTGTGTAGATGCAATACAACTGAGCAAGCACTAGCGGGAGCACAGGAGAGGTATAAATACACACGAACAGGAAGTCAGGGCACTTCACAGGAATGGAAGTTGGTACCAAGACAGACTAGCAGCACAGATGTAACTTTAAGTTAAGCACTGAAGAGAGAATAAACTCACAATAAAGTATCTACTTCAACTTTAAGACTACGAGCTTTATTTATTTTTTTTATTTTTTTTAAATAAATTTAGATTACCCAATTATTTTTTCCAATTAAGGGGCAATTTAGCGTGGCCAATCCACCTACTCTGCACATTTTTGGGTTGTGGGGGCGAAACCCACGCAGACACGGGAAGAATGTGCAAACTCCACAGGGACAGTGACCCAGAGCCGGGATCGAACCTGGGACCTCAGCGCCGTGAGGCGGTTGTGCTAACCACTAGGCCACCGTGCTGCCCTCGACTACGAGCTTTATTAAGACACAAGGAACAACACATGGTACCAGGACTGGCTTCAGAACGCTTACTATGAGATTACACAAGCTGCAGAGACAGAAAGACCAAAATGACAAGAAAGATGTTGGAAGACTTAGCTGATTTACTGCAATTTGGACCTCCACTGCAGCTGGAAACAACCGGTAATTTAAGTAATAACTGGAAAAGCTTTAAACAAATGTTCGAGATATGTATTGTAGCAAATGATATGAACGCAGTCTCTGATGCAACAAAAATAGCGCTGCTACTCGCAACAGGACAGAAAGCTAGAAAATAATATAATTGCTTTAAATACTTGAAAGGTGAAGACAGCACCAAATTAAAAGTAATACTGAAAAAAATTGAAGATTACTGTATCAGTAACAATGCTGCTTTAAAACATTCAATGCCCAGAGACCAAATTGCACAGGGAATAAGTGATGCAATTCTGAAAAAATCAAAACCAGAACAGAGAAGGGTTAACTCTGAAAATTGCAATTGAAAAGTCCAGATCGAAAGAAAAAAGTAAATTGAACTTTTTACAACGAAAAACGTTGAAATTCACGTAAAAATGGCGTCTGAGCACATTTTACACCCTCCGGGGAACAAAAGACGAAAATCTGCGTCTACGCATGCGCAGGAAACAGAAGCCGTGCATGCGCAGTTAAAATCCGCCGTTTTGCCTTCTGCGCATGCGCAAGCTGCACATGCGCAGTGTACAAAAAAACAGTGAATGAAGATCGATTTGCGCATGCGCAATCGATTCCTACGCATGAAGTCACGAGCGGCGTGACGTCAGAGAACCTGGACCACGCCCACTTAAAAGGGAAAATACCCAAAAATAGAAAACAAGAACCGTAAAGCTGTAAAACCCAATTTTCTTACATCAAAAGAAAGAACAATGCCTCAACTTATATCAGCAGTGGAAGATAACTTTCACAACACCCTGGAACAAGCAGTCTGCACCACCCTAAGTGAAGAGAACAAAACAAATCCGAAACAAAAACAGATGAAGAGAACGAAAACAAATCTGAAACAAAAAAAGATTTGTTTTTCGAACAATACTCAGACATGGCTGAGTTGGCCGAGTTATTCATATATGCTGACCAGAGCATCAGCACCACGGTTGCAAACCTCAACACGACTCTACTCATGGTAGATGAATCCAATACCTTGATGACATGGCAGATCATCGAGACATTGAATAACAGCAATACTCAAGAAGACGACGCCACACAAAGAGCACAGAACGACTCCGTTAAGAGAGCACAGATTGACTCCACAGAGAGAACACTGCACAACCCCACAGAGAGTGTGATGTTGGACTCCACAGAGGGAGTGACGCAAGCCTCCACAGAGAGCTCGTTGACAGACTCCAAATTGGAAACAATTAAACACTCCATAGTGATGCATGAACAAGACCATGAAGGGCAACCCACCATATCTAAGCAACCACAAGCAGACTATGAAAGTCTACCAAGCTCACATGATCAAGAAGAAGACAATGTAAGTCTACCCACTGCATGCGAAACAATGACAATATGATCACACTCGACATACAGGAGGTGCAGGATCACAGTGAGACTGACAGATCTCAGCCTGCCTGTACAGAAGCACAGAGTAGGACTACCCAAGAGTCCAGAGAGACCACGTCAATTGAAATTGTGAAGATTTTGACTCCAGAAGAGGAGCACCAAGAACGCAAAGAAGAGAAATCAAATCCACCACAAATGACTGATGACACCAACATTAGTGCAACATCAGACCATGCTCTAGACAAAACGCTCAATGTAACAGATACCACAAAGGACACTCGTACCAACAACTGTGACAATAACGCAAATTATCCACACGGAACACTCATTGAGCGCAACAAGAAAAACAAAAACCACAAGAAGCACAGCAGAAACAAGAACAACAGCAAAAACAAAAACAACATGAAGCGCAACAAGAACAAAAACCGCAAGAAGCACTGCAGAAATGAGAACAAAAACTACAAGCACAACAACAAAAATTACAAGAACAAAAACAACAAGAAGCATAACAAAGACAACAACAAGCACGACAAGAACAATGGTGAAAACAACAAAAAGAGAAACAATAAGATCAACGAAAGCAACAAAGACAGAAACGACAGAAACAACAACAATGAAACAACGACCTGTACAAAATGGTACAACTCTGCACATGAAGGACAATGCCACAGCACACTGCAAAACAATGACAAGACTACAAACATGCCATGGCATGACAAACAATCTCACAAATTCACATCTGCTCCAGAACAGGCAGGCACACCTGCTTTCAAGGCAGATGACACACTAAATGGATACCACAAGCACAGAAAAAAAGTCCATGTCAGTCAACATCAGTGGTTCGACCATTCAAACACCTCGGGATGACTTGTTGGTTACTTAAAAACAAGAACACAGACAACATTCACAACGGAGTTGCAATATCAATATCACCACGTCAACACCGAAAAAGAAAAAACTCAACGAACAAATTCATCAAGTTTGGACTCATAACTGTTTTTATTAAGATTGGACTCATAAATATCAATTGGCTTTGTAAAATATCCAATATCATAATCACTTGTACAGATGTACATATAAGTAATCTAACTGTTTTGTACAATATTCTTTAACACTGTACAGAAAATATGTAAAGAAAAAAGGGGGGATGTGGTGATTGTATGTCTGTGTAGATGCAATACAACTGAGCAAGCACTAGAGGGAGCACGGGAGAGGTATAAATACACAAACAGGAAGTCAGGACAGTTCACAGGAAAGGGACAGACTAGCAGCACAGATGTAACTTTAAGTTAAGCACTCGAGAGAGAACAAACTCACAAAGTATCTACTTCAACTTTAAGACTACGAGCTTTATTAAGACACAAGGAACAACACAGACTCAATGGGCCGAATGGCCTCCTTCTGCACTGTAAATTCAAAATGCAAATCTTTCTTTCCTTACATCAACCCCACCTAGCCACTGTTTCAACCACATTCCTCAATCTCCTGTCATTAAATAAATTGCATCTTGAACCCTTTTACACCCGTCTACAGTGATCTTCTTGGGTAATAATTCTCTCTCTTCCCCCCCCCCCCCCCCACCCCCAAGTTAACCTCTCGTATTTGGATATTTTCCTCATTGAAATATTTGCTTGTCAATTTCCTTCATAGGAGACATTTGGTAACAATCAGGGGGCCAATCCAATTCCCAACTGAATTTCATTCCTGCCACAGCTCATAAGAAACAGGAGCGCGAGTAGGCCATTCAGTCCCTTGAGCCTTTTCGGTTATTCAAAGAGATTGTGACTGTTCAAATTGTGGCTAAAGCTCCACTTTCCTGCCTGTGTCCATCACCCCCTTTTGACTCCCTTGTAGGTCAAAAATCTGTCTAACGCTGCCTTGAATATATTTAATGACCCTGCCTCTATCTAAAGACTGATGCCCAACATAAAATATGTTTTCCTCATCTTGGTCTTGAACAGGACACCCATCTGTGCCTCCTCGTCTAGAATCCTTTGACAATTCACTCCTGAAGCTGGGTCACATCAGGGAGCTGTCTCGACAGGGTTTTCCCTGTCGCCAAAAGGACAAGACCAGATAATTCTGGCCAATTGAGAGAAGTAGGAATGTACAATACTAGGAAATGAATTGGGGTGGGGAAGAAATTATAAAAGATGAAGGCAGCAGAGAGCTCAAAGAGAAATGTCCTTTTCCAGGCCACCATAATTAACTCTGTCCTTCACCAAAACTCTTTTGACATCAGCCCATCTCCATCCTGTCCTATACCGTCAAGGTCCTGGAGCTGATCCTTTAACCTCACAACCACCTTCCCGATTTGAATCCCTCCCAGTTTACCTTCCGATCTATCATTGACCACCATGGGAATTCCTGGATCCTGGCTTCCTGTCATTTATTTTCTGTAGGATTTGGTGCAGCACCAACAGTGGAAATTGCTCCCAGTGACACTACTGGGACTACAGCATTGACGGCCAATAAGCAGCAGCTGTCTGACATGAGGCTTTCTCTCCAGGTAGGTGTGCAAGACCAGTCTCCAGCCAATAAATGCTCCACAGAGTGTTAAACGGCTGCAGGGCAGGGATTCAAAGTAGTGTTAGGAAGCGTACATTAGCCTTGGAGGGAATTCTGCATAGCTTTAACCAGATTATTGGAAGAAGCAACTGCAGAAATATGTTGGAATTGACAAATGAATGGTTAGCTTTTGCTTGACCAATATTTTACCACCCCGATCAAACCCCTTCATAATTTGAAAGGCCTCCATCAAGTATTGACTTGATCTCTGAGGGAAAAAAAAGGAGATCCAGCCTGATCAATCACTCCTGAAAGTTGAATCCTCTCAATTCTGGTAACATTCTTGTAAATGTTATTTGCACTTTTCCAGAGCTTCATTATCTATTTTGTAATATGGAGATCATGAATTTAAACTAAAGTTCTAAATAAATTTAGCATGACCTGCTTTTGTAATTTACTCCTCCAGAAATTCACACTAGAACTTTGTTTACAACCTTTATGGTCCCATCAATCTGCACTGCTGTCAGTGATTTATGTATTGTACCTATCCCCCAGCTCTCTTTGTTCCTCTACCTTCTTTACTTCCCTCTCAAGGAGTAAATGATCTCCTCATGCTTCATTTGGCAATATTGTATCTACCAACCTTACAAGCCTGCTTATGTCTTCTGTATTTTGGGGCAATACTCCCACACTCCTACTTTGGTATGATCTGCAATTTTTGATACCCTACTGTTACGATCCCAGTTGATGTTATAACTGGATGGTGAGATCACAGAATGGACCCCGGGTCAAAAGATCATACATTTAAGGAACAGTGTTGCAGGACCGGTGATTAGTTTCAGCAACCAGAAAAAAAATTCATGAAAAATTGGATGATATGCATTTACTCTTACTTTAACAAGTTTTAGGATTAACATGGATTATAAAATACATTTTAATCCACAATAGTCTAATTAACAAAGTCCCTTTTAAGCACACCAGATGACTGTGGCCAATACACTTTCCACTCCAAAGCCCAAGTGAATATTTGTGGATGTCACTTCAGAATACCCCCAGATGAATGCCACACGAGTGTTTCCAAACCACTCAAAACAGATTTAAAATCTTCTCTCAATTATATTTTCCCTTAGTGATTTGCATTCTGAAATCCAGGCTCTCCAAATGACACTTTAAAACAAGGCTTCTGCTCCACTTCACAATGAATCCAGTCCAGGATTTTACACCAACCCCTTTTTATGTTTCATTTGTCTTAACTGCTTTGACACCAACTCAGGATCCAGCAACCAATTTCCACAGCTATTTCAACTCAAGTTCCACTTGCTGTAGTAAAATCTCCCAAACCCGAAAATCATTTCAGATATACTTCTGGCATAATAATAATCTTCATTGTCACAAGTAGGCTTACATTAACACTGCAATGAAGTTACAGCGGAAAGCCCCTCATCGCCACATTCCAGCACCTATTCGGATACACAGCAGGACAATTCAGAATGTCCAAATTAACTAACGGTAAAGACTCTTTTGGGACTTGTGGGAGGAAACCGGAGCACCCGGGAGGAAGCCCACACAGACACAGGGAGAAGGTGCAGACTCCACACAGACATTGTAGGTTTTCCGGGCAAGATTCGAGCCTTTTACGAGCTGGGAAAAGGACTTTGAACTTTAAAGCAGTAAAAAAAAGCCATGTTTGGGGCTGCAGGACCTTGACTAAACTTCCCAGCAGCCTCAGCCCGTGTGTGTGTTTAGAGAGGCAACTCTCAAAATCCACAAGCAGCAGAAACCCAGACAGGCCGGTGATTAGTTTATCTGCAAGATAAAGGAGTTTGTGACATCACCAGACTAGACCGGCAGAAGAACAATGCACCTGGGTTAGTTTCAATACAGGCGCTGATGGCCCTGGCCCAGAGGGAACAGAAGAACAATGCACCTGGGTTATTTTCAATACAGGCGCTGATGGCCCTGGCCCAGAGGGAACAGAAGAACAATGCACCTGGGTTATTTTCAATACAGGCGCTGATGGCCCTGGCCCAGAGGGAAGATAGAACCCATTTCCTTAATGGGATAGCATTCAGCAACCTCCGGAGGGACAATAGGGTGCAATCAAGTACCTGATAACGAAGATAACGATGTCAAGCCCACGTATGCTTCAATGGGGGCTGAAGATCACAGTAGCAGAAAAGGCCGTAGCCTTTGCAAACTACGAAACTGTTGGTTGGGAAAGGGGCGGAGGTGGCAGGGAACTCAAACTTGGTGTATAAAAAGGATGGTCAGACCGGCCAGCACTCTCTTCCTTTTTGTCAATCTTCTCTCCTCGCTCCTGCTCATCATCATCGTGCTCCTGGTGCCTGCTTTTCATTTGTTGCAGCACGCAGCCTGAGACCCACTGAGCAGTTTAAGTTTGAACTTGGATTGTGAGTATCCTCTGGAAGTTCGCGAAATTCCCAAGATTACTATAGTGGATGAGGCTTTTGGGGGAAAGGGGGTTGCACGCATCTATCATTGTTTTAAGACACTGCTAAAATTGTGTAAAGTAAGCTTTTACGTGGTGCCCGTTTAGTATTCCTTCCATCGTCATAGTTTTGTAAAGCATAAGGCATTTTGTGGTGTTTTCTAGCATTTGGTGATATTGACCGTGAACGTTTAATAAATACCTATATTTGGCTTTCAATTGGAGTCCGTTTTGAGTTTTCAATTCCTCACCAACGATCTCTGACCAAGTCACAATAATAAATCTCCCTTACCATAATTCCGGTGTCTAGGACCGAGGGGTACCCTGGACGCCTCGAAACCGCCCACTCAGGAAAGACTGCCAGATAAAGGTGGGCAGAGACTTCCCTTTCTTCTCTCTCCCGGGGGCACTGCTCAAGTGGAGTAGGCGCAAGGTGGTTGCGAGTCCACCGGTAAGAGAGAGAGGATCACCCGGGCAGTGGTGGGGCTTGGACAAAGGGGTGTCAAGCCCAATATAAGCCCGTTGGGTGGAGTTAGAAAAAGGGGATCCCGCTACAACAGTGACCCAAGCCAGGAATCGAAACTGGATCCTGGCGCTACGAAGCAAGTGTTAACCACTGCACTACTGTTCCAGTATCTTTAACTTCAGACTTCTTGGAAGCTTCACTTCATTTCTCTCGTATTCTTAAGTAGCTGCTCTTCAGATCACTGCACTGGTTTTCTTAAACATTACTCTATCGTATGTTTTATCTTCTCACAAAACTCAGATATGTGTTATCTCTTTAACATTGTAAAACCAAGTGCTTCTAGCAGAGCTGAGAAAACTGCCTTCTCTCTCACTGCCAACTGCGATCAAATAAGTTATGACTTAAAAGCTTCTCTACCTGACAAGGCCCTAGTTGCTGAGCAAGCACATACCGGTTCATTTATTCTTCACGCCACAGCCCTCTCTAAGCATAATGAAAATACAGTTGGAACAATACTTCAAATTTAAATCCAAATCAGTTAGGTATATGGTAAAATAGCATCCCCAGCAGAAATCCATGCCAAAAATCACTTCCCAATTGTCCAAAAATCCTCCTTCAACACTGACGTTTCCTGGTCAGCTTTTAATACTTTTAGCAACCCGAATCTTAACTCCATATGCCTGGACCTTTGACATGATTCTGCAACGTGCCAATCTATACAAGACCCCCTTACTGCACACACACAACTCATCAAAAGGATGTGGAAGCATTGGAAAGGGTGCAAAGGAGATTTACCAGGATGCTGCCTGGTTTGGAGGGTAGATCTTATGAGGAAAGGTTGAGGGAGCTAGGATTTTTCTCTTTGGAGCGGAGGAGGATGAGAGGCAACTTAATAGAGGTTTATAAGATGAGGGGGATAGATAGAGTGGACGCTCAGAGACTATTTCCTCAGGTGGATGTAGCTGTTACAAGGGGGGCATAACTATAAGATTCGGGGTGGGAGATATAGGAGGGATGTCAGAGGTAGGTTCCTTATTCAGAGATTGGTTAGAGTGTGGAATGGACTGCTTGTTGTGATAGTGGAGTCGGACACTTTAGGAACTTTCAAGCGGTTATTGGATAGGCACATGGAGCACACCAGAATGACAGGGAGTGGGATAGCTTGATCTTGGTTTCGGGCAAAGCTCGGCACAACATCGAGGGACGAAGGGCCTGTTCTGTGCTGTACTGTTCTATGTTCTATCACTGCACTGCCCTCATTTTCACTTGCCCAATTGTTCAAAGAATCCAATGAATGGTTAAATACAATTTGTATTTTATGAAATCCATGTTAACTACTCATATCGATAAATATCCACATTTTTTAAAAGTCGCGACTTCAGCTAAGTACCAAAGTTGGCTAGTCAAGAGGGACCCGAGTAGCTCTAGTGACAAACCGGGTGCAGGAGTTCTGAAATGTATTGTACTCGTTTGCACTTCAGTTCAATCATAGCTCTACGCCCGATGTCGGACTTTTCAGGGCTTCTCGCGCTCATATCAAGCAATAACAGGCGAACAACAGAGGACGCGGAATATTTAACTTAACTGCGAAGAGAAAAGGGCTTCCATCCTTTAAAAGCTCACACAAACAAAAAGAACAACGTGCTTGTCGCTTATTGCTCTAGGCCCAGACCTAATATTCTGACAACTGGCTTAGCGGGCTGGTGACTCGGGAAGCCAGAGGTACATTACAGCGCGCTCAGCAGCGAGCCTGGAATTGCTGCCGCCAACTAGCCAGCCAGCCGCTCCCGGAGCATCCGTCACCCGCACATTTTTAAATAACTCACCTGTGCCCAGGCCCTTTGCCTCAGTCCCTCTTTCAGAGGAGAGCTGGGCGCCTCCGCTCCGCGCCTATTGGCCGGGACGACAGGCGCTTGGGCCCGCCCCCTTCACCAGACCGGGCTTTGATTTGCTGGCTCGGCCGCCCATCTAATTACGTCACCCCCCTCTCGCCGCACTTCAGTCATGAGGCGGAGCCGTTGGCAGCGTCTCGTGATTCGGAGATTTAAATTTAAATCTTCCGGCGCGCTGAACGACTTCTGCTCCAATCGCACTCCCTCCTTGTTCCACACGAGAGGCAAGGCAAGGCAAGGCAAGGCAGAGACGGCTGGAAACGTATCAGCTCAGTCAGCAGCCGTAACAGGGCAGAAGGTTGTTTTAATTCTTTACCTTGTTCCCACTCTGATCGTGGTTGCTACAGCATCAAGGAGGCTCAATGCAAGATTGAAGAGCGGCACCTGTAGTCTCGGACGCTCAACAGCAGCTTTATATCATAACCTCTGCCTCCACCTTGTTCTATTTGTGTTTTTGTTGGGGACTTTCTTTGTCACTTCTGTTGCAATCAGATTATTTTTGTGCAGCTATTTCTGCCTCAGTTGGGCACAATTATTTGTTTCTTTACTATATCCATCACCACTCTTACACCATAAAACATTGTTACATAAATCTCCGCTGGCCTCCACTATCTTCCGACCCCTTCTAGCAGTGGTTTCATCGAATTATAGAATTTACAGTGCAAAAAGAGGCCATTTGACCATCTGAGTCTGCACTGGCTCTTTTAAAAAAATCTTTATTGTCACAAGTAGGCTTACATTAGCACTGCAATAAAGTTACTGTGAAAATCCCCCAGTTGCCACATTCCAGCACCTGTTTGGGTACACTGAGGGAGAATTCAGAATGTCCAATGCATCTAACAAGCATGTCTTTCAGGACTTGAGAGGTACCCAGAGGAACCCACATTGAGAATGTGCAGACTCTGCATACAGTGACCCAAACTGGAAATCGAACCTGGGGCCCTGGTGCTATGAAGCAGCAGTGCTAACCATTGTGCGACCACACCATACTGAAGTCCATGCTGCCACCCTATCCCAGTAACCCCACCTAACCTTTTGGACATTAAGGGGCAATTTAGTATAGCCAATTCACCTAATCTGCACATCTTTGGACTGTGGGAGGAAACCGGAGCACCCGGAGGAAACCCACGAAGACACTGGGAGAAATGCAAACTCCATACAGTCACCCGAGACCGGAATTGAACCCAGGTCCCTGGAGCTGTGAGGCAGCAGTGTTAACCACTGTGCCACCATGCTGCCAAGGTTTATCTTCAGTTCTGATGAAAGGTCACAACTGAATTTTTGCAGTATTTTTCTTCCTATTTCAGATCCCAGCATCTGCAGTATTTTGTTCTTGATGTTATGGGGCTATCTCAGGCCAGTGACCCTTCAACAACCAGCAATCACATTGTTGCACATCATGATCAATTTAATTTAAATATCACATTGCTGGTCATAAGTTAGCAGTGAACCAGAACAACACCCCAAACCTGGGAAGGCAACGTTTGTGAATCAGAACTCCTCCAGGAACAACTGTTCTTTGCATTTGATCATGTTCACATCTCTAGCCACCTCAACCAGAGTCCGTTTACAATGCTAATGTTTACAAACCAACAAATGTTGTGTGTCCCAGACTAGTCTTGCCCATCCGATAGTCATTTCAATATGATTTGGGAATTCAATACAATCTGGCAAATTGGAATATGGTGAGAATGATGTTGCAATTGAATAGTTCCTTAAATCACGTTCTGGACATTTCTGCCTGTCCTGGGTGAGGCAATTAAGTTGAGTGCTGGTGAGAAAACTCAAATCCTTAGCCTAGTTTTTCTCCTATGCCATCTCAACATAGAATCCCAATGAAAACGATAACACTTCCCATTAGCTTCCTTAGCATTCACTGTGACATTTATCACTGCCTCTTTTAGGAGCAGCAACCCTAATTCCTATCAGTTGTCTCACTTAGATTGGCTCGGGTATTAATCTCTCCAAGGTTCTCCTTATCTTGCTCACCTCTTCCATACTGGCACCAGTTTAATAATTAGCTCTGCTAGTTTGCCCTCTTGAATATTTGCTCACTTGCCAACAAAATATTAGTCATCCACAACCTCATCATGGATGATTACATTTATAGTCTGACACTGATAGAAACATGGCTTAGAAGCAGTCTCTCCTTTCCCTTTAGTTTCCTCATTTAGCTACATTTTTCCCTGCTTGCCCTATTCGCCCACACCTCAACTATCTGTCCTCCATCGAGTACCTCATACCTTCCCATTGCTCATGCCTTTAATTTACAACCATTGTCCTGTAATTAATTTTGCTCCTATGCTGACTTCCTTTTAGAAATGCTCCCCCTCTCTGTTATCTTGGCCTCTGCACAGGGAACCTTCATTATTTCAAATTACATCGTAACTCCCACACTTCTCACTCCTTCAAGTTAATTCTTCCTCTCAATCTGATATGAGCTCCCCTATATCACCTTTTTTTTTCTAGAACATAGAGCATACAGTGCAGAAGGAGGCCAATCGGCCCATCGAGTCTGCACCGACCCACTTAAGCCCTCACTGCCACCCTATTCCCGTAACCCAATAATCACTCCTAACCTCTTTTTTTGATCACTAAGGGCAATTTATCATGGTCAATCCACCTAACCTGCACGTCTTTGGACCATGGGAGGAAACCGGAGTATCCGGAGGAAACCCACACAGACACGGGGAGAACGTGCAAACTCTGCATAGTGACCCAGCAGGGAATCGAACCTGGGACCCTGGCGCTGTGAAGCCACAGTGCTAATCATTTGTGCTATCGTACTGCCCAAAGGAAGATCTTTAAGGAAGACCTTGGCTTCCTTAAAACCTTCATTACTCGTCCCTGCTCAAATCCTAATGTTATCATCTGCCAATGATAAAACTCTCACACATTCTTTATAACCTCACTCTCAAATATCCAGACACGCTATTGAACCAGTAACATAAATGTCAGGGCTATTGGCCAGAGGCTGGGTATTTTGTAGTAAATGGCTTAGTTCATAATTCTCCAAAGCTTTTTGTCCATTTATAAGACACAAATCAGAGATATGATGGAATAACCCATTATAATGATGTGTGCATCTGTATCAACACTGACAAAGCTCAACACCACCTTAGCCAAAGCAGTCTGTGTAATTGGCACTTTACTTACTAGCCAAAGCATCTATTTCTGTGGTTGCAAGTGTCCTATCTGCAGGATAAATTTTAGCCATTTGCCATGACTTTTTAAACAGCAACTCACAAACCTACAACTTCCAGAACCCAAAAGGACACCCCACCATGAAGGAGTTCATTGAACCAATGCTCCAAAAGTTCACATCCATATCTCAGGAAAGGAATGAGATTAACTCAATTATACCAAATCTGAAGATAAGGTTGTATCATTTCTGAATGTTGCTCATCACATATGTAGAGTTGAGCTATGTGATAGCCTGGCTGTCCAAAGTTGTTAGTTTGTCAGCTATCTCAGGAATTATTCTCACTAATTTATAACCTGAGAGTTGGGTCACAGCTAATGATGACTTAGTGTTACACTGAATTAACTGTATGACTTTTGCTTCCCATTTTGTTGAGTAACTAATTCCAGTAATGATTTGCTACTCAACTGGTAGGCAACTCATTATATTTATGTATGTCTATTATGTGTTTCTGTACCCAACTTTAAAGTTAAGTTGCAATTTGTAATCAATAAATAGCGTTCTGTGCAGGGCATCTTGCTTGATACTTGAGTAACAAAGAGTTAATTCATTCACACTACAGGGTTAACCAAGGGTTAAGTTAAATTCCTTTTGATCGGAACTGGATTAAATGCAATGCAATTTGGTGAGTCAAGTCAAGTTTATTTCATCACAATCTACACCAATGGGACAACCCCAGATGGTTCCTTGTTAAAGAGTTAGAGGAGGATGTTAAGGATTCATCTGCTTCCTTACCATATATTTGCCAGGATTTTGAAAACCAACTTTCTTACATTATCCATAGCCATGTTCCAATTTCAAAGTAGAGTGTAACTATAGAGGCAATAAACATTTTTTCAAAGAACTAATGGCACCTTATTTGACATTTAAAGCAATAACACTTTAACTTAATTACATTAAATTTAAAAAAACTAGCCATATCAATTTAATCACAAAAGTTGTAGACTGATGAGCCTGTGTTTTACTAGGTATCACATAATTAAGAAGCCCAAATAATTTGGTGCATTTTATTCCACTTTCTGCTATGCACTTAAAGAAAAAGAAACTAAATCTTTATATGATACAATTTTATTTGCAAGACATATTCCAATAAGTTTTCAATAAAGTGCACAAATATTCAACCAGTCTAAAACATCCTGTTTGATTTTAACAATTGGCATACATTGAAACACAATTTTGCAATGATAACATGAAATACAGCTCAATCATGAAACATTGATTTCCTAAAGTAGTTTAAGACTGGTAACAAGAAGGCATGGTGAAAAGAGAAAGGTTCTTATTTGAACCTCTTTTATAAATATGTGCATACCAGGTGAACCATAAAAGTAGTGACATTTTGCTGTTCTTAATACACTTAGAGGAATTCAGCTATTTTTATTTAAGAAATTAAAAATACAATCAAGAGAAGAAGAACTGGCCACATTTTATTAAACACTAAGGAAAAAACAAAACTGCTGTTTAGATTAAAAAGTACAGTTGAAATCACCACACTGAACATTTTTCAACTGGATTCATTGGAGCTCTTTTTGGACAATGGAATGCCCTTCCAAATTCATCAAACTGGGAAACACTCCCAAAAACCCTGTTAAAATAAAAAGGAAGATTACCATTTGCAATATACATAACCTATTTTTGTAAATGAATATTATGTTGGGGTCATGTTTAGCAACCACTATTTATGGTTTAGGTGGTAAAAGAAATACCTGACTGAACCACACAGATCAGATGATCCTACAGTCAATCACTGGTCTGTGCGCTAAATGTACTGGGCTGACACACTACAATTGGTGCCCTGAGGTTGGGTGTGTGGGGCAAAAAACAGAAGTTCCCAGTTCCGATTGTTTTTCATTGGCCTCTGCTAAAAGTAGATTTTTAATGGGAAGAGGATTGGGCTTGAGTTGGGTGTCAGCCCTTTACACTCAGATAGTCTGCCGACATATAGGGCGCAATTCTCTGGCCAAGCTGCATTGAAAAATCAGCTCGCCATGGTGCAGCGTGACCAGTGAAAGCCGGGAGATCCTGCTCCCAGGATCTATCAGGCTCGCAACACCTCACGAGATTCAACGCAATCTCACGAGACATTGCAAGGGAAATTCCGTCCACAATGGGCAGGATCACTTGTCAACAAATCTGCATATTAGAGCGAGGCAGCAAGCCGTACTCTAATGTGCAGATTCCCGAGGTACTTGAGGCTTTGGAATTCAATCCCTTTGCCTCGGCTTCCTTGGGCGAGCATTGTTTAGTACACAAATGGGAACCAGGTGGAACAGCACTTGTGGGGTCTCCAAGAGGATTGGAGGCCCCCAGCTGTATGCCCTTTGGGCAGGGTGGTGCCCTGCACTGCTGGTGCCACCTTGGTACCCTGGCACACCCAGTGTGGGATTTGGGGGATCCTCCCATGTTGCGTTCGGGCTGGGAGGGAGGTTGGAAATTGGGACGCCATTTAAAATTCGTCCCGAGTTCCAGCGAGTGAAGCTCCCCATTGTAAAAAAACAGGGCTAAGTACGGCCTTGGCCGTGCTTTCCCGCTTAGGTCCCTTATTCAAAGTGAGTCGCGTTGAATAGCCATGTGTTTCTCGGCACTGTGAGTGCTGGGAAACACGTGGCTAAACGGGCTCATTCGGGGACTTTGTTCCTTTTGGGAAGATTGTGCCCATACTTTTGAGTCCGAGATGTTGAATAGTCACTTAGTTGACATCGTAAAATATATTCATGCCTGTGGAACCATGGCTTTGTTTCTTCAGAAGAGCTGGGGAATTTTTAGTTTGTTGAACCATAGTATTTTGGCTGATAATGTTTTTTGAACTGTATCACAGGAACTGTACTGTCTACTCCCATCTCCCTTTCCTCGTATTCTTTTGTAGTCTTCCTTTTTAAATACTTTTCTATTCCTGTTTAAATTTTATTTTAGCCATCTGTAATAAACATTCCATGTTCTAATTTACAGTATGTGTGTTTTTGATGCTGTGGAAAATAATCTTAGAAAATGAGAAGCATTTAGAGAGTATAGATTGGTTGGTCAGGAAATACACTACATGCTTTTGTGGATAAAGAATTTTGTTTCATAGTTCCCCACTATTTCAAGGAAAATTTCGAATTCAGAAAAAAATGGGCAGGAAAATAATTATGTGTACTAATGTATCGATTTAGTATTCTTAGACTCAATTTCAAAATTACATAGAATTTAAAGTGTCGAAACAGGATATTTTCCTCAACAGGTCAATCTGGAAGTTACATTCTTACTATGGAAATACATAAAAACCAACTGTGGGTAATTTGAAGGCTGGAAGAGCACATAGGAATATGACCAGAATTATATATTTTTAAAACAGGTTCTACCTAACCCAGTAAAGGTTTGGAGTGAGTCATGTGCATTAAAACTGGCACAAATGTCTCTTGGCTCAAGAGACTGACAAGATACATAACTTTCATTTTGATCTCAGTTTTTAAATTAGAAAATGGCCACCATGGTTTGGCAGTGAACAGGATACATTGCTCCAAGCTGACACGTGGAATGGAAAATGACTCCACTAGAGTCTGAAGTGGATTGATAATTGTTTATTAAAGTCAGCCAAGAAAGAACAAGATAGCAGAGATGAACGGAACAGTGGAAGTAACAGAGGAAACCAAACAAGAGATAGAAATAGAACTCTGTTTGATAAGAGGCAAATGAATGAAGGTAGACTTTACTTGTAAATTACTGCTATCATCCATTTAGGTTTGCTCGAATGATCTGTGCTCTTTCCAGATCATTGGGCTTGCTGTTGAGAAACAAAACATCTATTCTTCACCTAAAAAAAAAATAAGTGCATACTTAACAGATTGCCTTTCCACACTATTTAGCAAATTACCATAATAATGTAAGTGTTTGAATACTTTATTGATGTTTGTAGAAAAAAACTATACAAAGAAAATGTGCAGTATTGATGGTGGGACTAAGGGAGCCATGATGCATAAAAGGACAAAAAGAGAGTATCAGAAAGTTTGGAGGCTGGGAGGTGTTGTTGAGCCGAAGGGTGTTACAGTGTGAGTGATTGAGGCACAAACAACGTTAACATTCAATATTAGACTGGGTAAATGGATGAAGGAGGACCCTATGCAGATATGGGAATAAAGTTGATTTAAAACGACTTTGCTCCCATGAAGGTTTAATATTAGCTTGGAATTGTTGCAGCAAATGGTTTGTTTTTGTGTGGCAACTTTTTGGATCTTGTGCATCATTGGGAGCATGGAAAATAGCAATGGTGGCTGAATACATGGTTGAGAGAATTTATCTGGAATTAAGGGTTTAGGATGGACGAAGTATAATGAAAACAAACAAGAAATATCAGGGAAAGCTGAGTTTGAATTCATGAAGGATGAGAAGTTACATAGTGCAAAGGCTGTATGAAGAAAGTGGGGAGGATATTTTTATGAAAAATGTGGTGGGACTTTGGTGTGTAGTAGACAGAATTTGAGGGGGAGAAATGAAAAGTATGGAACAAAGTGAGGTGATTGAAGATTGAGAAGGTACAGAGGAATAGCGATATAGACCAAGGGCCAAATTTTCAAGGAGTCAGGCCTGTTAAGGAATGGGTTAAGAGACATTCCAATTAAATGTCTCATTTATGTTAAGTATCCAATAATTGACACTGATTATGTAAAGAAGCTTCAGGTGGCCTTTGAGGCATGTGATGTGATGATAGAGTTTTTGTACAGAGTTGTGTTAAAGGAAAATAAAGGTGTTTGTGAGAAGGAGTAGAACTTTTGACTCTTTATACAACAGCAACTAAACAGCTAACAAGATTGGGTGAGGAGAACTTTAAAAAAGGCAAGCAGTACCTGATTCTGGGATTGCCACCACTATTCCTGTTTCTGGCTTTTTTTGCTTGTGTGTGATAAGGGTGCAGGAAGCGAGCCTGCATGAAGTACTACCACCCACGAGGTACTCCCACCCTTGACAACTCCTATGGAGGGGTGGGCATCCAAACTCAAAAAAAAATACAGCACGGGAATAGGCCCTCCAATCCTACACCGATCATATCTGTCTAAACTAAAACCTTCTGCACTTCGGGGTCGGTATTTCTCTATTCCCATTGTATTCATCTATAAAACTCCCTCACAATTTTTATGGAGCTGGGCCCATTTTGTTACTGAACAAGGTTCAGCACATCTCAGAGGAGACATGAACCATGGAGAGACCCTCAGTCTTGAGTCAGAAACTGAATGAATAGCCAAACATTCAACATTCTCTTTCAAAACCACTGCCCTCTTAATTTAACATAAATATTTCAATCAATCACAGGCAGTATCCCATTAAGGAAACCTTCAATTCACATCATACCTCTTAATCTTGTCCACATGAACACACCAGCATTGAAAAAACATTCTTGAAAGAAAGAGCAGGTTATCAAACGGTAATAAGGATGTTAATCAAATATGCAAACTAACTCAATATTTCCTGCTGAGCTTGATTCATTAGCTTTTCTTGGAGCTCAACCAAAGCATTCATTATGAGGCCATCTAGCAATTGTGTCAACATAACTGAGAGCTAGACACATGTATTTTCCAGATGACTTCATTATGAATGCTTGGCTGAGCTCCTAGAATGGCCAACGGACTCAGCCCTGTACTCAATTTTGATTCAGTTTGCAGCGGATTACTATCTTTGTTTGGCTGGCATTTTCATTACCTTACATAGTTTACATAGAACATACAGTGCAGAAGGAGGCCATTCGGCCCATCGAGTCTGCACTGACCCACTTAAGCCCTCACTTCCCCCCTATCCCCGTAACCCAATAACCCCTCCTAACCTTTTTTGGTCACTCAGGGCCATGGATTAGATGGCCAATCCATCTAATCCACACGTCTTTGGATAGTGGGAGGAAACCGGAGCAACCGGAGGAAACCCACGCAGACACAGGGAGAACGTGCAGACTCCGCATAGACAGTGACCCAGCAGGGAATTGAACCTGGGATCCTGGCACTGTGAAGCCACAATGCTAATCACTTGTGCTACCATGCTGCCCATTGCCTTGTATTAACCTGATCTTTATTTGAGTTTTTCAATGTCTGGGTGTTTATTTATATAAGATTAAAGAGTGCAAAGTGAGTTAAAGCTTTTTGTCATTGATATTGTGAGTGTGTGTTACTGACATTTGTATGAGGCTGTAGCATGAACAAAGGAGAGTTTCAAAATGCGTTTGCTAATGTTGTCAGTTTCAGGAGTATTTCAAAGACTTGTCAAACTTACCAATAACTCACTGTTTCTGTACATGGATATTGAAACAGTGAGTATGGAGAATACATGGCTGGAGATGGAGGGACAAGGGGTAATGGAAGGGGCACTGGTGTGGAGTGGCATTAGAAGGGCCATGGAGGAGGCATGGGAATGGGTGGAAGGTGAACAGGTAAGAAGTGAAGGCTAGAGAGCCTGACAGTCATGATTATAACTGGGCAAATATCTGAGTAAATACAGGCAAGCTTCCTAGCCTACTGGCTTCAACATCTCCCCACCTCTATTGCCACCTTGGACCCACATCCAATGGGGGCAGGTTTGTCTTCAGCCCATGGCCACCTCCCAGACATAAAAATAAGCCGGACCAGCTCCTTCAGGGTGAAGATGGAATTATGGAGTTGGAAAATTCCTGACCACCTACCTTTCTCTTTGACAAAGATAAGGCCCAGATTTGTAAATTAATGATATGGTTCACATCCCAATCATAAAAGTTTGGGTTGGACTAATTGGGGAAAGTTCAATCAGCCGAGTGCTTGGCTGGAAGATTGGCAAGGGAGGACTATGATGCATTTGGGGGTTGTAGGATATATAAGGAGACAGTGACCATTCATTATTCATGAAACAAGGATATTACTTTTGGAAACTTTGAACACAATTGAAATTTTAAAAAGGAGAGGTGTCAAAGGAAAAAGTGTAAAAGGAGCTGCCGCTCACAATGACACATTTTACACCATCATGTAAGATCACGGTCCATTCTATTGACTTCTAATCCCTTTTGAAATGGCTATGTCGGGTATTCGGCTGTAAAAACAATTGCTATGTAACATAAAGTTTTACAACTGTCCCACAGTAACTAAGGATGGGCTGTATGTATTGCCATACTAGTGGAACTCACCCAGAGTACAAATGAAAAATATATGTACATTGTACATTTAAGGTATTTAAACGCAGTATCTTTAAAATATATTGGGCGGAATTCAATGGCAAAATTTCTAAATTCACTTTTGGCAGGTTTTTCAGGGAGTTCCCCACCACTATCCATTGACGATGGATAGGGCACGATTCTCCCAATGAATTTCTAAGTTTGTTTGGGTGGGTTTTTGATGAAATTTCTGTCGGCTCAGCCAGCGAGTTCCCCACCACTATTCAATGACACTTCGTCACTTTTTTGGGTCTTTGGGAGGTTCTCATCAGTTTAGCCCACACGTAGAATTTGTTTTGGCACTGGGGAGCTGAACTCTGAGATCAGCCCCACCCCCACCACCCATGGTAAATGTCACCCCCCCACACACATAGACACTATCCCATACCCCCCAAGTGAGAACACCCTGCTAAGGGGTCCCTTGGGGGTCCCCCTCTTCAGGCCCCCTACAGCACCTCCCCTTCTACGATCCCCACCTGTCACCACCCCCCAAACTTCCCAGAGGCCTCTGCTTACCTGCACTGCAGGCCCCCACCCTTGAAAGCCCTCCTCCACCCTCCTTTCATGGGCGTAGCCCCCCCTTGGGCCCTGACGCTTGGCAGTGCCACTGTGGCACCCTTTCACTGCCACCCTGGCTGTGCTCCTGCCAGCTTGGAAGTGTCACTCAGGCATTTTGGCTGTGCCAGGGTTGCAATACCAAGGTGACAGATGTGCAGTGCCAAGGTACCCACCTTCCAGGGGAAATATCCCTGACCAGCGAGGGAGGGTAGATTCTGGGTAGGAAGGCCGTAAGAAGGTTTAAGACCTACTTTAGTGAATGCTGTTTGGTTCCAATTCCGAAGCCTCACGGGACTTAGGTATATCCCGCGAAGCGCAAAGGCTGTTGGGAGGTCGGCGCGAGGCTTCACTCGGGATCTACTAGCCGCATTGTGCTCTCGCTTGAGTGCAACGCAGCCACTGAATCACACCCATTGCCATGATTTATTTAACTTTTGTTTGTGTCAGAACTTCAATTTGAGGAAAAATATTTGGAACTATTTTGTTATACAGAACACATGAAAAAATACAGTTTAAGTAACAATGTTAATTCCGGCTGTCTGACTGCAGATCAAAATAATTTCAGTATAATGTGATGAAAATCCATAAATTCAAAATTATTTAAAATAAACTTTTAAAAAAAGTTTGATGCAATAGGCAGAAGGATCAAACATTATAAAGAACGATACCTGTAGTGTTCTGGGGCATGTTTGTCGGTAAGCAGCTGTAGGTAGATAGACTGGGATCTTCTCTTCATACACCAATTCTAATGAGGCAGTGTAATAATTAAAAATCAGTCCACATTTAATTAGGAAGTTCACATTAAATACCACAGTGTCAAATTTAGCCCTATTATGTATTTTCTTGAATTTTGTTTAATTCCCTTTTCTTCCCATGTACTGAATGATCTGTTGAGCTGCTTGCAGAAAAATACTTTTCACTCTACCTCGGTACACATGACAATAAACAAATCCAAATCCAAATTCAAATCGCAAGGTAATTGTTACTATTGATTATTATTGGTGAGAGTTATTTTTGGAGGAAATAATTATTTACTGTTTGGCACCCCTTGGTAATTTATTATACTTAGAAGACCCTTTAGTTTGCAATGCGTAAAATCAATTATGCACTACTGAACTTCAGAAAAAGACCCATATTTCAAATAGCCTGGCGTCTGGCTGATTTTATATTGGATTAAGTGAGGCATTAATACCATTGACCAAGGGCTGGATTCTCCGAGCCTGCGCTAGGCCGGACACCACAACACGGCACCACCTCACCACCGACCACACTCACCTCCCCCACCACCGACCACACTCACCTCCCCCACCACCGACCACCCTCACCTCCCCCACCACCGACCACCCTCCCCTCCCACACCACCGACCACCCTCCCCTCCCACACCACCGACCACCTCCCCTCCCACACCACCGACCACCTCCCCTCCCACACCACCGACCACCCTCCCCTCCCACACCACCGGCCACCCTCACCTCCCCCACCACCGACCACCCTCCCCTCCCACACCACCGGCCACCCTCACCTCCCCCACCACCGACCACCCTCCCCTCCCACACCACCGCAACACCCGCATGCACATCACCCCTCCATTACACATCCACGTGCGGCACATCAAGCTGGGGGCATATGTTTACCAGTGACAGTGGGTCTGGTCCATGGCATGGAGGATGATGACAGCCCGCTCTGCGATAAGCTGAGCTCCAAATTGTTAGACAATGTCTGACATGCACACACAAAGACCCAACAACTTTCAGCCGGGTGTGGACGTGGGGGAGGGGGGTGGGGTGATGCAGTGTTCCAGGACCTCCCCTGAAGGAGTCAACGGTACATTCTCCAACACCTCCCCCTCCCTCGGGGTGGCCAGTGGCCCCCAGGCTTCTCCATTGGATGGGGGTGCGAGCGGAGCCCTCCCCCAAGGCACCCCCGACATCTAGCGCTGCCAGCCCTGGAGTCCCGCCGTGGCATCGACAAGGGTCTGGACGTTAGCGGCTATGGAGCTCAGGTATTGGGCCATCTCTAACTGGGAACATGACACCTCCCACTGGGACTGTGCCATCTCCCTCTGGGACTGCGCCATCTCCCTTTGGGTCTGTGCGACACTAGCCAGCACCTGGGCAATAGCATGGATGCTCTCAGCCATGGCCTCCTGAGACTGGGCCACGGCCTGCTGGGACTGGGCCACAGTGAGGAGCGCCGCCGCAATCTGCACATGGCTCTGGCACATGGATGCCTGTGAGTGAGCAGCCATGTCCTGGACCACTGTCCCCGCCTGCACAGAAAGCCCCACGCCTTGCATAACGTGACCCATGTCCAACACCATCGCCCCCATTTGCCTCCACCGCGGACGCCACCCGTGCAGTTTCGGCCTGGGTGGCATGCATGACCGGCACCACTCCCTGCTCCTGCACGCGGTTGGACTCCTCCACCTGCGTCTGCAGGTGCTACAAGCCGGCTGTCATCACCTTCTCTGGTCCCTGGGTCGCTGACTGCATCGCGTCTTTGGGTGGGAGTAGAAATTCCAGGAACCCGGGACCCGTCTGGGCGGCAGCTGGTTGCTGGAGCTGGGCTGTCCTCCAACCGTCTGGCCCCTCGGCTGCTCCTACCTCCACCTGTTGTACCGGAGCAGCTGTCTGGTGCGCACCAATAAATGTCCCAGAAACCTCCTCACAAATGATCCCAACTGAGGTGTTAGTCTCTGCGATGGTGGAGGATGTGGATGATAGTAATGCCGGGTAGTCTAATGCAATGTCCTCATCGGGCCCAAAGTCTGGCGTCCCCTGTGTCAGTGTGTGCTGTGTTGCCATCCCCTGTGTGTCTATCCCCTGTGTAGCTGTGACCTGTGTAGATGTGTCCTGTGTAGCTGTGACCTGTGTAGCTGTGACCTGTGTAGCTGTGACCTGTGTAGCTGTGTCCTGTGTAGCTGTGACCTGTGTAGCTGTGACCTGTGTAGCTGTGACCTGTGTAGCTGTGACCTGTGTAGATGTGTCCTGTGTAGATGTGACCTGTGTAGCTGTGACCTGTGTAGATGTGTCCTGTGTAGATGTGTCCTGTGTAGATGTGTCCTGTGTAGCTGTGACCTGTGTAGATGTGACCTGTGTAGATGTGTCCTGTGTAGCTGTGACCTGTGTAGATGTGTCCTGTGTAGCTGTGACCTGTGCAGATGTGTCCTGTGTAGCTGTGACCTGTGTAGGTGTGTCCTGTGTAGATGTGTCCTGTGTAGATGTGTCCTGTGTAGCTGTGACCTGTGTAGCTGTGACCTGTGTAGATGTGTCCTGTGTAGATGTGTCCTGTGTAGCTGTGACCTGTGTAGCTGTGACCTGTGTAGCTGTGACCTGTGTAGATGTGTCCTGTGTAGATGTGTCCTGTGTAGCTGTGACCTGTGTAGCTGTGACCTGTGTAGCTGTGACCTGTGTAGATGTGTCCTGTGTAGATATGTCCTGTGTAGATGTGTCCTGTGTAGATGTGTCCTGTGTAGCTGTGACCTGTGTAGCTGTGACCTGTGTAGCTGTGACCTGTGTAGATGTGTCCTGTGTAGATGTGTCCTGTGTAGATGTGTCCTGTGTAGCTGTGTCCTGTGTGTCTATCCCCTGTGTAGCTGTGACCTGTGTAGATGTGTCCTGTGTAGCTGTGTCCTGTGTAGATGTGTCCTGTGTAGCTGTGTCCTGTGTAGCTGTGTCCTGTGTAGCTGTGACCTGTGTAGCTGTGACCTGTGACCTGTGTAGCTGTGACCTGTGTAGATGTGACCTGTGTAGCTGTGACCTGTGTTGCTGTGACCTGTGTAGATGTGTCCTGTGTAGCTGTGACCTGTGTAGCTGTGACCTGTGTAGATGTGTCCTGTGTAGATGTGACCTGTGTAGATGTGACCTGTGTAGTTGTGTCCTGTGTAGATGTGACCTGTGTAGATGTGTCCTGTGTAGATGTGACCTGTGTAGATGTGTCCTGTGTAGCTGTGACCTGTGTAGCTGTGACCTGTGTAGCTGTGACCTGTGTAGATGTGACCTGTGTAGATGTGACCTGTGTAGATGTGACCTGTGTAGATGTGTCCTGTGTAGCTGTGTCCTGTGTAGCTGTGTCCTGTGTAGCTGTGACCTGTGTAGATGTGTCGGGTGCAAGGCCGTTGAGGTGGCTGGCCTCCTCGTCGGTGCCGCGTCCCTGGGGGGTACTGGCCCTGGCACTGGCTGGCGGCGGAGTGGGGCGCCAGATAGGCCCGGAACATTGCCGACTGGTCCTGTAAGACACAAGACAGCATGTATGGCTCGACCGACGGGCGGATGTAAGGTGGTGGGGGGTTGTGGTGGGGAAGTTGTGGTGAAGGGGATGGGGTGGGGGATTGGGGGGGTTACGGTGAGGTGGGGTGGGGGGGTTGTGATGAGGGAGGTTGGGATGGGGTGAAGGGGGGTGAGGGGGTTGTGGTGAGGGGGGGTGGTGTTGGGGGTTGTGGTGAGGGGGGGGGACATAAATGTGTTGTGAGGGGCCACGGCCAGGCAGGGGCGCGTCTCACTTGGTTGCACGCCCCCGACCTCAGAATCGCAACCTCCCAATCCTTGGGTCCGCCAAGTGCCCTCTGCTCGGCCACGGTGAGGGGATACAGTTCAGGTGCACCCCCCACCAGTCTTCTTCTGCCATCCTGAAGAGGTCCCTCTTATCCCAAATTTCTGCCTTCTATCGGTTAGCCAATCCTCTATTCATGCTAATATACTACCCCCAACTGGAGGGACTGAAGGTACGGTTGCTCAATTTGTTGACGACCACAAAGATAGGTAGGAAAGTGAATTGTGAAGAGGACTTAAGGAGGCTTCGAAGGGACATAGATAGATTAAGTGAGTGGACAAAAATCTGGCAAATGGAATGTAATATGGGAAAGTGTGAAATTGTACATTTTGGCAGGAAGAATAAAAAGTTCATTATCTAAATGGTGAGAGAGTGCAGAGCTTTGAGGTGCAGAGGGATTTGGGGGTCCTAGTAGATAGAATCATAGAATCCCTAAAGTGCAGAAGGAGGCCATTCAGCCCATTGAGTCTGCACCAACCCTTTGAAAGTGCACCCTACCTAGGCCTACTTACCCGCAACCCTGCCTAGCCATAGGACACTAAAGGGCAATTTAACATGGCCAATCCATCTAATCTGCACATCTCCGGACTGTGGGAGGAAAACGGAGAACCTGGAGGAAACCCACACAGACACGGGGAGAATGTGAAAACTCCACAGACAGTCACTCGAGGTCGGATTCGAACCCGGGTTCCTGGTACTGTGAGGCAGCAGTGCTAACCACTGTGTCACCATACCACCCACAAAAGACTATTGTGCAGATGTAGCAAGTAATTGGGAAAACTTATTGTGAGGGGAACTGATTACAGAATTGGGAGGTTACGCTTCAGTTGTACAGGGCATCAGTGAGATCTCATCGTGTATAGTATTGGCCTCTTTATTTAAGGAAAGATGTAAAAATGCTAGAAACCGTTCAGAGAAGGTTTACTAGACTAATACCATGAACGGGCGGGTTGTCTTATGAGGAAGGGTTGTGAGGTTACGTTTATATCCACTAGAGTAAGAGGTGACATGATCAATACCTTTAAGATCCTGAGGGACATTGGCAGGGTAGATGTGGAAAGAATGTATTCTCTTGTTGGACCCCGAAGGGGTCACGGTTTAAAAATAAGGGGTCGTTCATTTAAGACCGAGATTAATTAAGTCACTCGAATTCTCTTCCTCAAAAGGCAGTGGAGGCAAAGTCTTTGAATATCGTAAGGCAGAGCTATTTAAATTCTTGACTAACAGGGAGGTGAAATATTATTGCAGGTAGCCAGGAATGTCAGGTTGAGCTCAATCAGATCAATCATGATCTTATTTAATGGCAGAGCAGGCTTGAGAGGCGAAGTGACCTACTCCTGGATTCTCTCTAAGTTCCTACCTGCCCCATCCTCACAGCACTTTTACGCTGTGACAAGCAGGGCCTCGGATGCAAAGCCCAACCTTGTCCTTAAGTGACCAGTTAAAATGACCACAAGGGCCGCTTCCCACACACCTTCCATTTTTAGGTTGGTGGGCAGATGACAGCTTGGGGTGAGGGGGCACTCAGATATGAAGAAAGGTAGATCTCGGCCAAGACGTTGTGGATGGTGGGTTGTCTCCATCAGAAGCCCTCTTCTCACTGGTGTACCTCCCCACTGGCCTACCACCCGAAATCCCATTGGCCCCCTTTGTAACCCCCAGTCTTACACTACCTTTCCACCCTGGGACCCTTGACATTTACCTGGGTCTTTGGTTCCCAGGACTTAGGCTCTGGCAGCTCCATGCACTGCCTCTTCCGGCCACTGCTGCACTGTTGCTGGAGGGACTGGAGAGCTGCCAACCAATCTCCAAGGCAGGACTTACTCCTGACTGAGGGTCGGAAGTCCCGCATTATGCCAATCAACACGTTAGTGTATAAAATGGCAGTGGGACCCTTGAAGTCAGTGGGGATGTGTTTCTGCTGACTCTTAAAAATTCAGGCCCAAATTATTTCCCAATATGACCCCATTTTAATGCCCCAGACTGAAAATTGTTGGGTGAGCCTGGGGAAGCGGGATGGGGGTTTGAGAGATGTCCAGCTGGGGAGGGATTTAAAACTGCTGTGTTTGCCCAGAAAAAAGCGAAGGCCCACCTTTTTACAAGCTGTGATTGTTGCAGCAATTGGGCCTCAGAGACCAGACAGTTAAGCACCACTGGGGGTCATGACTAGGTTGACAACCATCTAGGATTGGCCTGGAGTCTCTAGAAATTTAAATCAATTTCCGGAATACTGCTGCATGCAACCCTAGACAAAAATCATTGTATTTGTCATTCCCTTTGAACATTTCTTTTCATCATTTATAAAAATATTGAAAATGGGGGGGAAAAACATGTTTGGCTGACAGTCAAGCATCATCCAATTGGATAATGAGTCATTTTGCTTCACTGTTGGCACAGGAAGGCAGTGTGTCATAATGATGAATGTGCTGGTTGACTGATGGTTGAGAGTGAGGGTCAAGTCATGTGATGAAACCTCCAGGAACTCATTGAATCTCAGTTGGCAGCCTTATTCGCAACCCAGTTTGGGAACCCCCGGGGCTGGAATCTCCAATAATGGGGCTAAGCGTTGACGCCATCGTAAAGACCGTAGAGTTTTACAACGGCGTCAGCGGGCCCCCAGATTCAAAAGTCCGCAAGGGGCCAGCACAGGCTCCGCGGGAAGCGCCTGAGGCAGCGGCCACCGATACGCGGCGGCAGATCCGCCCCAAACACTTCCGTCGCAAGGAAGATGGCCACCCGCCGTGCAGCGCCAAGATTTTGGGAGGGAGAACTGGACACCCTCCTGGACGCTGCGGAGCAGAGGAGTGGGGTCCTGTTTGTGTGACCCCCCCTCCCCCCCCCCAGGATAAGAACGGCCATAACCACAGAGAGCGGGAGAAGACCCAAACTCTACAGCTCTCTGCAGTAAAGAATTCCACAAATTCACTACCCTCTCGAGAGCAGAAATTCCTCCTTATCTCTGTCTTAAATGGATGTCCCCTTACCTCTGAGATTATGCCCTCTGGCCCTAGACTCTCCCACAATGGGAAACAATCTCTCAGCACCTGTCAACCACCTGAGAATCCTATATGTCTACAGTGAATACAGGCCCAACCTACTTAACCTCTCCTCAAAGAAAATACCTCTATACACAGGATCAACCAAATGAACCTTCTCTGGATTGCCTCCAATGTCAGTATATCTTTCTTTAGATAAGGGGACCAAAACTGTTCACAGTATTCCAGGTGTATTCAGTTTTAGCAAGACTTCCCCATTTTTATCACACAAGACTTCCCTATTTTTATAGTCCACTCCCTTTCAAATAAAGGCCAACATTCCATTTGCCTTCCCGATTACCTGCTGAACTTGCATCCTAGCTTTTTGTGATTTATGCACATGGCCTTCAAATCCCTCTCTGTTGCAGCTTCCTGCAGTCTTTCTCCATTTAAATAACATTCAGCTCCTTTATTATTTCTACAAAAGTGCATAACATCACATTTTCCTACAATGTATTCTATCTGCCAAGTTTTTGCCAGGAAATATTAGATTAAAATCGAGACTAACACTGGGGTAAGTATACAACTGACTCTTCATCACCCCCCTGAACTCACATCTACCAACCCTTTAAAAATCCAACCACCCAACTAAGCCCCCAAACCGACTATCATCCAAGCCACTCGACTAACCGTCTGAAGCATTCCAACTCTCCCCTCTGACCAAGCCTGACTACCCCTCTCGACCACGCGACTCTCCCCTGACAAAATTACCATTCCTGACCACCCCATTACACCCTCTCCCAACCCAACCCGACTACCCCCCAAACCTACTCTACCTATCACTTCACCCACCTACTCACTTCACCCACTTAGATCCATAGAATTTCTGCAGTGCAAAAGGAGGCCATTTGGCTCATCAAGTCTGCACTGACCCCCTGAAAGAACAGCATATCTAGGCCTACGCACCCCCGCCCTATCCCCATAACCCCACTGAACTTGCACATCTTTCAACCCTCAGGGGAATTTTAGCATGGCCAAACCACCTAACCTACACATCTTTGTGGGAGGAAACCCTCGCAGACACAGGGAGATAGTGCAAACTCCACAGACAGTCACCCAAGGCCAGAATTGAACCCAGGTCCCTGGCGCTGTGAGGCAGCAGTACTAACTACTGTGTCACTGTGCCACCCAACTTACCTACATACCCACACACCCTCAGCCACCAAAACCTCAGCCTCCCGACCCACCCAACCAATCTACTCACTTAGCCACTCCTCCATCCACTCACCCATTCACACGCATTAAATCCAGGCTTTTAAACGTACTGTGCGGCAGCTGGTGCTGTAAAAAGAGGGCATGTCCTATCTTCCCTCCCACTCGACTCCACTCTGATGGAGTTTCCAAGGGATGGTGCGCTGTGCATTTCTGTGAAAGCCAGGATAGGAAGGACCCCAAGGGAAATGCACAGCAGCGTCAAGTTGGGGGAATTTTCAAGCAGAGTGGCGAGTTGCTGCTGCTCAGAAGATCTGGGCCAGACTGTTTGTTTTAAAGAGATTTGGTTGAGGGATGAATGTTGTCTCGGACTGCAGGGATACCTGTCCTCCTCTTCTTTGAAATGGTGCCATGGGATAAATTAGAACCACCGGAAGGAGCAAAGGGGATCTCGGTTGAATGTTTTATCCAAAATATAGCATGTCTGATGGAACAACATTCTCACTGTACTACACTGGAGTGGCACAAATATCCCTTTTATCCCCTTATATATTCAGCTGATAGCACATTTAATCAATTGTGATCTGTTTTCAAAGCTACAAATCATCATACAATGGGATTAATTTTGACTGTGTGTAATTAGGTAGAATGAGTGATAATGAATCAGCAACCTGGGCCGGGATTCTCCTCTACCCGGCGGGGCGGGGATCCCGGCGTGTTGGAGTGGCGTGAACCACTCCGGCGTCGGGTCGCCCCTAAAGGTGCGGAAGTCTCCGCACCTTTAGGGGCCAAGCCCTCACATTGAGGGGCTAGGCCCGCGCCGGAGTGGTTGGCGCTCCGCCGGCAGGCGTGAACGGCCTTTGGCGCCACGCCAGCCGGGGCCAAAAGGACTTCGCCGGCCGGCGTAAGTCCGCACATGCGCCGGAGCATCAGTGGCTGCTGACATCATCCCGGCGCATGTGCAGTGGGAGAGGGTGCAGAATTGCCCGGGGGGGGGGGGGGGGGGGGGGGGGCTGCCGACCGCGCAGCGCAATTCCCGCCCCCGCCGAATCTCCGGTGGCGGAGAATTCGGGACAAGGCGGGGGCGGGATTGACGCCGGCCCCCGGCGATTCTCCGACCCGGCGGGGGGGTCGGAGAATCCCGCCCCTGGTGTCCAACTCTTCTGACTTTTATTTCCCTTTAAGTAAGCTGCAAACTGCCACAGAGTTAACCTCATTGTGGTAAGTCAACAAAGGAAAGAAAAGTTTGAAGAATTATTTGGGCTGGCTATTGAAATGTTTAGCTATATTGGGTCAGATTTTAACTCCACTTGCACGCAGTTCAAATTGAGTCCATTGACCCTGAAATGCTTTGGTTGGTTGTAAATCTGATTTTCATCTGGGGTACTTGGAGAACAGACCAGAAGCCACTTTTTCTGGAATTCTACCATGCTTAGGCCTGACCTGCTCTAGATTCTGGTTGGGGGGGGGGATTAAGGTGAGTTCTCCCATGGCAAACCACCTTGAACACATTTCAGGGCTTTTGCTGGAAAATTACTCCTTTTAGTGCTTTGAAAAACATCATCAGAGCTCATACCAGTTGACAAGTAGTTTGTCAGCCTGTGAAGGCTCCAACTGTTTAATATACCAAGCTAATTGATCCTGAAATAGATCAATTATATACATGAACAGCGGAGCCACACAAGTCGGAGCGAAAGAATTATGAAAAATATTTTTTTTTCTTTGGCTAACTTGGGCCTCAAGTGGGTTGGTAAGACCGTCCAAGGGCAGGAAATAAGCTGTTGGTGGCTCTCCTCAAATGACCCTGTCCCTGGGATTTTGGATGGGCTCTTGGCCGGAGACTAGGACAGACTGCAATTCTGCCCGGCTGTGTTTAGTGCAGCAGAACGTGACACAGGAACTTTGCGGTTACAAAAGGGAGATTTATGACATATAAATTTCCTGCCACAGTAAATATCAAGCGAAGTAAAGAAAGTACAAAGGAAATCTAAATAAAGAATAACTGGGACAAAAAAATAATTTGAGAATAGTTTAGTGGCTAACATAAACGGGACACCAAAAATCTTTTACAAAGCTCAAATAATAAAATGGTAGTCAAAGAAACAAAGAACAAAGAAAATTACCATGATGTGGAGATGCCGGCGTTGGACTGGGGTGAGCACAGTAAGAAGTCTTACAACACCAGGTTAAAGTCCAACAGGTTTGTTTCAAACACGAGCTTTCGGAGCACGGCTCCTTCTTCAGGTGAATGCTCCGAAAGCCGGAGCCGTGCTCCGAAAGCTCGTGTTTGAAACAAACCTGTTGGACTTTAACCTGGTGTTGTAAGACTTCTTACTGTAAAGAAAATTACAGCACAGGAACAGGCCCTTCGGCCCTCCCAGCCTGCGCTGATCCATATGCTTTATCTAAACCTGTTGCCTATTTTCCAAGATCTACTTCCCTCTGTTCCCCACCCGTTCATTTTTCTGTCCAGATGCATCTTAAATGATGCTATCATACCCGCCTCTACCACCTCCGCTGGCAAAGCATTCCAGGCACCCACCACCCTCTGCGTAAAAAACTTTCCACGCACATCTCCCTTAAACTTGTCCCCTCTCACCTTGAAATCGTGACCCCTTGTAATTGACACCCCCACTCTTGGGAAAAGCTTGTTGCTATCCACCCTGTCCATACCTCTCATAATTTTGTAGACCTCAATCAGGTCCCCCCTCAACCTCCATCTTTCCAATGAAAACAATCCTAATCTACTCAACCTTTCTTTATAGCTAGCACCCTCCATACCAGGCAACAACCTGGTGAACCTCCTCTGCACCCTCTCCAAAGCATCCACATCCTTCTGGTAATGTGGTGACCAGAACTGCACGCAGCATTCCAAATGTGGCCGAACCAAAGTCCTATACGACTGTAACATGACCTGCCGACTCTTGTACTCAAACTGTAACATGACCTGCCGACTCTTGTACTCAAGGGTAAGGACAATTAGGAACCAAAACGAAAATCTTCTTGTGGAGCCAGAGACCTGGTTGAGGTAGTAAGTGAGCACCTAAGAAAACAGAAAAAGTGAACGCAAAGAAAATGCTGAGCTGGATTCTCTGGTCCCCCAGCCGTGTGTTACTTGGCAGTGTGCCATTCGCTGTGCTCCCACCCCTTGTCAATAGGATTTCCCAATGAAGCCACCGCATGCTGCTGGGAAAGCCACAAGCAGGTGTGCGCTGCCGGCAGGAATAGAGAATCTTGTGCTGCCTATGTCATTGTAAAGGAGGCGGCATGTTAGATAGGATCAAATTAGATATATTGGAGGCACTTAATAGGCGGGCAGTTCTCAAAGTAGAAAGTGTGATTCAGTGGCCTCGTTGTGCCTGCCTTGATATCGGGGTGAGGCCGTTGTATCTCATGAGAGGCCTCTCGCGAGATTTGCGACACTGGAAACATCGCGCAAGATTCAACTGAATCTCGCAAGACATCGTGATTGTGGCGGAGAATCTCCCGAGGCCAAAAAAAAAAAGCAAAGTGCCGTTGAATAGCAAGATGTCTGCTGAATTGCGCCCATATTCTTTCAATCTTCCTTGGATATGGTATTAGAGGATTGGAGAAAATCTTCTTGTAAGCATCTCCGGCAGGCAAACCCCAGTCACTGCACACGGTGTGGTCTGATAGGAGAATAGGAAACAAGCGGCAGCACGGTAGCACAGTGGCTAGCACTGTTGCTTCGCAGCACCAGGAACCCGGGTTTGATTCTCAGCTTGGATCACTGTTTGCGCGGAGTCTGCACGTTCTCCCCTTGTCTGCGTGGGTTTCCTCCGGGTGCTCGGGTTTCCTCCCACAAGTTCCGAAAGACGTGCTGTTAGGTGAATTGGACATTCTGAATTCTCCCTCAGTGTACATGAGCACGCGCCCGAGTGTGGCGACTAGGGGATTCTCACAGTAACTTCATTGCAGTGTTAATGTAAGCCTACTTGTGATACTAATAAAAATTATTATTATTATCCATCAAAACTGAAGCCTGCTTCCGGAGCCCCTGTTTAAATGCCTGAACGGCTTGCTCTGCCAACCTGTTGGACGCCAAGTGGCACGGGGCAGTACGCACAGATCGATTCCCGTTTGCCTTCAGGAACACCGAGAACTCCTCACTTGTGAAAGAACCACCATTGTCTGTGACAACGGCCTCAGGAATGGCATGCGCCGAGAAATAGATATGCAAACTCTTAACGATCGCACAGGAGGTTTTTTAATTCGTTCATGAAAGACCTTCACAATGATGTGGGCAGCACTGGCTAAGTCAGCATTTATTGCCCATCCCTGAGGGCATTTGATTGTCAACCACATTGCTGTAGATCTGGAGTCACATTTAGGTCAGACCAGGTGAGGACGACAACCTTCCTTCCCTGAAGGACATTAGTGAAACAAAAATTGATCATTAGATTTTTAATTCCAGATTGTATTTTTAATCAAATTCAAATTTCACCATCTTCAACAACAGTACCAGTTGTTGCTCGTTATGCTTTCCTTAATTTGCTCTGTTTTAATTACCTTTGCTCAAGAGTCGCCAGGTATCTTTCTGATACCACCACAAGGTTCAAAACTGAATACTGATCAATGACTCAATACACCAGTTAGTAAGTTTGAAATCAATGCACATTTATTTACACACACAGTCAATTATTACTCATGCACAAACTCTACTCACTAAACTACAACTACTACTAAAAGCCTATACTTAGCTTCGGGCGCCCACTCAGTCAGAGGAACAATGGCCGTTGTCCGGTTCTGATACTGCTGGCTTCGAACTGGTATAGAATAGTAGCTAGGAGCGCCTTTCTCGTAGCGTGCGTTGACCTTAGACTTACTTGGCTGGTGCTTGGCGGGCCTCTCGTCGCTGAGAGCCAAAAGCCAAGGTGAAGATGAAGAGTTCAAGAGTTCTTAAGAGAGCGCTTTGACCTTGGGGACTCTGTTTTATACCCTAAAGGGTTTCGTGCCCTTCTGGACTGTCATTTTGTGAACGTCTAACCACTTGGAATGGGTGTCTAGTAAAAGAAGAAACATCGAGCCCAGCAACAGACCAGCAAAGTCAGCGTGCACTCGAGCCCAAGGGTGACCCGACCACTCCCAGGGGTGAAGGGGCACAACAGAAGGAAGCTTTTGGTGCTCCTGACAGATGGAACACTGCTGAGCCATCTGCTCGATGTTGGTATCCAGGCCTGGACACCAGACATAGCTCCGCGCCATCATCTTAATTTTGGACACTCCTGGGGGCCAACAAGGGGCGAGGCCACATTGGATTTGGTACTGGGTAATGAACCCGGCCAGGTGTTAGATTTAGATGTAGGTGAGCACTTTGGTGATAGTGATCACAACTCGGTTATGTTTACTTTAGCAATGGGCAGGGATAGGTATATACCGCAAGGCAAGAATTATAGCTGGGGGAAAGGCAATTATGATGCTATTCGGCAAGATTTAGGATGTATAGGATGGGGAAGGAAACTGCAGGGGATGGGTACAATCGAAATGTGGAGCTTTTTCAAGGAACAGCTACTGCGTGTCCTTGATAAGTATGTACCTGTCAGGCAGGGAGGAAGTTGACGAGCAAGGGAACCGTGGTTTACTAAGGAAGTTGAAGCACTTGTCAAGAGGAAGAAGAAGGCTTATGTTAGGATGAGACATGAAGGCTCAGTTAGGGCACTTGAGAGTTACAAGTTAGCCAGGAAGGACCTAAAGGGAGAGTTAAGAAGAGCGAGGAGAGGACACGAAAAGTCGTTGGCGGATAGGATCAAGGAAAACCCTAAGGCTTTCTATAGGTATATCAGGAACAAAAGAATGACTAGAGTAAGATTAGGGCCAATCAAGGATAGTAGTGGAAAGTTGTGTGTGGAATCAGAGGAGATAGGGGAAGCATTAAATGGATATTTTTCATCAGTGTTTACACTGGAGAAAGACAATGTTGTCGAGGAGAACACTCAGGTTCAGTCGACCAGGCTAGATGGAATTGAGGTTCAAAAGGAGGAGGTGTTAGCAATTTTAGAAAATGTCAAAATAGATAAGTCCCCTGGGCCAGATGGGATTTATCCTAGGATTCTCTGGGAAGCCAGGGAGGAGATTGCAGAGCCTTTGTCCTTGATCTTTATGTCGTCTTTGTCGACAGGAATAGTGCTGGAAGACTGGAGGATAGCAAATGTTGTCCCCTTGTTCAAGAAGGGGAGTAGAGACAACCCTGGTAATTATAGACCTGTGAGCCTTACTTCGGTTGTGGGTAAAATGTTGGAAAAGGTTATAAGAGATAGGGTTTATAATCATCTTGAAAAGAACAAGTTGATTAGCGATACTCAACACGGTTTTGTGAAGGGTAGGTCATGTCTCACAAACCTTATTGAGTTTTTTGAGAAGGTGACCAAACAGGTGGATCAGGGTAAAGCTGTTGATGTGGTGTATATGGATTTCAGTAAGGCGTTTGATAAGGTTCCCCACGGTAGGCTATTGCAGAAAATAAGGAAGTATGGAATTGAAGGTGATTTAGCGGTTTAGATCAGTAATTGGCTAGCTGAAAGAAGACAGAGGGTGGTGGTTGATGGCAAATGTTCATCCTGGAGTTCAGTTACTAGTGGTGTACCGCAAGGATCTGTTTTGGGGCCACTGCTGTTTGTCATTTTTATAAATGACCTGGAAGAGGGTGTAGAAGGATGGGTTAGTAAATTTGCAGATGACACGAAGGTCGGTGGAGTTGTGGATAGTGCTGAAGGGTGTTATAGGATACAGAGGGACATAGATAAGCTGCAGAGCTGGGCTGAGAGGTGGCAGATGGAGTTTAATGCGGAAAAGTGTGAGGTGGTTCACTTTAGAAGGAGTAACAGGAATGCAGAGTACTGGGCTAATGGCAAGATTCTTGGTAGTGTAGATGAACAGAGAGATCTTGGCATCCAGGTACATAAATCCCTGAAAGTTGCTACCCAGGTTAATAGGGCTGTTAAGAAGGCATATGGTGTGCTAGCCTTTATAAGCAGGGGGATTGAGTTTCGGAACCACAAGGTCATGCTGCAGCTCTACATAACTCTGGTGCGGCCGCACCTGGAGTACTGCGTGCAGTTCTGGTCACCACATTATAGGAAGGATGTGGAAGCTTTGGAAAGGGTTCAGAGGAGATTTACTAGGATGTTGCCTGGTATGGAGGGAAGGTCTTACGAGGAAAGGCTCAGGGAATTGAGGTTGTTTTCGTTAGAGAGGAGAAGGCTGAGAGGTGACTTAATAGAGACATATAAGATAGTCAGAGGGTTAGATAGGGTGGACAGTGAGAGTCTTTTTCCTCGGATGGTGATGACCAACACGAGGGGACATAGCTTTAAATTGAGGGGTGATAGATATAGGACAGATGTCAGAGGCAGTTTCTTTACTCAAAGAGTAGTCGGGGTGTGGAACGCCCTGCCTGCAACAGTAGTAGACTCGCCAACTTTAAGGGCATTTAAGTGGTCACTGGCTAGACATATGGATGAAAATGGAATAGTGTAGGTCAGATAGGCTTCAGATAGTTTCACAGGTCGGCGCAACATCGAGGGCCGAAGGGCCCGTACTGCGCTGTAGTGTTCTATGTTCTATTGTGAAGGTCTTTCAAGACGAGCTCTTGACTCCTTGCCGGGATAACAATCTGCGTGCCCACCAGTAGGACACCATCTGTCTTTCTGTCTGCGTCCAGTCTCGGCTGAGTGATGTAGTGACCAGCCCAGCCGGAGTCCATGAAATTCAATGTGGCGACCAGTTCGTCTGAGAGACCAGCGAAGACCCTCCTTCTCAATCTGCGCATATTTACGTTCAGGCGCCACCTGTGTACGAGAGGCAAAAGCGATTGGCCGCTCCCAGGACGGCCCCAATTCCATAAGGTGATGCATCACATGTGATGATCAACGGTTTGGCAGGATCATAGTGGATTAGCGCCTCTGAATGATGACCATCACCTTAGAAATACAGAAAAGCTGCTTCCTGGGCAACACTCCACACCCAGGCCTGGTGTTTCCTCAGGAGCAGAAGCAAAGGAGCCAGTATGGCCACAAGGTTCAGGACAGGTTTCCCAAGGTAATTAACCAACCCCAAAAACGAGTGACGTTCCATGACATCCTTCAGGGCCTGCTCTTTCTCAGCAACTGGGTGTAAGCCGACCCGATACCCTAACTAGACCACTTCCTTCATGTGGAACACACACTTTGCACAACGCAGGCAGATGCCATATTCTGAGAAGTGCTGCAATACTCCCTGAAGGTTCTCCAAATGTTCCTGGTCTGTACTCCCCATGACTTGCACATTATCCAAATACACTATGACGCG
Source organism: Scyliorhinus canicula (assembly GCF_902713615.1). Taxonomy (NCBI): domain Eukaryota; kingdom Metazoa; phylum Chordata; class Chondrichthyes; order Carcharhiniformes; family Scyliorhinidae; genus Scyliorhinus; species Scyliorhinus canicula. The sequence goes on from NC_052158.1 coordinate 117,683,344, forward strand.
GGGTAAGCCTCGCAGGATATTTTCCATGACTCGCTGGAAGATTGCACGTGCTGATGTCACCCCGAAAGGCAGCCGAGTGTTCTTGTAGAGTCCCCTGTGCGTATTTATCATATGTATTTGCGGGAGGATCTGTCGAGTTCAAACATTACTCCTATCTAGTTTCATGAACGAGCATCCACTAGCCAATTTATCTTGCAGGTCTTCAATGCGGGACATGGGGTAGCGATCCAGCCTGGAAGTAGTATTGACCATCATTTTATAATCCCTGCACAAACGGACCATTTTCTCCAATTTCAGGTCTGGGATCTCGGGTGCCGCCCAATCTGTAAAGGCTGAATAATGCCCAAACTCTCCAACCTGTTGAGTTCAGTTTCCACCTTCTCTACCAAGACGTAGGGATCAGGCCCACCTGGAAGTAGGGCGGCTGAGCCTCCAGGTCAACCTGGATCTTGGTCACGCCCCTTTTATGGTCCCTGAAGACTTCAGGATACTTGACGAATACCTTACAAAGGCCACCGGACCCCATTTGGAGAATGTGCTGCCAGCCCAAGCGCAAATAGAACATAGAACATAGAACAGTACAGCACAGAACAGGCCCTTCGGCCCTCAATGTTGTGCCGAGTAATGATCACCCTATTCAAACCCATGTATCCACCCTATACACGTAACCCAACAACTCCCCCCCCTTAACCTTGCTATTAGGACACTACGGGCAATTTAGCATGGCCAATCCACCTAACCCGCACATCTTTGGACTGTGGGAGGAAACCGGAGCACCCGTAGGAAACCCAGGCACACACGGGGAGGACGTGCAGACTCCACACAGACAGTGACCCAGCCGGGAATCGAACCTGGGACCCTGGAGCTGTGAAGCATTTATGCTAACCACCATGCTACCGTGCTGCCCTTGTAATGGACAACACCCAAGGGCTTTTCGATGTCCCGCATCGAAATGATGTAAGCAATCACGGCTATCAGGCAAGGACCATTCCCTTGAACGATAACGAAAGGGAGGCGAGTAAGCTGGCGTCCATAAATCACCAGAGTCAATGTAATCCCAACAATACTCAGCTGCTCCCCTGTACATGTGGCCACCGAGCTGCGGTGTGCGCTAAGATCAAGGTCTGCACACCACGTTTATGCAGTCAACGGTGCTCCGTGCCAGAACAGAAAACGCCGCTCCATTATCCAATTCTATGGGCTGGATTCTCCGCCAGCGGGATTCTCCGTTACATCGGCCGGTCAATGGGGTTTCCCATTGTGGGGCAGCCCCATGCTGTCGGGAAACCCCCTGGGTACCGACAAAACGGAGAATCCCGCTGGCTGAACATTCCTGCCTGGTGATTGTCGCGCGATATCCGTTCATTTGTTGTCACGCGACAATCACCAGGCAGGAATGTTCCCTTCCAGTCGGGCATTCAGAGGGCATTCAGCCTCTGATATCCGGGTAACCGTTCTCCAAGGCAGCCTTCAGGACACGCGACAACGCAGAATCGCCAAGCAGAAACGTATCGCCAAGTTCCGCACGCATGAGTACAGCCTCAAGCGGGACCTTGGATTCATGTCGCATCACATTTACCCCCCACTATCTGGCCTGGGCTCGCAAAATCCTACTAACTGTCTTGGCTTGAGACAATTCACACCTCTTCAAACTGGGGTTACCCCTATCTCTGGATCTGTAAAGACTTAATTACCTGCAAATGCTCGCATTCTAAGCATTGTCTTACATCTTTGAATTTGCCTATATATATGTTTCTGGAACATACCTCTTCATTCACCTGAGGAAGGAGCAGTGCTCCGAAAGCTAGTGTTTGAAACAAACCTGCTGGACTTTAACCTGGTGTTGTAAGGACTTCTTACTGTGCTCACCCCAGTCCAACGCCGGCATCTCCACATCATATCATTTTATGATTCTATAATCTGGAATTTTAGTTTTAAGAAAACATTTCTACCAATAGCCAGAACTGAGCTGTGCCTTTTGGACCTATTTATTTGGGCTTCCCTACCTGGCATTAGTAACATTGATCTTATCCAAGTTATCAATCAGACAAGGTTTGGTTTGAGACAACAATGCAAGATCAATAATAACGCAAGTACTTTATATCAATGTGACGAGCCATTAGAGTACCTTCTTCTTCATTGGGTTAAATACTGTGGCAATATTGTTGCATAATGTTTTTAGTTTTTATGTTGTTTCGAAGAATTCTCCTTACACCGATTCAATTTCCTTTAGATATTTTGAATTCTCCACAACAATCTAATTATACAGATGCAAAGCTAAAATGATAAAAAGGAAAACTCTATTTTAGATCACAAGTTGTGCCACGCATCAAGTTCCTCGTATTGTTCTGATGGGACAACTCTTCCTGTACAGCGACATCAAACAGATATTAAAAGAAAATGCTGCAATGGTGTCAAGCTGACACTACCAGCTCGTTCACACACAGGATTTGTGTTTGTCTGTCAAGGTCTTGGTGCGGATGTGCGGTTTTGAGAGAAAGTAAGAACTGAAAGAGTTAATGTCATCACAGTAAAAGTACATCTGGAAAAATGTTGTGCAAAAGATGGAATAAAGCGACAGTGGCCAGCATTGAGTGGTTGGGTGTGGTTAGAAGTCTGATGTGAGCTCGGATGTTGGTGGGAGAGAGCAGAAGGAAAAAACATCAAAGCCTGGAAATGACTGGTACTGGGCTAAGCTGGTGTTTCATTTTACAGTATACAAGGTCTTTCAGACCAGTACCAGTCATTTCCCAAATTTTACTGGCTTTACCTTCTGTGAGGGGAGGCCAGGTGCTTCCCAGACAGAAAATTTAGGAGGTGAGTCAAACTACTGTCACACAACCCATTAACAGCCATAATAACAATAACAGAGACCTGGGAACAGAGTGTCTGAACACGAGAGAGAAGTCCGGATATGTATGTACTTAATTTATAAAACATAGTTGCTGCTCAGAAATGGAGAATTATTTCCCTTCAACTGGGGTTTGTAAAGTTGTTCCGAAAATTGACCCAGGGAAATAACTCCAAAGAGCTTAAAAGTCAGTGCCTTCAACGAACCTTTTTGCAGTGTATGCCTAATTTCCTGATTTTCTTAAGAATGTTTAGATTAGGGTAGGCAATTCAACATCATTCATGCCCCTTTTCTGATCTCAGGGCTAGAAAATGATCCAGGGACTAAATCCCAAAGCTTGACTAAACTAAATCCAATGAATGTTGAAAATTATCTTTTACTATGAATCATAAGCAGAATATTTGTTGCAGGTATCTGATAATGGGACACAAAGGAATGTTTTGCTACATTTAGGGTTTTACTCTTTAGGCTCGGTTTTGAATGGCTGCACCAGCCCAGTATCTGGTACACCATTTTCGAATTTGTCACTTCAAGAACAGTGTTAGTTCATTACTCTAGTTCGTAACCTAAATTTTAAATCTCATTCCCACACCCCCTCACCCACCTATCCCTTACCATCCCACCATTGGATTGTTAGAAGCCAGCAATGTACCTGAATTACGAGGCCTGGATTTTCATTGAGTTTGGATAACTTGGGAGTCCTTTCAAAATGGCGGGAATTCCCTAATTTAAGGATTCCTGCCCCCATTTTCCTTCCTGGCAATTTTCACCGGGGCTAAGAATAAGGCTGTGGGTAGTCAGTTCACACGCAGCACTTCCACTCTTGCTAGCTCCACTTGGACAGTTGGGTTCAGATTACATCCCACCCCCACAATATTAACAGTGCTGCACCTCTTCAGTAAGTGGATGTGGTTGACATCTCAGAGGAAGTATGAACCATAGGGGAAACCCAAACCCAACTCGGGAACCAAAAAAGGTATCTGTTCCTGGAATAATTTCTTTGAGATGCATTGGAGTACTTTTCCCATTGTCTCCATTTCCGATTGGGTAGGTTCTCTCAACAAATCAGTTGTATAATAACTTAAAGTGATTCAAATGCCCAGGGCCATTTTTAAATGAAAAATCCCCAACCTGCTCCCGGACTACTTTCATTGACAGGTTATGTCAGTGATCCTCAGTAGGAAGATGGGATTTTGTCTGCACAAAGACTGTGTGTTGGTCACTGCTACCAGTATTGCCATGTATAAATGCACAATTGGCATATAGATTGATGAAGATGAGGTCAAATAGTTTTTCCCTCTTGATGTTTCCCTCACCAACTGCCTCATGTCCAGTCTGGCAGGTATGGAAGGGTAATTAAGGAAGGGAAATATATTTTGGCACAGCCAGTGACACCTGCATTCCATGAAAGCATAATTTTAAAAAAAAAATGTGGCTGGGATTTTCTGTCTCCGCCCGCAGCTGGAGCGTGTGGGCAGGAACAGAAAATTTAAAGAGCTAGCCAAAATTTCACTGACTTTAGGCAGTACTGGAAAATCCTGGACATGGGCAGAGGCAGAAAATCCTGGCCTTTGTCCTTCAGTCAATAGGGATGCCACTGAGCCAACCTTGGTGACGAACACTGATGCACTTCCCCACCCCAACTCCACCCAGAATACACTTTGTGTCCTTGATACCCTCAGTGCTTCTTCCAAGTGGTGTTTAACATGGAGGGACACTGCTTCATTAGCTGAGGGAGGGGGTAGGTGTTAATTAGGAGGAGGCTTCCTTGCTATGTTTGATCTCAAATCATAGAACCATAGAGTAGTTACAGCACAGAAGAAGGCCATTCGGCTCATCATGTCTGTGCCAACTCTTTACAAAAACTATTCACCTAGATCCCCCTCCTTTGCCTTTTTCTTGAGACCTTGCAATTTCTATCTCTTCAGATAATTATTCAATTCTTTTTGGAAGCTTTGATTGAATCTGCATTCACCACATTCTCAGGCAGTGTATTCCAGATCCTAATCACTCGCTGTGTAAAAAAGATTTTCCTCATAATAATGTTGCTTCTTTTATCAATCACCATAAATCATTGCCCTTTTATTTATTATTATCATTGATTCTTCTGCCAACGGGAACAGTTTCTCCCCATCTGCCAAGACCCCTAATGCCTTTGAAGACCTCTATTTGATCCAAGGGAAACAGCCCAGTAGTTTCATAATTATCATTACTGAGATTAGCTTTTCATTTCAGGTATATTCACAAATTATATCATTGAACAATAATACACAGAAAAATTATGACATAAAGTTACATTCACTGATAGAGAAATAAACAATTTCTGGACACCTAGGTATCTCCAGTGCACTCAAAAATAATGAATGGATGGGAGTATAATAACGCATAAGGAAATTGTCAAAAACACAGGTGAATTTATTTACATATAAACAAGTTAAACTTTACAAAGCATTTCACTCCCAGCGTAGACCCTAAGGAGAGGATAGGTTTCACCAGGCTCTGACCTGGGCCTATTTTTATCCTAAGTCTTAACGAGCCTTGGGTGGTGGGTCTCCGCCCCTACCTGGAGCTCTCGTATTCAATGGACCCGATTGGAAGATCAATGATTGCTTTCTCATGGGGATTACAACAGGGAGTTTATGGAAGACACTCCATTAAAAATTAAAACCTTGTTTTTCACCTGAGCAAATGCAATGAAGAGAAGTTGATTATGGGTGTATTTTAGGCCTGGAAGGGGACGTTCAGGACCATGATCTCGAATCCATTTCTGATAAGCCTGGAATATAGGTAAAATAGCTGTTGGCTACAGTTACTGCACATTTCAAAAGATCCATTTGTATAAAATAAAATTAGTAATTCACTCACATAGTATGCAAGTTTAAGTCCTCCCATATCAGCAATGTTTTCTCCAAGTGTAAGTTGGCCACTGACCTGTAGAGGGAGACCAATAGTAGCAAAGTATATTGTAGATATACTCTGAAGTAAAATTACTCCTGGACAAATCTGATAGATTTCACACTATGTATCACATATTCTTTGAAAATTACAATCTTATTGGCTGGAATTCTCTGGCTGCTGGCATTCTCTTTTCCCTCCATCAACACACCCGCACCCATCGGTTTCCCAGCCGCGTGGGGTGGCTTCAATGGGAAATCCCATTGACTAGCGGCAGGAATAGAGGATCTCACCACCAGCGAACAGCACAACACCGAGAAACTCGCCGCCGGAGGACCGGAGAATCCCGTCCATTGTCTTTTCAGAGAGTGGTGGTATTTTTCAGATTGACTCGAGTTTATTGTTTTGCCCGAACATTTCCTCGATCATGATAATTGACAGTAGAACCTTTAAAGTTTGTTAATGGAGCCAGCTTTACACTGCATATTTAACATGCATTGATAATTTATAATTAGCAGTCTGAGATTCCTTTCGAGATATATACTGTCGAGCAGCCTAATCTTGATATGGAAATCCCAGTTCCCGAAATAACAGCATATTCCCAGGTGGACAAAGAGGCAGTGCTCACTCTCTCTCCTTCATGTGTGGACTGTGCAAGTCTGGGGTGCGAGTAGGGATTCTGATGCAGTCTTTGTACTCGGTCTATATTGCACACCTTTCTACTCTTTCGGCGTTCCCTTTCGTATTATTTTAGTCAAAAGTGAAGAAACCCATTGGTTACAATTGCCCAAACATCTCCCTCCCTCCCTCTCTCCCTCCCCCATCAGCTCCCTCCCAATCGCCATCCCCCTACATAGCCTATCAATGACATGTGTCCACACATTTCTCGGGTCGTTTCATAATTAAATCCCAAAAGCCTCGTTCGGGTGATCATCAGATCATCTATGGAGCAATCATTACTGACATTCTAAAGCAACAAATGCCTGAGAATATTTTCTTGATTTATTGAGGCTATGTTATTGGGTTATAGGTATGGGTGATCTTGGTCACCACAGCATTATTGCCTACGATACACTTGACTGAAATTTTTCTGATGTATGCTGTGAATATGCATTCTTTTTTCAATCTTTTCAGTAATTTCAAACCCTGAACTTGGATCACTCTTAAAGTTATCTGGAAAATGTAATATTGATTTCCCAGCGTTCTACAAATATACCTTTGCGTATCTTAATTTGAAGGATGTCATTTGTTTTCTGGAACCAGAAGAGATGCATCATAAATGTGTATCAATTCAGATGGTAAGGTGCACAAACCATGGGCGCGATTCTCCGCACTCACGCCGGTTCGGAGAATAGCGGGCCGCGCAAATTTTCACGGCGACGCAGGTCCGACGCCCTCCCGCTATTCTCCGAACCCCGCACAAACTACACGTCGGGATTCCCGGCAAAGGCCTCGAACGCGCCCCCGAAATGACCAGAGTCGCTACTTATGGGCCCCCCGCTATTCTCCGGCCCGGATGGGCCGAAGTCCCGACGTCATCACGCAATGTTTTCACGCTGGCCAACACACCTGCTTTTCAAGTTCGTCAACCAGTCGTGCTGGCTGACAAGAGCTTCGATTAGGTGAGCGCACCGCTCAACGCACTGCTGGAGTCTGGCCACAACAGGGAAGGCATCCCCGAGAACGGGAGGGGGGTCCAGAGCGGGGGGGAGTGGGGGAGACTGAGGGGGGAGGGGGGGAGACTGAGGGGGGAGTGGGGGAGACTGAGGGGGGAGTGGGGGAGACTGAGGGGGGGAGTGGGGGAGACTGAGGGGGGGAGTGGGGGAGACTGAGGGGGGGAGTGGGGGAGACTGAGGGGGGGAGTGGGGGAGACTGAGGGGGGAGTGGGGGAGACTGAGGGGAGGAGTGGGCGAGACTGAGGGTGGAGTGGGGAGACGGAGGGGTGAGTGGGGGAGACTGAGGGGGGAGTGGGGGAGACTGAGGGGGAGTGGGGGAGACTGAGGGGGGAGTGGGGGAGACTGAGGGGGGAGTGGGGAGACTGAGGGGGGAGTGGGGAGACTGAGGGGGAGTGGGGAGACTGAGGGGGGAGTGGAGGAGACTGAGGGGGGAGTGGAGGAGACTGAGGGGGGGAGTGGGGGAGACGGAGGGGGGAGTGGGGGAGACGGAGGGGGGAGTGGGGGAGATGGAGGGGGGAGTGGGGGAGATGGAGGGGGGAGTGGGGGAGATGGAGGGGGGAGTGGGGGAGATGAGGGGGAGTGGGGGAGACGGAGGGGGGAGTGGGGGAGACGGAGGGGGGAGTGGGGGAGATGGAGGGGGGAGTGGGGGAGACGGAGGGGGGAGTGGGGGAGATGGAGGGGGGAGTGGGGGAGATGGAGGGGGGAGTGGGGGAGATGGAGGGGGGGAGTGGGGGAGACGGAGGGGGGAGTGGGGGAGATGGAGGGGGGGAGACGGGGGGAGTGGGAGGATAGGGAGAGAGTGAGCAAGTGACCCGTCCAACCCCGGTTACAAAATGTCTGCCACCATGCCATGGCGTGCCGGTCACGAGGACACGGCCGCTGGTTGCCCTGTGGCTTTCGGCCACAGGCCACTGACGCACCGGTGAAGAGGACGTAGTTAACTGCCCGTTGGATGCAGAATGTGACCAGGGGTTAGGCTGCCCGCGTGTCAGCAGCGCGACCAGGCCACCGGGACACACAGGTATCCCATGGAAGGCGGCTGCCGAGGTGTCGACTAACCTCCGTCTAACATGTCCCGTTTCTCTGCCTCCTACCACCCTTCTGTAGGTTAGCACAATGTCTGTGAACAGAACGCCTATGTTCTGCGCAGTGGTTGGGGCCGCTGCACTGCATTTGGAGATGCAGCAGCATCCACAGCCACAACCCGCAGTGGATGCAGGGCCAGCTGCAGCAGCAGAGGGAAGGGCCGAGGAGTTGCCAGTCGTCGAGCAGCATGGGGGGGACGAGGAGGAGGAGTGGGAGGAGGAGAGAGTGAGGGTGCAGCCACGGCGCCAAAGGCGACGACCAAGGCCGAGGGTGTACCGTGTCCGGATCTCTTTCCTAACAATGACGGACATCACCTGCAGGAGGAGACTCCGGGTGAGTAGGCGGACGGTGATACATATCTGTCACCTCGTGGCGCACCTCGCCCCACGTGGAACGGGGGGAGGGCACGCGATCCCGGTTGCCATCAAGGTGACGGTCGCTCTGAACTTCTATGCGACCGGCTCCTTCCAGTCTCCGAGCGGGGACCTCTCCGGGATCTTCCAGTCATCGGTGCACAGGTGTATCCGGGATGTGACCGACGCCCTCTATGCCATCGCGGACCGCTACATCACCTTTCCCGAGGCCCGAGCAACTCAAGACTCAGGAGCTCGTGGATTTGCCAGCGTGGCCGGGATACCGAGGGTGCAGGTGGCAATCGATTGTGTCCACGTCCCCATGCGCCCGCCTGCAGGTGACAGGGACGTGTTCACAAACAGGAGGGGGACATACTCCATAAATATCCAGGTAGTATGCGACCCCCACATGAGGATCATGAACGTCTGTGCAAGGTTCCCAGGGAGTGTGCATGACTCCTACATACTGGCGCAGTCGTTCATCCCTGCGATGTTTGAGGGACGTCCCCCCCCGGCTGAGGGGCTGGTTGCTAGGCGACAGGGGTTATCCGCTGAGGTCTTGGCTGATGACACCTATACGGAGGCCTCAGACCAATGCGGAAACCCGATACAACGATGCCCATGCAGCAACCAGGGGTGTGGTGGAGCGCTGCCTTGGCCTCCTGAAGATGAAATTCAGGTGCCTGGACCGCTCCGGAGGGGCACTGCAGTACCAACCTGAGGCACTCTCAATTACGACACGAAAATTAGGTCAGTAATCAAAGGCTTTAATAAGCAGTGAACAATGGCAGCCTCCATGAGAAGTGTGCTCGCAAAATGGAGTCTCATCTTAAGTACTGTTTCCCAGGGGGCGTAGCCAGAGGCGGAGTCCCCCAGGGTTCCAAGCCTCTTAAAGGGGCAATGTATTCCGATCATCACAAGCCTCTTAAAGGGGCAAGGTATTCCGATCATCACATTCACCCCCTGTTTAAAAAAAAACATAGTCCATCGGGATGAAGTGTTTTTAAATTATAAGTTCAGTCTTTGTGGTGGTCTGATAGTCCGTGCTGACTTTCGCCGCTCCGGTGGTGGCGCCGTGGATGCGGTCGGTTCCGATGGTGGTCTATCCGGGAGCACGGTTGACTGAAGCTTTGTCCGCCTTGGAGAGGGGGGGTATCAGGAGTGATTAGGGTGGTCGGTGTCAGCTGGGGGGCAGGGGGCGCTATGGAGGGGACGCTGTCGAAATCGGCGTTCGTTGTAGGGCCGGGAGCGTCGGTAGAAGGGGGGGGGTCGGTGGGAGGATCGGTGGAGTCGGTGGGAGAGCCAGCGGGTGCCAGGTCTCGCAGGGAGACGGTATCCTGCCTGCCGTCGGGGTGCTCGACGTAGGCATAACGAGGGTTTGCGTGCAGCAGGTGGACCCTCTCGACTATTGCATCCGTTTTATGGCTCTTCACATGCCTCCGGAGTAGGACTGGACCCGGAGTCGTCAGCCAGGGTGGAAGCGAGACCCCAGAGGTGGACTTCCTGGGGAAGACAAACAAACGATTGTGAGGGGTCTCGTTCGTGGCCGTACAGAGGAGCGATCTAATGGAGTGCAGGGCATCGGGTAGGACCTCCTGCCAGTGGGCGATAGGGAGACTCCTTGACCGTAGGGCTAGGAGGACAGCCTTCCAAACTGTCGCGTTCTCCCTCTCCACTTGCCCGTTTCCCCGCGGGTTATAGCTCGTCGTCCTGCTCGAGGCGATGCCCTTGCTGAGCAGGTACCGACGCAGCTCATCGCTCATGAACGATGTACCCCGGTCTCTGTGGATATAAGCGGGGAAACCAAACAGAGCGAAGATGCTGCGCAGTGCCTTGATCACTGAGGCCGAGGTAGTATCGGGGCAGGGGACAGCAAAAGGGAAGCGGGAGAATTCATCGATGAAGGTGAGGCAATAGATGTTGCGGTTGTTGGACGGGAGAGGCCCTTTGAAGTCCACGCTTAGTCGCTCAAAGGGCCCAGAGGCTTTTATCAGGCGGGCCTTGTCTGGTCGATAGAACTGCGGTTTGCATTCTGCACAGATCTGGCATGCCTTAGTCATGGTCTTGACCTCCCCCGTGGAGTAGGGCAGGTTGCGGGACTTGATGAAGTGTGCAAGCCGGGTGACCCCCGGGTGGCAGAGGTCATCGTGGATGGCTCTCAGGCGGTCCAATTGCGCGTTGGCGCACGTGCCGCGAGACAGGGCATCTGGGGACTCGTTGAGCTTCCCCGGGCGATATTTAATATCGTACGTATAGGTGGAGAGCTCTATTCTCCACCTCAGAATCTTGTCGTTCTTTATTTTGCCCCGTTGTGCGTTATCGAACATAAAGGCGACTGACTGTTGGTCGGTGATGAGGGTGAACCTCCTACCAGCTAGGTAGTGCCTCCAGTGCCGCACGGCCTCCACTATGGCTTGTGCCTCCTTCTCGACTGCAGAGTGTCGAATTTCCGAGGCGTTGAGGGTTCGGGAGAAGAACGCTACTGGTCTGCCCGCTTGGTTGAGGGTAGCAGCCAGGGCGACGTCTGATGCATCGCTTTCTATTTGAAAGGGGATGGCTTCATCCACCGCGTGCATGGCGGCCTTGATGATGCCGGCCTTGATACGGTTGAAAGCCGACTGGGCCCCATCCGTCAGAGGAAAAACCGTGGTCTTAATGAGTGGCCGGGCTTTGTCCCCATATCTGGGGACCCACTGGGCGTAATAGGAGAAAAGCCCCAAGCACCGTTTGAGTGCCTTGAGGCTACGGGGGAGGGGGAGTTCCTTAAGGGGACGCATGCGGTCGGGGTCCGGGCCTAGGACCCCGTTCTCCACGACGTAGCCGAGGATGGCGAGCCGGGTTGTGTGGAACACGCATTTCTCTTTGTTGTAGGTGAGGTTGAGGGCCCGGGCAGTCTGGAGGAACTTCCTCAGGTTTGCGTCGTGGTCCTGCTGGTCATGGCCGCAGATGGTGACGTTGTACAAGTACGGGAAGGTAGCCTGTAAGCCGTACTGGTCCACCATTTGATCCATCGCCCTCTGGAAAACGGAGACTCCGTTTGTAACACCAAAGGGTACCCTGAGGAAGTGAAACAGCCGACCGGCTGCTTCAAAAGCCGTGTAGGGGCGGTCCTCTGAGCGATTAGGGAGTTGGTGGTAGGCCGATTTGAGGTCAACCGTGGAGAATACCCAATACTGGGCAATTTGGGTCACCATTTCAGCTATTCGGGGAAGTGGGTACGCATCGAGTTGTGTGAAGCGGTTTATTGTCTGGCTATAATCCACAACCATGCGTTGCTTTTCCCCGGAGCGGACTACTAATACCTGGGCCCTCCAAGGGCTGTTGCTGGCCTCTATGACCCCCCTCTTTTAGTAGCCGCTGAACCTCCGACTTGATGAAAGTTAAGTCTTGGGTACTGTACCGGTGACTCTTGGTGGCGATGGGCTTACAGTCGGGAGTGAGGTTCGCAAAGAGGCGGGGTGGCGCAACTTTGAGTGTCGCCAGGCTGCAGACTGTGAGTGGGGGCAGGGGTCCGCCGAACTTCAGTGTCAGGCTCCGGTGGCTGCACTGAAAGTCGAGGCCAAGCAGCAGGGGGGCGCAGAGTTGAGGAAAAATGTACAGTTTAAAACGGGAGTATTTCGCGCCTTGAATTGTGAGGTCAGCAACACAATACCCCGTGATTTGAACCAAATGGGACCCTGAGGCGAGTGCGATAGTTTGGGAGGCGGGATGGGTGCGCAGGGAGCAGCGCCTTACCGTGTCTGGGTGGATAAAGCTCTCCGTGCTCCCGGAGTCGAACAGGCAGGGAGTGTCTTGGCTGTTGATTCGCACCCGCATCATCGAGTTTCGCAGGTGTTTCGGCCGTGATTGATCAAGCGTGATCGCTCCTAGGTGCGGGCCGTCAGAGTCGGACTCACAAAATGGCCGCCCGGAGTCACAAGATGGCCGCCGCCGCCGGTCGCACGTGTCGGGTTTCGAAGATGGCCGCCGCCAAGATGGCCGCTCCCATGACTCGCACGAGGTCGATGACGCGTCAGAAGTGGGCGTGCCCGGCCGCAGTGCAGCCGTGTTGCGGGGTCTGTGAGGCCGGGAGCTTGATTTCTGGGCCCGGTGAGACTTTTGTTTGTGGCCTTTGGGCCCAGCCAGGCAGACTTTCGCGAAGTGCCCTTTCTTCCCGCAGTCGTTGCAGGTCGCGGATCGGGCCGGACAACGCTGACGTGGGTGCTGGCCTTGCCCACAGAAATAGCATGGGGAGCCCCCGGAGTGAGTGGATCGATGCGTGGCACAGGCCTGTAGCGTGGCCGAGTCTGGAGGGGATCGAGAGGGATTCGTAAGGTCCGCGGAGTACGTACGGAGGTTACGGTGGGCCGTTTCGAGAGAAAAGCCGAGCGTTACCGTGCCTTGGAGATCCTTCGCCCCGTCTTCTAGGAGCCGCTGCCGGATGTACGATGACCTGATGCCAGACACAAGGGCGTCGCGAATGTGTAAGTCCCTGTGTTCTTCAGCCGTCACTGCTTTGTGGTCGCAGTTCCTCGCGAGCGCGGTGAGTCTTTCCACAAACTCGTCCAGCATTTCCCCGGAGCGCTGGCTGCAGGTCGAGAGCAAATGCCTGGCATGTACCTCATTGGTAGTCTTTATGAAGCGTTTCTTCAATATTTCGATCGCCGCCTCATAGGTCGTAGCGGTTTCAATCATGGCAGAGATTCGGTGGCTCTCCCGGCCATGTAGGAAGCGCAGCTTGCGAGCGCTGTCGACATCAGACGGTGAGGAGTCCAAATAATCCTCAAAACACCGGAGCCAATGTTTAAAGATTTCCGAGGCTTCAGGCGTCCTGCCTTCCAGGTTGAGTCTCTCTGGTTTCAGACCGCTGTCCATCTTGATGTGCACTGCTTATTAAATTGAGGCACTCTCAATTACGACACGAAAGTTAGGTCAGTAATCAAAGGCTTTAATAAGCAGTGAACAATGGCAGCCTCCATGAGAAGTGTGCTCGCAAAATGGAGTCTCATCTTAAGTACTGTTTCCCAGGGGGCGTAGCCAGAGGCGGAGTCCCCCAGGGTTCCAAGCCTCTTAAAGGGGCAATGTATTCCGATCATCACAAGCCTCTTAAAGGGGCAAGGTATTCCGATCATCACACAACCCGACAGGGTCACTCGCATTGTTGTGGTCTGCTGTGCGCTGCAGAACATCGCGATGCAGAAGGGAGATGACCTGCTGCAGGAAGCGGAGGGAGAAGCAAGTGGCAGTGGTGCCAGCACAGAGGAGGAGGAGGAGGAGGAGGAGGCTGGCGGAGTGGTGGGCGCAGCACGCAGACACGACCCTGGTGCTGGTGATGTCCAGGAGGCGGCACGACGGACCCGGCGAGGACGGTGGGCATGCGACGCCTTGGTGGCAGCACGGTTCACGCGTCGTATGTAACGTCCCCGCTGAACACCAAACCACCACCTGCATCGCTAGTCGTGCAGAGGGTCAACACATAACTGCCACCACCACAACCCCCCCCCCCCCCCCCCTCTCTACACTGCTCCACAGACATCACCCTTACCACTGGGTCCAGACGGTATGGCACAACATTGATGGCTGTGTCAGCGGGTGTGATCAGTGCCATGTGGAATGATGACAGCCCGCTCTGCGAAGAGCTGTGAGCTCAGAATCGTTAGAGAGAGTCTGACCCATGGCAATAGCTGAACCATCCATTTTGGTGGCCGCTGAGATCGTCACGGACACTCCATCACGTGCCCGCGTGGGCTAGCTGTGGGAGGGGGTGGGGGGGAAGGGACTGCACACCCGGCACCGAAGTTTCATTGCTCGTCAACCCCAGCGACACTCGGTCACCATCACGATTCCTGTGGCTGTGGAACAATCACACGGTATTACAAGTAAGGTGGAACAGTGCGTTTAATGTGAACAAAAATTTACAGGTGCCCTAGCCCCTACAACTAAACTGTGCCCTTCACCCGTGCCAACTTACTCAATCTCTCTCTTTGTTGCCTTACGGGCCCTACCACTACGTCGAAGTGATTCCCCAGATAATATAGCAGGAATGGAGGAGGACTGTTGCGAATCGCCCCCTTCGACTCGTTTCTCCTTCGGCAAGCGTTTCCTGGGGCAACCCGGCCTTGATGGGCCAGGCTGCTCTGCAGGCGTCTCGGATGACGTTGTGCCACCCTGCTCTGCCTGCTGCCCACCCGATGCACTAGGGATGGGACGGGGGGAGGCCGAGAATTCCGGGACGTCCCGTGATGGAGTTAATGGGATGGGCCCCGAAACCTCCTCCTCCCTCGGGGAGCCCGGTGGCCCCCGGGCTTCACTTTGGGACAGAGGTGCGAGCGGGGAGGTGCCCCGTCGCGCCACCGATACCTGGAGCTGCCAGTCCTGGAGGCCTGCAACGGTATCCACCAGGATCCGAAGGTTTGCAGAGACGGAGTCCAGGGAGTTAGATATTCCCGCCAGGGACTGTGCGATCTCAACCTGTGAGTGCACAACGCCAACCAGCACATGTGTTAGGCGGTTGATGCTCTCCGCGACTGACTGCTGGGACTGTGCCATCGACTTTTGGGACTGTGCCATCGACTGCTGTGACTGTGCCATGGCGTGCTGCGACTGGGCCATGACCTGCTGAGGCTCGGCCATGGCCCGCAGGGCGCCTGCAATGTCGTGTTGGCTCTGGCGCATTGCTGCCTGTGAGAGGGCAATCCTGTCCAGGGCCGAGGATGGCGCGTGCACATTAACCCCAACGTCTTGCATAACCTGACCCATTGCCTCCACCGCGGATGCCACCCGTGCGGCGTCGGCCTGGGTTGCTGCCATGAGCGGCACCACTCCCTGCTTGTGGACGCGGTTCGACTCCTCTAACAGCATCTGCAGAGTCTGGAAGACAGCCCTCATCACGTCATTGTTTTCCTGGGTTTCTTGATGCATCGTCTGTGCGGGTGGGTTGAGAAAGTCCAGGAACTCGGAAAATGTCTGGGAACCAGCTGCATGCTGGGCCTGGTCTGGCCTCCGCCAGTCCGGGCCCTCGGCTGCTCCGACCTCCACCTGCTGTACCTGCTCAGCTGTGATGTGCGACCCAGACTGTGACCCAGGAGCCTCATCACTAAATAGGCCAACCGGGGTGAGTGTCTCTGGGATGGTGGATGGTGTGGGAGATAGTTGTGCTGCAAGCTCGAGGTCGTCTTGGGTTGACGCCGCCTCTATATCATCGGCCCGCTGAGAGGCCGCAGGGCGTTCGCGGGCCATTTCTCTCTCTTGCTCTGTCGCCGCCCTCTGGGCGTCCTGCTCCACAGATTCGGTTGGGGAGGATGGGACTCCCCGCTGATCGGGCACCCTCTCTTGTGCGGCCCTGGGTGAGGTGGGGGCAGATGCCTGTGTCTGCCTGGAGGCAGACAGCCCTGGTTGTTCGGCATCACGTCCTAGGGAAGAGAATGAAACGGGTTATTTAGATTCGCTCGGCCGGGCACTGGACGGTGACCCAGTGGGCAGGGGGTGAAGGGACAGAGGATGGGGGAGGTGTTCCAGTGGGCAGGGTGTGTGAAGGGACAGAGGATGGGGGAGGTGTCCAAGTGGGCAGGGTGTGTGAAGGGACAGAGGATGGGGGAGGTGTCCAAGTGGGCAGAGTGTGAAGGGACAGAGGATGGGGGAGGTGTCCAAGTGGGCAGGGTGTGTGAAGGGACAGAGGATGGGGGAGGTGTCCAGGTGGGCAGGGTGTGTGAAGGGACAGAGGATGGGGGAGGTGACCCAGTGGGCAGAGTGTGAAGGGACAGAGGATGGGGGAGGTGTCCAAGTGGGCAGGGTGTGTGAAGGGACAGAGGATGGGGGAGGTGTCCAGGTGGGCAGGGTGTGTGAAGGGACAGAGGATGGGGGAGGTGACCCAGTGGGCAGGGTGTGAAGGGACAGAGGATGGGGGAGGGGGGGTGTTTGTCATGCAGGGTTGTCTCACTTGTTGCAGCTCCGCCAACCTCGCATTGCGCGATCTCCCGGGTGGCAGATCCCCCAATAAGGTCCAGTGCCCTCTGCTCAAACGTGGTGAGGGGGCGCAGGATGGGCGAACCCCCTCCAGTCTTGTTCCGCTCACGGGTGTTGTGAGCGGTCTTGTCCTGTTGGGGGAGGGGGCATAGGTATATCATTACAATACGACAGGTATCAGCAGTCCGTTCAGATACTGGCACAGTTTGGGGGTCAAGTTGTAATAAGACCATTGCATCTCTCCACGGGGGCCAGAGTGCTGGGTCTGTGACTACTTTGTGAACCACCCTCAACTCACTCTGCCCCAATCCCCCTCCACCCCCCCTGTGCCGGGGGGGCGGGGGGGGGGGTGATTAAGTAAAGGGGGGAGGGATGGTTGTGACCCGGGGGCACCCTCTTGGCACTTACCCTGGCAGCCCTGGTGAGGTCGTGCATCTTCTTCCGCCATTGGTCTGCAGAGCAAGGGGTCTGCCCCACAGCACTGACGGCAGCAGCCACCTCACGCCAGGCCTGGCGCACCGCGCTGGCAGGGTGGCGATGCCCTCTACGCGGGCAGATGATGCCCCTCCTCTGCTCGATTGATTCGAGCAGCATCTCCATGTCAGCCACAACGAATCGCGGAGCTGCTCTCCTGAGCTCCGACATCCTGGCCTAGTTTCTGTGCTCGCCCGCGCCCTTTTACAGCGTCGGGCGGAGTCACGTGGGCGTGTTCGTAGCGTCGCCGCTTTCCGGCGTCATCGCACACGTGATTGACGCGGCCTCGATCCTAGCCCATTTCCCGGACGTGCATACCTCGGGAAATGGGCCGTGTCGGGCCGTCGCAAAAGTCGGCCGTTTTCACGGCCAACCGCGATTTTCCGCGGGTGCGGAGAATCGCGCCCCATGTCTCCCGAAGGTGATTGGGGAGGACCAGACAAGGGGCGCGATTCTCCGCAAATGCGGAGAGTCGTAAAGGCTGCCGTGAAACTGGCCGTGTTTCACGGCAGCCACCGCGCCCCCTCCCGGGACCCGATTCTCCCCCCCAGGCGGGGCTAGCAGCGCGGCCTCGCGAAGCACGGCATCGCGGGCTTAGCGACCGTCGCTAAGGCCGCGCGCCAAGCCTCATGGCGGCTGACGCACACGATGACGTCAGCCGCACATGCACGGATTGGACGGCTCCAACCCGCACATGCGCGGATGACGTCATCACGCATATGCGTCAAACCCGCGCATGCGCGGGCCGTCATGCCCCTCAGCCGCCCCGTGGACTGATCCTGTGTGGCGGTGGAGGAACAAAGAGTGCGCGGGTATCGGACCCGCTGCCCGCGATCAGTGGGCACCGATCGCAGGCTCATGCCACCCTTGGCCGCGGCCGTGCCAATCGGTACCATGGTTGTCCGGAACGGCACTTTGCGGCCGTTTTCACGAACGGTGAGAGCAGGTGTGTTTGTGTTTGTGAAAACGGCCGTAAAGGCCTTGGAACGCGGCCCATCGGCCTGGGGAGAATCGCTGTTCGCCGTAAAAAACGGCGAGCAGCGATTCGTGTCGTGGGGCGGCCGTGGGGGGGGGGGGGGGGGGGGGGGGGGGGGGGCGAATAGCGGGAGGTCGGTAAAAATGTCGGGAAGGCCCTCCCGCTATTCTCCGACCCGTCGTGGGCAGCGGAGAATCACGCCCAAGTTTCATGAATGTGATCCTGTCTTCAGTGGAGGGAAAGGAGACGGAGGGTGGTGGTGGCACTAGACACAGAGAGGCGTTTGATCGGGTAGAGTGGGGTTATTTGATGGCGACTTTAGAGAGAATTTGAATTGGGCTGAGGTTTGTGGCATGGGTATGGCTGTTGTATTAGGAGCTGATGGCAAGTGTTTGCACCAGTAGTATGAATTCAGAGTACTTTGCACTGGTAGAGGTAGGGGTGCCCCATGTACTCCCCCTGTTGTTTGCACTGGCTATTGAGCCCTTGACCATCGCGCTAGGAGCTCGGGCTGTGGAAGGTTAGTGGGGAGGGTGTGTGTGTGTGTGTGTGTGTATATGGGGGGGGGGGGGTAGTGGAGCACAAGGTTTCCTTATATACTGATGAGCAGCTATTGTACATCTCGGAACTGAGCACATCGGCGGGGGTATAATGGGCTGCGTCAAAGACTTAGGACTTTCTCGCGGTATAAATTGAACTTAGGCAAGAGCGAGTATTTCATGGTCTCCCAGCCAGGAGAAGGGGCGGGGTGGAAGGGCTGCCATTCAGTTTGGCGGCAATCCATTTTAGGTACTTGGGGGTGCAGGCGGCCTGGGATTGGGGTGGGCACCGAAAATATAATTTTATTAGTTTGGTAGGGGGGTGGGGGGTGAAGGCCCGACTTATTAAGGTGGGACAATTTCCCTCTGTTGTTGGCGGGCGGGTGAGGATAATTGTGTTATGTGTTACCATGATCTTTGTTTTTATTCCAGTGCCTGCTGGTCATTTTACCGAAATCATTCTTCGGGCGGGGGGGGGGGGGGGGAAGAGACAAGTTGATCTCCTCATTTATCTGGGTGGGGGGGGGGGGGGGGGAAGGTCGTCTTGCAGAGAAGGCGACAGGCAGAGGTTTGGGATTTCTTATATGTTAGGCCTCCCAAACTTACTGTACTGCTATTGGGCGGTGAATGCAGAGAAGGTGCGGGGCTGGACATAGGAGAGGGAGGTCCGATGGGTTAAGATGGAGGAGGACCCGTGTAGTGGTTCAGAGTTGCAGGCGCTAGCAACGGCACCCCTCCCAACGGCTCCAGGAAGGTACTCGGTGAGTCCAGTGGTGGTGCCCATATTGAAGGTCTGGAGGCAGTTTAGGCACCATTTTAAGCTGAGGGCAGGATCAGGGGGATGCCGATTAAGGGGAATCATGGGTTCAAGCTGGGGGGGATAGCTGTGAGGTTTCGGAAATGGAACGAGAGGGGGATCAAAGAAATGAATGACTTGTTCTTTGGGGATGATTCACGGATCTGAAGGAGTTGTGAGATGCTGCAGAGGGCAAATGCCTCAACCTCTATGGAAGGCTGGGGCAGATACAGTTGAAAGTGATGCATAGGGCGCACCTCACAAAATCAAGGATGGGCCGGATTTTCGAGAGGGTGGAGAATGTTTGTGAGCGATGTGGGAGGGGCCACGCAAACCACGTTCATATGTTTTCGTCCTACCCGAAGCTGGAAAGGTTTTGGAGGATGGCATTTAATATCAATAATAATAATAAATAATAATAATGTAGGCTTACATTATACTGCAATGAAGTTACTGTGAAAAGCCCCGAGCACATTGATGTTCTATTTTCAGGGTGTCAGACCTGCCTGAGTTGCAGGCAAGTGCATGGGCAGATGCTTTAGCCTTCGCCACGCTGGTCGTTCGTAGGAGGCCCTGTTGGGGTGGAGTTCAGTCTCTCCACCCTGTGCCTCGGTGTGGTGGGGGACCTACTGGAGCTTTTGACCCGAGAGAACGTGAATTGTGAGCTGAGTGGTGTTATAATATCCACTCATGTATATCATGAGATGCAGACAGGCAATGATGACCACACAGGATAGCCAATGAACACACACGACACAGAACAACCAAACACCAGGCAGGACACCACCACTATAAAGCTCACAGGGCATTAAGGCTCTCCCTCTCTCACAGGACACGGCTAGGGAGATCGTCGCAGTTCATAAGCCAATGAACATCATCACCATGTGTTAGAGAGCTAGTCTGGTCAAGCCAATAGGAGGTTATCAGTTAGGTTAATAGATTGTCAACCCACAGCAGATTATGTACAGCAATCAACAGGTTCAATAAAACAGTGTTGGACCATCTCCTGTGTCGGAAGCCTGTTTCTCGTTTTACTGCATCCAGTTGCAGTCGATGTTAGACCAACACAGATGACACATCAAGTCGGGGGCAAAGTTGGATTCTACAATTTTTGAGGGTTGTTTATTATGCACTTTTGGGAGTTGGTTGTTGTTGACTGTTGGAGGGGGAGGGGGCATGGTTTGGGGGGGACTGTTTTCTTTTTTGTACTGTTGGGGTTGCTTTTGTTTCTATTTTTCTTTTGTATAGTGAAAATGATGAAAATATAGAGAATAAAAATATTTTTTTAAAAGATGCCGTTTGGCATTAACGTTTCACCCCTTTTAACACCATTATTCTGCCTGATTTGGGGGTGTCATAATATAAGAAAATTCAGCCAAGAATATCATATATAAATGTGCCTAATCTTGATTCCCTACAGTATTTAGATCTTAAGACCCTTCACTAATATTCTGTTCACTGAATGGATCAAATGCAATCGACAAAATATCTTGCTTCCTAACTATTTTTTTTACAACATTCTGATACACATTTTAAAACCACTTTTTCTTTTCTCGGGATAATCTATATAAGTGTTTCTAGCTCAATACATAAATGAGAATTCATAACTCACGACTATTCAGAAGAAATGGGTGTCAGAGAGCTTACCCGTTGGTCGTAAACAGTAAAGTTTTCATATAGATTAACAATGCATTGCGCTCTGTGAATAAATTTATTATAGGATTCCTCTGTCCACCATTTTTTCAAATTGCCATATTTGTCATAATGACTTCCTGAAACAGAACAAATATTGTGCAACACCTTTATAACAATGGCATTTTCACATTATGTGGCATGCACATTTACATTCAAAAGCTTTTTTGTACACTGGCAACTCCTCCTACTGCTTCAATTTCACTGAATGTTCTGGCTCCCATTAAATCCTCTACTTAATAACATAAACCAACATTTGTGAAACTGCGTGTCAGGGAATCAGCTCCATAGTCATTTGGGAATCAATTGTACTGCAACTGGGTTATTTTGCATTTGCATATAGCAATTCACTATAAAATGAGTTTACGATATGATGCAATGATCTGATATATCTCTATGTAACTGCCTGCCAACAGACATGTTATTCACAGTTGGACAATTCATTGAAATAAGTATCACCTATTGAGCAACATTTATTTTATTCTCTGTATGGAATGGGTGAAACATTTCTCTAAGCTTCGTTAATTACTACGACAATAAGCATGAAAAATTATTATATTAAGCCGAGGTGGGCCTTCTGTCCAAAGTAGTTGCATAAGTAATCAAAAGATAGTTTTTGGAATTGCTTTTTAAGATAACTTTATTCGGTCTAATTAGATTGAAATTACAATTTTAAATTTTAAACCAAATTTCTGTTATGATGTGAACATAAAGAGTTGATTTTTATCCTCGCACACCAAACATTATGGAATCCTTAGTGCCTGTATTGATCTGAACACACATAACCACAAGGTAATGAGCAGGACCAGCAGTTTCATTATGTTTGAAATGGATGGCAAAAGACCAAGAAGTGATAAGACAGATGTAGGAAAATAAGAAGATTAAAGTAAAGAAAGAAAAAAGATCGGAAAGAAAGGGGAGAATACTGTCACAGAGTGTCATTCTGAGTACAGAATGTTCTTCTAAGCCTTTCTCCTATGTAATTATTTTATTGGCATCTGTTGAGGGTTCTGAGCAAGTGCGTCTGCAAGAGTGTGACCTGTAAGTAAAACCTGTTTTACTAATGCTCCTTTTACAGTTATTACTGCTGTTACTGTTCTGCTGAGTTATGGCTGTTGTTCAACTTTATTATTTATATATAAAGAAGTTTTTTTTTGAAACAACGCATTTGACGACCATATTTGTGGTCTCAAGTCACCACAAATACCATTAACATTTCCTTTTATAAATAAATTTTGGAGTACCCAATTATTATTTTTCCAATTAAGGAGCAATTTAGAACAGCCAATCCACCTACCCTGCACATCTTTTGGTTTGTTGCGGCGATACCCACGCAGTCACGGGGAGAATGTGCAAACTTCACACAGTCAGTGACCAAGGAGTGGGATCGAACCTGTGTCCTCAGCGCCGTGAGGCAGCAGTGCTAACCACTGCACCATCATGCCACCCTCCATTGGCATTTCCGGTGTTCAAGCATACTATTCAAAGTGGATAGGTCTACTGAGGGTGAAAGTTCAGACCAGACCTGCTTCCTTCCTGCAACTCCTTCCTTCCCCTTTTATGCCCAATGAAATTTCCGAACCACATTTGTGATAGATGTGTGGTTTTTGTACTGATAATCTTAGCAAAGATTGCTGTAAGGGAATCAGTGCATCTTTGATAAGAGCATTGATAGATACTGCATTATTGAAAAGCAGGGATTCCCCACTGAGGTCAAAATTTGCCAACTCCCTGCTCCAAGTTCCTGAGTTAGGCACCTCAGCAGCACTAATCTAATCATCTTTATTATTGTCACAATTAGGCTTACATTAACACTGCAATTAAGTTACTGTGAAAAGCCCCTAGTCGCCACACTCCGGCATCTGTTCGGGTACACAGAGAGAAGTAACATAGGTAACCCGTCCACTTTATACAAGTGCCCGGCCCCCCAAATATCCAGTTTGTTGGGACCATTTGGTGGAGGTTCTACCCTGCCAAGATACACTGGCTCTGCAGGTTTCAGGCAGTTCATGAAATATACAAGAAATAAACGAGACAACAATAAGAAAGAGATGATTAAAGGATTAAGGAATATGAAAGGAAAGATCAACGGTAAAGGAGTAAGAAGAGTCACAAGTAAATATTCACCTTTCTCACTTATTCATCTAACTTTAAATATTTGATGTGGAGATGCCGGCGTTGGACTGGGGTGAGCACAGTATGAAGTCTTACAACACCAGGTTAAAGTCTAACAGGTTTGTTTCAAATCATTAGCTTTCAGAGCACTGCTCATTCCTCAGGTGAATGAAGAGGTAGGTTCCAGAAAAACTTATATGGACAAAGTCAAAGATGAAAGATAATGCTTTGAATGCGAGCATTTGCAGGTAATTAAGTCTTTACAGATCCAGAGATAGGGGTAACCCCAGGTTAAAGAGGTGTTAATTGTCTCAAGTTGGTAAGATTTCGCAAGCCCAGGCCGGATGGTGGGGGATGAATGTAATGCGACATGAATCCAAGGTCCCGGTTGAGGCCGTACCCACGTTTGCGGAACTTGGCTATAATTGTCGCGCGATGTCCATTCATCCATTGTCGCAGCGTCTGCATGGTCTCGCCAATGTACCACGCTTCAGGACATCCTTTCCTGCAGCGTATGAGGTAGACAATGTTGGCCGGGTCGCACAAGTATGTACCGCGTACTTGGTGGATGGTGTTCTCACTTGTAATGGTGGTACCCATGTCGATGATCTGCCACATTTAGCAGAGATTGCCATGGCAGGGTTGTG
This sequence comes from Scyliorhinus canicula, assembly GCF_902713615.1. Lineage (NCBI taxonomy): Eukaryota > Metazoa > Chordata > Chondrichthyes > Carcharhiniformes > Scyliorhinidae > Scyliorhinus > Scyliorhinus canicula. The sequence goes on from NC_052158.1 coordinate 117,707,388, forward strand.
TGGTGTTGTGGTTGCTGTTCTGAAGGCAGGGCAGTTTGCTGCAAATAATGGTTTGTTTAAGATTGCGCGGTTGTTTGAAGGCAAGTAGTGGGGGTGTGGGGATGACCTTGGCAAGATGTTCATCTTCATCAATGACGTGTTGAAGGCTGCGAAGGTGTTGTAGTTTCTCCGCTCCGGAGAAGTACTGGACGATGAAGGGTAATCTGTCAGTTGTGTCCTGTGTTTGTCTTCTGAGGAGGTTGGTGCGGTGTTTTGCTGTGGCACATTGGAACTGTCAATCGATGAGTCAATTAACACCTCTTTAACCTGGGGTTACCCCATCTCTGGATCTGTAAAGACTTAATTACCTGCAAATGCTCACATTCAAAGCATTGTCTTGCATCTTTGACTTTGTCTATATATATATGTTTCTGGAACCCACCTCTTCATTCACCCAAGGAAGGAGCAGTGCTCCACAAGCTACTGATTTGAAACAGACCTGTTGGACTTTAACCTGGTGTTGTAAGACTTCTTACTTTAAATATTTGATTAAGGTAACCTGCAAGTTTACTATTCTGTGAACGATTTTTTAATAACGGAGTGGCATTGGCAGTTTCCCAATTCAAGGGCACAATACCTGAGTTTTAGAAGATCAAGGGTGGGAATTTCTGGCTCTTCCCACTGACGGGATCTCCCAGTCCTGCCAAAGTCGAGATCTTCACCCCAGCTGGTTCTCTGGTGGTGGGACGAGTCAACCATGCCTGCAGATCACAGTGGGACTGGAAGATTCCACCAGAGACCAATGGCTCGCCCAATGCGTGGTGGGAAAACCCACTGCTGGGGGGGGGATCATCAGTTCCTGAACAAAGGTCTATCTTTAATCTGCTCACTTTCTCCATCACCTTTAAGAAAACTTATATTGAATGCAGTTACTTCCTCCCCTTGATTTACTGTTCGTTTTCTTCTTTCTCTAGTACTTTACCCTAATCCTTTACTGTCAAAATCAGTATAGTGTCACCATGCACATTTTGAGACAATGCTAACTATAATTTTTATTCACCGTAAATGTTTGCTGTGTGTCCATAATTTTTTTTACAAATCTCATTGTAAATCTCCAGGATTACAGCTGCAACCACAAACACATTCCCACTGACCTTGTTCATCCACCAGAATATGTGATAGATTGCAGTGAAGGATTTAATGGCACGGCAAATGATTATAATTGCTGCCCTGTACATCAGAATGGAAATGTAAATACTGGATCCAGTTTGCTGGCACACAAAAGCAGAAAGTGTAAGATTTTTTCTGAGGCTAAAACATACCCCAGTCATCATAACCATGTGTCAATTCATGTCCTATAATAGTTCCGATACCTCCATAGTTCAGGGACCTGTCAACAGATAATTTGGCATGAAGCAATTTAAAAAGTGATTTATGTAGTCAAAATTATTAATTTTCGTGAGCCAGCACATGCTATTGATTTGGAATACTTACTGGGGAAATTCAGGATCATAAAGTGGAGGCTGCAGGATCCCAGCTGGAAATACTGAAGAGGTGAATACAAAAGATGCCAAACACATTAATATACATACATTATCCCCATGACTAAGTTTTAAAATTTTAAAAACCAGACAAGGATCGTTTTTAAAATGACGGAAGATATGTCTGTCTGGAACCCTCGAACAATAAGTGCTAATATGGTAGTTTCGTAGAAACTGGCATCTCATTTTTCCCAAAGAGACCCTAACAACCCCCTAGAGGTTGCAGAGACCAAATTCAAAAAGGAACAATATAAAGGCTACCTACATTTCATAAGCCAGGATCCAACCGGAGCTGGTTCATCTGCTTAGACAAAGGACCCCACAACCTGCCTTTAAAACTTAACGTTTGGAGCAATAATCTCAGGGATCCAGAGAAAGGGATACACACCCTTTGCCAAAGCCAAAGTAGAATGGTGAGAGTTACGTGACATTATCTCCTAGCTGGTGGAACCAGTAATATTGTCTTGTGGTACTAAGAAACCTCGGTCTGCCATTTTCACCATTTGCAAGCAGCAGCACAGAAAATGAGCTCTGTCCAGGTCTGAATGCCTGAATCTATACTGCTTAAACTGGAACTTCTGTTCTGAGAGGCCGAGATAGAGTGGATGTGGAGAGGATGTATCCACTAGTAGGAGAAACTGGAACCCGAGGGTACAGCCTCCGACTGAAGGGCCGATCCTTTAAAACAGAGATGAAGAGGAATTTCTTCAGCCAGAGGGTGGTGAATCTATGGAACTCATTGCTGCAGTAGGCTGTGGAGGCCGATTGACTGAGTGTCTTTAAGACAGAGATAGATAGGCTCTTGAATATTAGGGGGATCAGGAGTTACGGGGAGAAGGCAGGAGAATGGGGATGAGAAATATACTGGCCATGATTGAATGGTGGAGCAGACTTGATGGGTCGAATGGCCTAATCCTGCTCCTATGTCTTAACACCGGCAAGACTGATTCAACTCTGTGTGCCTACGTCATCATGAAAGTCAGCTCTACTGGGAAATTGAATTGTCCAGCATCAGTTCAGCCTGCCAACCTCTGTGAAGAAATACCTCATTGGACGTCGATTTTGAACTCTGGATACATGTAAAACAATAATTATTTTCTCTGTGGTATTTACCCTTTAAATCTTTCTTTCTCTGTCCCTCTTTGCTGTTTGAGTGCACAGTGGGTTACAAAACGACCCCCTCTCCTGCATTCTGAGAGTGTGCAAATAAACTAACCATCAGATTTCATCCCGTCCCACATTTGCTGTGGGGTTATTAATAGAGAATTGGATCACACCACTCTTGAGGGTTTGGGAAACATCCCAACATAAGGGGGAAGCAGGGAGAAACCAGAGCCGGAATTCTCCAGCCATTGGAATTCTCTTTTCCCGCTAGTAGCGCATCCCCATCCGCTGGTTTCCTGGCAGTGTGGGATGGCTTCAATGGGAAATCCCATTGACAAGCGAAGGGAGTAGAAAATCCCACCACCAACGAACAGGAAAAACGCAAAGCTGGGAGGGAGGCCGGAAAACCCAGCCCAGATTCTTCTGCGTGGAAGGATAGATCCAAAGTGCTCACTTAATACCTCTGCCAAGCCCTCTGGCTCCACAAGACTATTTCCTTTTTGGTTCCTAATTATCATTACCCTTCCTTTGACGACCATTTTATGCTCAGGTCTATTTAAAATGGGGGGGGGGGGGTGGTTGGTGCAACATGCTGGAGGAGGTGCGGCTTCATCTGTTGTGGAGAAGGGGGCAGGCTAGGAGGGGTTGGAGGACGTGACCAAGTTGGAGCTGGAGGATAGAGGAGAGGCAGCAGCAATGGTCCGACATGTCAGGAAGGCCCACAACGTCTCCAGATTCTCATAGAATGAGTTAGCTCAACACCCCCATTCACCCCCCCCCCCCCCCCATTTCCCTTCCTTCCCCAAAAATTCCCCTCCCCATTTCCCACCTTCCAAGCCCCTTCCCCCCATTTCCCTCCCCCCATACCCCCCTCTTTCCCAATATCCTCTCCCTCCAATCCCCCAGCCCCCCCCCCCCCCCCCCCCCCCCCCCATTACACCGCTCGGTCCCGACCACCCTATTCCACCCTCCAAGGGTCTATGCAACATCACTCCATGGTGATGGTATGCGTCAGCATAGTCAGTGGATCACTATTCAAGGCAAGAGAGTGATGATTGTAATGATATGTAGACAGACATGTAACTAAAGCGTTAATCACAACACCTAGCTGTGGCATGACCACGAGAGAGTATTACAAAACCCACTATATTAACTGAGCTCCCAGAAGCTCTCCCTCTCTTTCCAGCAGGAGTTACCAGTGAACAGCAGTGCAGCCGAGCCAACACGTGTAACTTAGATACAGTTTGTACAGTTAGTTATCCTTACTTTATTGCTAGAGTTAGTTCAGTAGAGTGTCAAACTCATTTATTTGTTTTATCATTACTTAATAAATTCTTTCAGTTTATTTTGAAGACTCGAGTGTTCTTCAATATCATCTAGTCAGTAACGACATATATTACTTAAACCCGGTAATATAACAATGAAAACTCGCTGTGAAGAGAGTTCTGCTGCTCTCAGTTTCTGCAAAAGTGGGATGGGGTACCAGAGGGCAACAGGAGGTTTGGGTGGAGGCAGGCCTACTGTGAGAGAATAAAATGACAGGCATTACATGGGTTAGGTGGATTGGCCATGCTAAATTGCCCGTAGTGTCCTAATAAAAAGTAAGGTTAAGGGGGGGGTTGTTGGGTTACAGGTATAGGGTGGATACGTGGGTTTGAGTAGGGTGATCATGGCTCGGCACAACATTGAGGGCCAAAGGGCCTGTTCTGTGCTGTACTGTTTTATGTTCTATGTTTTAATAGTGAACATTTTACATTTCCATTCCCCCTAGCTACAGATAGTGATAGCCCCAGCGACCACTCAGTGCTCCTCACTCTTCTTAATCTTTTACGGTCTACTGCTACCTCTAGGTGCGTTCCCAGGATGCACTTCAGAGATGGAGGCAGTCTGCTTCTTTCCACACTCTGTGGCCTTTGATGCCCTTGGCAGACATCCTTTGGATGCCCCGGTGTGCCTCGGCCGACATACCAGTGTCACTGGCATTGCCATGCCACTCTGTTCTTCCCACCACCCCTGAAATGCACCGGTGTCAGGGGGGGAGATTCAGAAGAACTGGAGACTGCCATTGTCTCCTTGGTGGCCGTCCTCAGGTTGTCTTCCAGTGCTTCCTCCTCCCTGACAGTGCCAGTGGGGCCCTGGGGGACTCCATAGGACGGAGGGGCAACCAGTGTGAATGCCAGAGGCCTCAGTGTCATTTGGCTCTGCCAGTCCTGGCTCCTCCCCATACAGTTGACGTCCTCAGCGATGCTTGTCAGTGACTGGGCCATGCTCTGATGTGCCCTGGCAATGTCCATCAGCATCTGGGTCATGTTCCTTAGCGACTGGTGCATGCTCTACTGTAACTCAACAATGTCCATCTGCGTGTGGGACATGTCCTTCAGTGACTGGGACATGATGTTGAGGCCCTCAGCCCTGGTCCTCACAGACTGAGCCATGCCTTGTGCACCACCACTCAAGCCACTGACCTCGTGCTGCAGGCTTTCTACTGCAGTCACCTCTCTAGCAGTGTTGGCTGGGTGCCACACCTTGTTGGCACCATCACCTGGGCCCTCAGCTTTCCAGTCACTGGAATGTCGGTGACAACCCCACCTGAATGTCACGGCTTTGGCCTATCATCTGCATCAGCTCTGGGAGAACCTTTTTGAGGCTCAGCATCTGACTGGGACCCAGCTTTCAGCAGTCCTTCGGCTGCTGTCTCCCTTGGATGTTCCTGCCTCCACCTGCTGTACATCAGCAACTGTGTGGTGCTCACCAGATTATGCCCCTGAGGCCTTGTCACTAATATCGCCCACCAAGGTGTGTGACTCTGCACTGGTGGAGGTGATGGTGGTAGCTGGTAGGACTCGATTATGGTCTCTTCGGAGCACTCCTCCAAGATGGTCTCTTGGGTGACAGGAAGGGGAATGACTCTGGATAGCTTGGCCTCATCATTTGGAGATCCTGCAAGCAAATGGACATGTGGTCAGGGAGAGGGAAGGTTCATTTTGTCTGACATGAACAACTCACTTGAGACAGATCATCTGGGTGAAGGGGCAGTGGATCCTCACCTCTGTGGCGCAGATCAACCTCGCTGTCGGTGACTGCTCTCTCCTTGGACAACCCTGCGATATCCAGGGCCCATTCCCCATAGGCTGTGAGGCTCGGATGTCCGGCACCCCTAATAGTCCCGGCTGGGACTTGGACTATTGCTTGGGATTTGTATGTACTTTTCCTAAATCAAGGGTTGAAAATAAACCATTTTTGAATCTCCTTTCTGGACTCTTCCTTGGCTACCATATTGTCAAAGAGGGTAAAGCAGAGTCACAGTCGGTGCTTTGAGCTATTTGGTGTACAGCCACCTCTCTTCATGTAAGAATACGGTTTGCACCATTTAAAAAATGCCGCCTCTTTGACAGACTCGATGCATTTGATGTGGGTGTGGAGGACTGGGCTCAGTACATAGAGCACATGCGTTATATTTTCAAGGCAAGTGCTATAGTCGGGGATGATCGCTAGTCGGTAATTCTTCTGACTAGTCTCGTACCAAGTAAAGACTTCTGAATGGACAGCACCTTAATCAGCTTCGGAGCAGGGGGTCAGTGTTAGGACACATCCCTGTCTTCAAGCCACATCAGCTCGGCACATGGCGGCCTGGGAGTATCGCCCCCCTGGGGGTCCCGACACCAAGATGAGACAGGTGGTGGACTTGGACTCTGAGATGTAGACCCAGCCATCCGAGGTTTCCGATGGGACCTTGACTGGGATCAGTCGGCAGCAGTACCCCCAGATGGTCTTTGAGGAAATGGCGATCCCCGACACACTAAACAACCCCGATCCAGCCCTGCAGCCACAGGAGGTACAGCCATGGGCAAAGAGAGAAAGAGCTCCTACATCCATACTTCAGGGGAAGTTATGGACTTGGCGGGGGGAAGGGATGCTATAACCCCCACAAGACCCACAGGGATAACCTGATTAATTTCCTCGTGAGCCTCCTGGAGTAACAGCTCCCCCAGCTGAGAGGCTGAGGTGCAGCAATGGGCTCATTAATTCCACAGGATAAAACCCGGCCAAGGTCCAGAATAGTCTCGGCTGGGACTTGGACTATTGTTTATATATACTTTTCCGACACCAAGAATTGAAAACAAATCATTTTTATTCTCCTTTCCAGACCTCTTCTCGACTACCATAGTAGTAGAAAAGGAAACTTTATTGATAATCACTACAATGATATATTGATCTCCATTTACTTACCCATTTGGTTTTGTGTGGATAAATAATAAGCATTTAGAGTTTGAGGCGGAAGTAACCACCTGTAAACAAAGATTCTTGAATTACAAATGTTATCACATTTTGTTGAAAATTATTTCAGTGACAATACAATTACCCCAGTAAGAAGTCTTACAACACCAGGTTAAAGTCCAACAGGTTTGTTTCAAACACGAGCTTTCGGAGCACTGCTCCTTCTTCACCTGAAGAAGGAGCCGTGCTCCGAAAGCTCGTGTTTGAAACAAACCTGTTGGACTTTAACCTGGTGTTGTAAGACTTCTTACTGTGCTCACCCCAGTCCAACGCCGGCATCTCCACATCATGAATACAATTACCAACAACAAAGAATACAACACAGTAATTTACAATTGTTAAATCTACAACTCAGGACAGGAAAGCATCTGCTTTTTATTGTGCTTCCCTGCAGTAACACAACGAAGATTGACAGGATTCATCCCGCAGTTTGCCTGCATTCCAGGTTACTAATGTATCGCAACGCCACAAGACTGATATTCCGGTTTTCACCAAGTTGGGTTTGTTTCAGAAAGTGAAAGAGAAAAATACTCACGCAGTCTTGTCCACCTGCTGCCGTATTTTCTTCACTGAGAGCTTGATATTGTACATGATGCTGTTAAGCACATTTTTAAAGTATGTGCTCTCATTCACTTCGAACTGAAACAGGAGAGGACATTTTAAGAACTGTAGTTGCATAAAGGCTGAAAAGCAAGATTTTGTTCTCAAATGGTAATTTTGCAGTAATATAAGAAATAGGAACAACAGTAGGCCATTTGGCTGACAAAACCTGCTCTGTCATTCAATTCAATCATGCCTAATGTGATCATGGCCCGAACTCCACTTTCTGGCCTGACCCCCATACTCCCTGCCCTTGACTACCTTGTCGAACAAATACTTGTCTAACTCAGCTTGAATATGTTCAATGAGCCAGGCTCCACTGCTGTCTGGGGTACAGAATTTCAAATAAACGACCCACTTAAAGTATAAACTCCTCCTCATCTCCTTCATAAATTGGGGATCCAACATTTTTAAACTGTGACCCCTAACTTTATATTCCCCCATTGGGTAAACAACTACTCAGCATCTACCCTGCCAAGCCCACTCAGAATCTTCCATTGTCAATAAGATCATCCCTCATTCTTCTAAAGTCCAATGAGTAATGGCCCAACCTTTTCTTAACGGACATTCCCTTCAACTCGGGAATTAGACTAGTGAACCTTCTCTGAACTGTTTCCAAGGTAGTACATCTGTGGTATTGTGCGAAGCAAATAATGGCATGATGGGAAAACTAGTCAAGTCTTCTTGGTACAATTGAATTTAAACTGATTTCACATAACCTAAGGCACAGAAACAAATACACAGATACAAACAGCCGAGGTCAACTTGACCTGAGAACTGGGTGACTCTGAAATTCTAGGATAAGGCGTGTTCGTCATGAGACTAGAAGCAGTCTCAATACATACCAAGCTGAAAAACTGTCTCTTACTGTACGTAAACAAACTTGTCCATTTCTTAAAACAAAGACAAGATAATGATATGAGACTCCAGTCCCCTAAAGGTCAGCAAGGTAACGCATTGTAATGATTGTTACTTATGTTTTACTTTTGATCAAATTCCTGACCAAGCTGTATTCATGTTATCGTGATCCTATAATGTATAAAAATCGTCTTATTCTTCTGTAATATCGCAGACTTGGGACGGACTCAGCAGTTTGTACTTGACTGCCTTCCGACTTCAAGTCTCAGCCATTACTGCTAGCAGTTCTAATTCGTAAATAAAGTTCAGTTTTGCTTACCTAATGAATGCTGTTTGAATTTCTCTATCACAGTACAGACGCGGGGAAAATATTGACTACGACACATCCCTCCTTAAGTAAGGACACCAAACTAGACAAAGTGCTCCAGATGCTGTATCACTAATGTCTCGAGCAGTTGTAGCATGGTTTCCTATTTTTGTAGACCGCTCCCATCCCCCGAGCCGCAAGCCCCCTCTCCTTAAACGAAAGGCCAAAAATTACAATTGCCTTCAATAGTAGCTGCTCGAACCACATGCAGACAAGTCCCGAATCATGGACAAGGCCCAAATTCCTCTTACCACAGCTGCTCTCACTGTGATTCCATTGCTGCTGCCCTTATTGCGTGCCCATTACTGTTGCTCTCTGTGTGTTCCTATTGCTATTTCTCTCGCTGTGTTCCCATTGCTGCTCCCACTGTGTTCCCATTGCTGCTGCTCTCATTGTGTGCCCATTACTGTTGCTCTCTCTGTGTTCCTATTGCTATTTCTCTCGCTGTGTTCCCATTGCTGCTCCCACTGTGTTCCCATTGCTGCTGCTCTCATTGTGTGCCCATTACTGTTGCTCTCACTGTGTTCCCATTGCTGCTGATCTCACTGTGTTCTCATTACTGCTCTCACTGTGTTCCCATTGCTGCTGCTCTCACTGTGTTCCCATTGCTGCGCTCACTGTGTTCCCATTGCTGCTGCTCTCACTGTGTTCCCATTGCTGCTCTCTCTGTGTTCCTACTGCTGTTGATCTCGCTCTGTTCCCATTGCTGCTCCCACTGTGTTCCCTTGCTGCTGCTCTCTGTTTTCCCATTGCTGCTGTTCTCACTGTGTTCCCATTGCTGCTGCTCTCACTGTGTTCCCAGTACTGTTGCTCTCTGTTTTCCCATTGCTGCTGTTCTCACTGTGTTCCCATTGCTGCTGCTCTCACTGTGTTCCCAGTACTGTTGCTCTCTGTTTTCCCATTGCTGCTGTTCCCACTGTGTTCCCATTGCTGCTGCTCTCACTGTGTTCCCATTGCTGCTCCCACTGTGTTCCCTTGCTGCTGCTCCCACTGTGTTCCCATTGCTGCTGCTCTCACTCTGTTCCCATTGCTGCTCTCACTGTGTTTCCATTGCTGCTCTCTCTGTGTTGCCATTGTTGTTGCTCTCTCTGTGTTCCCACTGCTGCTCTCTCTGTGTTGCCATTGTTGCTGCTCTCTCTGTGTTACCATTGTTGCTGCTCTCTCTGTGTTCCCACTGCTGCTGCTCTCACTGTGTTACCATTGTTGCTGCTCTCTCTGTGTTCCCATTGCTGCTCTCTCTGTGTTGCCATTGTTGCTGCTCTCTTTGTGTTCTCATTGCTGCTCTCTCTGTGTTGCCATTGTTGCTCTCTCTGTGTTGCCATTGTTGCTGCTCTCACTGTGTTCCCATTGCTGCTCTCTCTGTGTTGCCATTGTTGCTGCTCTCTCTGTGTTCTCATTGCTGCTCTCTCTGTGTTCCCATTGCTGCTCTCTCTGTGTTGCCATTGTTGCTGCTCTCTCTGTGTTCTCATTGCTGCCGATCCCACTGTGTTCCCATTTCTGCTGCTCTCACAATAACTTACTCCTCAGTCTTCGCTTCCCCTCTATCAGCCAACTTTCTACCCATATCACCACCTTTCCTCTTATTTAAGATCATAAAACCTTGGAATGATAGAACATAGAAGGAGGTCATTTGATCCATTGTGTCCTTGCCAGTTCTTTGAAACAGATTTTGCACATTGTCTGAATTTATTTTACAAGCTTCTTTCAAGATATCTTATTCAATGTCTTCTAAAAATCCATATATACTATGTTGACTGCTTCATTGCCTTTGTCAATTTTCTTGAACGTGTGTTTAACAAGTCGATTAAATTTATCAAAAGTATTTAATAAATCCATGCTGGCTCTTTTTGTTTGATCCATTTGTGTACACTTAATCTTTCTATCTTAAATTATGGATTACAGAAATTTGCTCAAACTTGATGTTATCAAAGGGAATTTACTGCTTCTGTATTTTTCTATGATGCCGAATAGGTCATGATCCTATTATTGTTGCTTGGACAAGCTGTGGACAGAATTTCCTGAACAACGGGTGGGATTTACCGACCAACCCTCCACATGCTTTTCGGCGTCGGAGGGAGCCCACCAGTGGGATTTTCTGGTTGTGCCTTTGTCAACGCGATGTCCCCCCTCGTCGCTGGGAAACACATGCAGCATCGGTGGGACCAGAATATCCCGCTGGCATGAGCAGCCAGTAAATTCCACCCCATCACATCTACAAGCATCATGATGCTAGCCTTGCATTATTAATGCCTGTTAGGCACAGAGCAATATACATTTGCAAAGCGGCTCGATTTTGTTGTTGTTAGTTTTATTTTGTTTACATATTTGGGGGAAGAGGAAGAATTTCCTCCACCCATCAGGGCATCCTACAACTTCCAGCGCTCCCAGTCTCCCTGTAGCAAGTTCCAAATGTTAAAATGGGCCCCCAACATGAAGTATGCACATATTGTAACATCTAATTATTATTCATTTTTATTTCCTGGTAACAAATTAAATCTAACAACTACAAAAAGATTGTACATGTTTATCTTTTGATTATCAATGTACATGCCACTGTGGTCAAATATTGAATAATTCTCTAGTGGATATAAAGAGGATATTGTTAGACATTCTTCACAACGTTAATATTGCACCATGGATTGTTAATCATTAACTTTTCAACCACCTCCAAACTTGTCTCATATGGTAATCTGCCAACATTAATCAAATCAGATAGTATACGGTACTAATAATAGTCATTTATCTTGGAAACACTTGGAAGCAGAAATTTTCAATACTTACACCATATTCATTATCAACAGCATTGGTAATTAATAAAAAGTCTGGATAGCCAATCATGACCATCATATACTGAAGCTGCAAATAATAAAAGTGCATTAGAATATAATATTCAGGAACATTGCAATTTTCCTATGTCATGCAGGGAACTAAATCCCAATACTACAACTGTTAAAATCACATGATTTGATTAATGAAGCATCCTGTGAATGGCTGATTATCTTATTTATTTATTTTTTAATTTTTAGAGTACCGAATTCATTTTTTCCAATCCACCTACCCTGCACATCTTTGGGTTGTGGGGGTGAAACCCATGCAAACATGGGGAGAATGTGCAAACTCCACACAGACAGTGACCCAGAACCGGGATTGAACCTGGGACCTCGGCGCCATGAGGCAGCAGGGCTAACCCACTGTGCCACCGTGCTGCCCTTTGATTATCTTATTAACAGTACTGGCAAAAACTTGAAATAGTATTTAATGCACACTGTACCATTCTGGAACATATTCTATGGTATAAACATTTGATAGAGCTCAAGTTTCATTGAGTTCTTGTGTACCAGGCTTACAGTGCAACGGAGAATATCCTTTATGCCATATTTTTAAGTTGTGCCACTTACTAAATCCTGAAGTTAATTTTGGTATCCGAATCTGGATTTTTTTTACATTGTTGGAGGTCAGACTGAACTCATTGAAGTTACATTGTGTTTACAATTAGCACTGAACTTTCCTGTGTAACATTGAAAATGGTCAGACAGTGTTTATCCACGTAACAAGGGTTGCTGCAGTGTAATTCATTCTATATGAAACACTTTGGGACATTTCTAAGAGACATGATAAGGTACTGTATAATGGAAATTCTTCCTTTTTCACATGCAAATAAGTCAAACTGACAATGTACAGTTGTAATCTAATTACAGAGGAGGACGAGGACTGATGTATTATCATTGATTTTAGACTGCATTTCATGTCAAACCTAATTACATGATGCAAAATCCGATATAAAAACCCAATATTATTTAGTGCCGCTTAATGATATTTCAGTGGGATTACTGCAACAGACCTTTGCTCTTGCTGCTTCTTTTGTCTTTTCGTCCATCCAATCTAATTCATCTAGTTGACGATCAAATGCATGCTTAATGTCTTCAACTAGTTGTTGCACCTTATCAGAATAAAAATAATAATAGTTCTCTAAACCGATGGCTTATCTGCATGATAATTCTAAGTATTAAATTATTCTGCTGTCAGAATCTTAATGGGGAAAAAACTTACTTTCATTTTGCTGGAAGATGTGAAGTATTCTTCAACAAAAAGAGCTCCGAGAGCCATCCCAAATTGTTTATTGGCTTGGTTTAAGCACATTTTACCCAGATCAATCTGTTTCTCCGTGCCGTCTAATTCTTTAGAGAACTCATGAATTGCATCTCTGAATGGTGTAGACAGATGTTCACTCAGAGCAACGACAATGCGCCAAATCATGTAATTGTGCAGTATTCTGAAAAATCAAGTACGTCATTGCTGCACATCAAATAATATTCTGTGGGCTATTCATAATTGCACTACTAAATTAGAAATATTTATTTCTGTTTATCGATATTTTATATGGTTTGCACTATTAACTACACAGATGAGAAATTTGGATATTTAGTCCCTATTCCACCACCTTCAGTAGGAAACAAGAAATTTGATTCCAATACAGAAAGCGTCTAAGTTTGGTGTTAATGATTGGTATGCGTCCCCTGAGAGTTCAAACGAGCCCCACAATGGTCCCTTGAGTGTATCCACTAATTAGCTGAGGCACTCGGATGAGGAAGACCCAGGTTTGATTTTCAGGGGAGAATGTTAAGGCCCCGGCAAGGCCAAGAATGGAGACAAGGGAATTTTGTCTGGCATCCATCTTGCCAGTTCCCCAGCTCCACCTGTGAATTATGGAATCTATAATAAAGAATGTGATAACAGGACATTTTGAAAATAATGGTAGGATTGGACAGAGTCAACATGGATTTATAAAAGGGAAATCATGTTTAACAAGCCCGGTGGAGTTTGTTGATGATATATCTAGGAGAATAGATAAGGGGGAATTGGTGAATGTGATATATTTAGCTTTCCAGAAAATTTTTGATTGGGGCTCCACACAAGAGATTAGTAAACAAAATTAGAGTGCATGAAATTAGGGGGAATATATGGCATGGATTGAGAACTGATTAATGGACAGAAAACAGAGTAGGAATAAATCATCATTTTCAGCTTGGCAGGCTGTGATTAATGGGTTAACGCAAAGATCAGTGCTTGAAACCCAGCTATTGACAATTTGTCAATGATTTGGATGGGGGGATTAAAGGTCATGGGCGGGATTCTCCGACCCCCACCCCCCCTCCCGGGTGGGAGAATCGCCGGGGGTCAGCGTGAATCCCGCCCTCCTCCCAATTCTCCCACCCCCCCCCAAAAAAGCGGCCCGGCGTGAGTCGTGCCGCCCACCTCGGAGAATGGCGGGGTCCGGCGCGACTCAATGGGCGCTGAGTCCGCCCGAATTCTCCAGCCCGTGATGGGCCGAAGTCCCGCCCGTCTGTAGCCGGTCCTGCCGGTGTAAATCAGAGTAGGGGGGGCTCTGGGGTTCCTGGGGAGTCGCGGGGGGATCTGACCCCAGGAGGTGCTCCCATGTGGCCTTGCCCGTGTGGGGGCACTCTATTTCTCTGCATCAGCCGCTGTGGTCCTCCGCGATGGCCGATGCGGAGACGAACCCTCCTGCGAATGCGCGGGGATGACGCCAGCATGCCCTGGCGCTCCCGCACATGCGCCAACTCACACCTGCCGGCGGAGACCCTTCAGCGCCGGTTGGCGTTGCGCCAAGCCCCTATCCCGCCGGCCGGTGGAGCACCAACCACTCCGGGGCAGGCCTAGCCCCTGAAGGTGCGTAGGATTCTGCACCTTTGGGTTAGCCCGACGTCAGAGTGATTCACGCCACTCAGTCCCGCTGGGACCCCCCTGCCCCGCCGGGTACGGGAGAATCCTGCCCAAAATTTCCAGGTTTGCAGATGACACAAAATCAGGTGGAAGTGAGAGTTGTGAGGAGGATGGATTTGGATTAAGTGAGTTGCAAAAATAATTGGCAGATGGAATGAAATATGGAGAAACATGAGGTTATTCACTTTAATAGCAGAGACAGAAATACAGAGTATTTCAAAGCTTTGACAAAAAGTCATCGGACTTGAAACGTTAGCTCCTTTCTCTCCCTATATATGCTGCCAGACCTGCTGAGATTTTCCAGCATTTTCTCTTTTGTTTATTATAAGAGGGTTTGAGTATAGGGATAAAAACATCACACTGCAATTATATAGAGTCTTGGTGAGGTCGCATATGGAGTATTGTGTGCAGTTTTGGTCTTCTTACCTAAGGAAAGATACACTTGCCAGCGAGGGAGTGCAATGAAGGTTCACCAAGTTACGGTCTAGTTAAGTTAATGGACGTTAATAGGAGTGGTGGTAAGGGTACTGAAATTAACCGAAGTGCCTTTTGGTTAGGCGGAGCAATTTGGCTTGAAGTCGTTAATCCTATAGAATCAATCTGCCAATACGGGGTTATTCAGTTCTTCCCACTGGTGGGATTATCCAGTCCCGCGAAAGATGATCCCCCCACACGTGGCAGGATGGGCGAGCTATTCGAAACGCTGTGGGCATTGGTGAGATTTTGCTGCCGGCCAATGGTGAGCCTTTGCCACTGGAGAACATGCTGCAGGGAGGCTGAAAAACCCCACCCCAGTGTCAAGGTTCACCAACGACCTTTTGTTTAATGTGCGGGAGAATATTTGGCACCACAGGACTATCTCCAGATAAGAACATAAGAACATAAGAACTAGGAGCAGGAGTAGGCCATCTGGCCCCTCGAGCCTGCTCCGCCATTCAATTAGATCATGGCTGATCTTTTGTGGACTCAGCTCCACTTTCCGGCCCGAACACCATAATCCTTAATCCCTTTATTCTCCAAAAAACTATCTACCTTCACCTTAAAAACATGTAATGAAGGAGCCTCAACTGCTTCACTATAAGGTGTCCATGCCTCCAGTAGAGGAGATTCAGCGTAAAATAAATGGCAATACCCAGTATTTATGTTTACTGTCTCTTTCAATTGGAATTTTAAATTTGAAGCTTTCCTTTTTCAGTCACTCCCTGGGAGTAAGCATGTGGACTACATTTTTATGTTTAAATCATTTCATATTCATCTCTGAATTTGCTAATCGCTTTGCCTTTTTGCTCAAGTAACAGATTATGGGTGTGATTTAACCATTGCATTGCGTCCGGCGCGGAGCTGGATGCGCCGGTTAAATAACGGGAAAGGCCAATATTGAGATTTGCGCCATGCACAATTCAGTTTGCGATCTAACCGGCCCGCTCTCGATGGCGAGTTCCGGATCTCACCACAAATGGCGGGCGTATCATTAACCCTAATTTGCATTAATTTTCATTTCATTAGCAACATTGAAGTCGAATGTAACAAATGGCCACCTGGGAATTAACTGGCTCCCGAGGCAGAAATCACACGGGTGCCGTTTAGTGCTACATCTTAAAAATGTAAAGCTGGCGCAATGGCTGCTGAGGGAAACTGCGGAGGTGAGTAACCATTCCGTTTTCCACCATGCAGCTCAAAGTCACCAGAGCTGCTGCCCCAGTTCTCGGGGGGTACCCTTCAGAGGGGTTGGGCTTGGTCGGCGGGGGGGGCGGGGTGGGCTGAAGTGTTTAAGGTCAGGTATCGACCCTTCCTCACCCCCATTCACCGACCCTTCCACTCACCCCCAGCAGCCCCTCACCCCCCCACGTGCAATACCCTGTTTCACCCTCCCAGGGTCTGTGCAACATCACTCCATGGTGATGGCCTTGTTGGTACTGTCAGTGGGTCAATATACAAGACAGACATGTGATGATCACTCGCTGTGTGGCAAGCTCTAGTGCTCCTCGGTTTATGCCAAAGTCTGACTCCTGTCTTTCTGTTGACAGCGCAGTCACGCCCATCCTCTGCATCGGGGATTTGATCTTGGACCATTATGCCCAGGGCAGGGGAGCGGAGGGTAACAAGGTGAAGGCAGGCCCGCTGTGAAGATTAATGTGACAGAAGCATCACATGTATCAGGTGTAACATGTTTTAATAGTATTCATTGGACATTACCATTTCCCCTAACTACACATAGTGACCCTCATACACACCCCCCCCCCCCCCCCCCCCCCCCCCCCCCCCCGGGCCCAGTGCTCCACAATCTTCTTGAGCTCGCATCGTTTGGTGCTACGTCTAGCTGTGAACCCCGGGACGCACATCAGGGGTGGAGGCAGCCTGTTGCTTGTTGCGCCCTGTGGCTTTTCATGTCCTTGGTGAACATCCTCTGGAGGGCCTGGAGGGGGTGGGCCCAGGCTGACTTACCGGTGTCACTTGCTTCACCGTTCCACCCTGTTCTGCAGAGTGCCCTTGAGATGCACCGGTGTCAGAAAGTTGGGGGGGGGGGGATTCGGAAGAACTGGAGACCACCATTGTCTCCTTGGTGGCAGGTCCCAGGTAGGCCTCCAAGCTTCTTCCTCCCTGATGGTACCCGTAGGGCCCTGGAGGTCTCCATGCAACAGAGGGGCAGCTGGAATGAGCTCCAGAGACCTCTGTGTCATCTGACGCTGCCAGTCCTGGAGGTTCCCCAATGTCTGCACCATGATGTCAAAACCCTCAGCAATGCCCCTCAGTGACTGGGCCACGCTTTGCTGTGTCTCATCAATGTCCACCTGCTATTGGGGCATGTCCCTCAGTGACCGGGGCATGATGTTGAGGCCCTCAGCCATGGTCGTCAAAGACTCCACAGACAACCCCGCAATTTCCAAGGCCCGTTCCTCATAGGGAGTGAGGACTCGGATCTCTGGTACTCCACAACCCCCCTCCACCCCCCTGTCTTGGCCCTTTCCTGTTTATTATGGATTATCGTCTCCTGCGGGGACAAAGAGAGGGCATTCTGAACCGCACGTTTGATGGGTCAGGGGGTCTATAGCACATGGCATGTGTGGGTACCACAACTGGACATGAAGAGGTTGTGGTGGTGGGTGTCAGGGGCTATGCCTTGGACACCACCACTCAAGACACTACCTCGTGCTGAAGGCTTTCCACTGCAGTTGCAGTGTTGGCCTCAGTGCCACGCATTGTTGGGATCATCTCTTACGCCCATAGCCATTGGGACTCCTCCAAACGGCTATGCATTCACTGGAATGTTGCTGACATCCCCTCCTGAATCTCATGGCCATATTCTAGCATCTGCATCAGCTCTGGGATAGCCATGTCCAGAAGCTCGGATTCTGACTGGAATTCAGCAGAGTCCTGGGAGCCGGCAGACCTCTGACTGCTGATTCCCTTGGATGTTTCTGTCTCCACCTGATGTGCATCAGCAACTGTGTGGGGCTCATCACTTTGTGCCCCAGAAACCCGTTTACTAATGTCACCCACCGAAGTGTGTATCTCCACCATGGTGAAGATGAGGGTGATAGCTCTGATGCATCGATGGTGGTCTCCTTGGAGCTCTGCTCTGAGGTGGTCTCTTGGGTGGTGGGGGGCGGGGGGCTAACTCTGGATGGCCTGGTCCCATCTGATGGAGATCGTGTGAGTGAATGGACATGTGGTCAGTGAGAAGGAAGGATCATTTTGTCTGACATGAACAACTTACTTGGGACAGGTCATCTGGGTGAAGGGACAGTGGATTCTCACATCTGCGGCGCACGTTAACCTCGCTGTCGCTGACTGCTCTCTCCTCAGACAACCCTGCGATTTCCATTCCTCATAGAGGGCGAGGACTCAGATCTCTGGTAGTCTGCCCCAGTCTTGGTCCTTTCCCACTTATTAAGAATGTTCTTCTCTTGTGGGGACCAAGAGAGGGCGTTGTGAGCTGCACACTTGATGGATTGAGAGGAGTCTAATGCAGATGGCATGTGTGGGCACTGCAATGGATATGAAAGGGTTGTGCTGGTGAGTGTCAGGGGCTGCTAAGAAACAGGCACGAAGATCGAATGTGGGGAGGGTACGAGGTGTCAGCCATTGTTTTGTGGGGGGGGAGGGTGTTGTGTTGGAAACTTGAGAGTTGGCAGATAGAAGTGATGTCAGGAGAGAGGTGGTAACTTACTCTTGCAGCTCGATGCAGGTCATTAGCCTCCTTGTGACATTGAACGCGGGTCCTCCTGATCATGCTGCCGGCCCTGACAGCTACTGGCACTGCTTCCGAAGCAATATTGGTGACCCTGCTGCTGGTTCTTCGCCCCCCTCGGGGAAACAGGATGTCCAAAATAGACAGCGTCAAGAAGCCTGTGGCCTGGTCGGCATCCCCAAAGCGAGGAGCAAGTCCGTGTGCTGCCATGCTTGTGTTGACTGGGAGTGAGTGGTGAGGGAGCGTTTAAAAGCAGCTCCCACTTGTTAGTGGCGAGATGCTGAGGCACAAGCCTCACAAATCAGATGGCAAGACAACCAGTAATGGGAGAAGCTCATGGGGGCTCATTTTTGGCACTAAATGCTGTTAAATTCAGGCCACGATCGTGCCAATACGGCTGTCAAGAAACACGCCACTAATCGCGCCCAAAATGACACTTAGAAATTTTTCTGTTAAATCGCGCCTGAACAATTAGTCAATCACATTATTGAAAGTTGACCATAATTTTTAAAACAAACCATTTCCACCTTCCGAAGCAAATACTCTATTGGCAATAAAAGGGTTAAAATAGGTCAAAATATGAGTTAACGTCTGCATTAAGGGTGCAATGATAGAATCAATTCAGACTGAATTTGTAATAGCTTTAAAGCCACTTGAGTATTCAGAGGTTCTGTTAGAGTGTAAACACTTGAAATTATCATTGATGGCCTGTCATGGAGAGTGAAAAACAAATATAACGCTTCATTGTAGGTTTGCATAATCAACACGGCATGCCTGGCAAAATAACAGGCCTTTGTAAATAAATATTACCATTTTTATGAGTCATTTGTATTAAATTTATAACAGTGTCCAAGGCTTCCTCATGTTCATCACTTTTTAAATGTATTTTGTTTACTTATTTTCCCTCATCTTTGTCGCTTTTTACTTATGCCTCTGATTCTGAAAGCAGGTAAGTGCAGTCTTGAGCACTTTCGGTAATGGGCATCATACACATACGACTGACATAGGTCTTCATTGGTTTTCTGTAGACGAGGACACACTGAAATAGTGACCATATAAAGATTTGATTAAATTAATACAGGAATAAAAAGGTCCTCAGCAATATTCGGCTATACAAATTTACGCTGGAAATGCATGAGATGATTTGGAGGAGTCACAGGTTCATATTGTATTGAGTTATGAAAATCCATGTTCCCATTCCAACAACGGTGGAGCATAGGTTAAAATTTCAAATGCAAATGCTCCCACTTCCACTTTTAATAGAGACGGGTTAGAATGTGCAATTTACCTGCTCTCAAGAATTATTTTTAAATATGCTCCAAAGGCGACATGCCTCAGACTATAGCAGGCTTTTGGCCACACTTCCTATAGGAAAATCCAATAACTAAAGGGAAGCACGATTAGCGGGATTCAACAGGTGCTCAAACAATCTCGCTTCCATCACTGTGATTAGACTCCTACTCACAACCAGACGCTGCCATATAAATTTAACATCTCAGAATCACCCCACAGCCTGTGATCTACTCAAGCTCCGCCATGACCATATAACCCTCATGATCCCTTCAACCCTCCATAACCTCCCGCCTTGGCCATGGTCTAAACCTGACCCCCAAATTTCAACCCCAATGACACTCTCTTGACATACCTCTGCTCCACTCCCTGATGCCATATACTCCCTTCCTTCTTTCTGCTTCCAGTCTTAAGCCTTCTAGCATAGGCCCACTGAGAAGCACTTCCCTTGCTGTTGAACGTCCATCCCCATGATTCCCCGCAACCATTATCCTGCAATTACCACCATCCTGTCACCACTTAACTCTGGCCTGGGATCCAGTGATGATACTAGGCCTCAGTTAGATGTCGTACCTGCAGCAGTCACCGCCTCCCAGTGTGCCGCCACCATTCAATAGAATTACTAGTCCCTTGGCTGGCAGCTCTCAGCAGGCGGGACTTCAACCCCATGATACTTGTTCCAATGGAAGGCTCACAGCTGGTGTGTCAAATGCCTGAATGGAACAAGATGGTGCAGGTCTTCACTAAAAGAAGGAAGGCAGGCGTTAAGTATCAGAGAATACATCCCTGCTGGTGAAGTGTCACGTAATCTGTAGTAATGTCAGCAGTGAATGTTTGAGCGGGCTTCAAGTTCTCCATCTTCAATTATATGAGCAACATCCCTAAATAAAACGTCTACTTTTGTTTGTAAGAATCCAGACTGTGGGCACCTCCATAACTTTTCTCTTTGCAGCAAACTCAAAGATATAACAGCAGGGCTCTCATTGGCTCTGCAGCCATTGCTAAGACTCCCGCTGCTTCTGAAAGATTCTGTTCGATAGCTCTGCATTATTCTAGCCAGATCAATGCAGGAGCAGCATTTTATCCTTCTTCTGAGTCCACTGCAACTCTCTGATCTGAACATTGACTTTAATAGTTTTGGTCAGTAGCTGTCATCATCCATCTTGATAGGACACACTTGGGCGATTTTGAGCCTGTGTTAGCTGTCAGTGAGAACAATGATGCGGGTAGAAATTACAGTGAGAATCAGAAAATGTGATTCTCTCCGGTGAGATTGCAATTTCTGATTTTCCAGGTCCCTTACCAGCGGTGTGATGAGAAATCTGCTGTGGATGGCTGGGAACCACATTTTAATACATTATAATATGAGCGAACCCTCCCTCCGGGACTTCCCCACTCACTCAATATTCATCAGTCGCCGGCGTGATGTCACGCTGACGCGATTTACAACGCTATATAAAAACTAGAACCTGATGACCTCACCTCTTGGTTGCTATTAGCACCCAGGGTATGAGTCACAGAGGAGGCAGCGAAGGGGATGTGGGGACCCAGCTGGGCTCAACTCGGGGCTGGGGGTTGGGGGGGGGGGGCCTTCAGTGCGAATGAACCCACACACTCTGGCAGCACTGTGAAGCCAGAGGGCATGAGCTGCATGGAAGTTACTGTTGCTCTGAACTTCTATGCCAGCGGCTCATTTCAGGACAACAGAGATGCCCTGTGTGGTAAATTCCAGTCACCAGTGCACAACTGCATAAGGGATATCACAGGTGTGGTCTTCGTGAGGACTCCCATGTACATCAACTTGCACAGGGACCAGGCAAGCCAGGGTGCCAGGGCCATGGGCTTCTCCCGCTTAGCAGGCATGTCCCAGATGTTGGGTGCCGACAACTGCACGCAAGTGGCTCTGTGGTCTCCATGGTGGCATGGGACGCCATTTATGACCCACAAGGGAAACCACTGTCTCAATGTCCAACTTGTCTGTGACCACGCAATATACATCATTCAGAGGTGTGCCCGT
Source organism: Scyliorhinus canicula (assembly GCF_902713615.1). Taxonomy (NCBI): domain Eukaryota; kingdom Metazoa; phylum Chordata; class Chondrichthyes; order Carcharhiniformes; family Scyliorhinidae; genus Scyliorhinus; species Scyliorhinus canicula. The sequence continues at coordinate 117,729,356 of NC_052158.1, forward strand.
TTCCCAGGGAGCATCCATGATAGTTACATCTTGCAGCTCTCAAAGATCCCAGCCATCCTCGAGGGAGAGCAGCGGCTGGCGAGATGGCTCCTCATGTACCCCTTCAGGATGTGGCTGACGATGCCAGTGCAGAGGCCACAAACACCCGCTGAGGCTCACTACAACAAAGCTGATATGTCTAAGCATGCGCTGGTCAAACAGGCAATTGGATGGCTCAAGATGCAGTTCCGGTGTCAGGATGGGTCGGGAGAGCCCTCCAAGTCAGCCTCCAGGAGGTGTCACACATCATTGTGGTCTGCTGCACTATTCACACCTGGGACTGCAGCGGAGAGAACAGCTGGACCAGGAGGAGTGCCTTATCTCCTCGAATGAAGGAGGTCACGGAGGGCGGCAAGGGTCAACACATGGAGAAGGAGAAGGAAGGACCTCTAGTGATGACCAGGCCCGCAATGGGCCACGGGCTAGAGGCGTCCTCGTTGCCTCTTGATTTAGGGACAACCAGGACTATTGAGTGAAGAGCTCTCCACCATGGAGTCTGACATCAATTAACTAATGTGATGCCTGCTGGAGGTTCACGTGATAGTTCCCACATTCATGGGCAGTGCGCTAAAGCCATTGGCCCATACTACAGGAGAATGACGATATCTTGCATTGAGGACAGAGCGAATCTTCTCTCATCCTCAGTGATATTTCTGACTCCTGCTTGACAGAGGGCTGAGCGCATCCTGCCCATGAATAGGCTTATCGTGGGGTTCAGAGTCGCTGGCCAACAAACGCAACTGCGACTGCCCATCAAAAGTCAGGGGTCTTGATATTTTTCTCCACCTTACGTACGAGATGGACAGGATCTCCACATTTTGTCATGCCTTGGAATCCTTATCCCTAAAAAGTGGCTAAGAGGCCTGAGCGTGGATTTTGTGGGGGTGGCCTGTGTCAGCAGTGGCACGTCTTTACTGCGTTGTCGGTGTGGGAGGTGGAAGTCTCAGCACTGCACTTCTCACACTCCACAGGCTGAAGCCCTGAGTGTGCGTGGGAGGTTGCAGAGTATGGTGCCATGAAATTACAGCATGGAGGATCTGTATGGGTGAACAAAGTGAAGTTTAATACTCCAGCGATATTACAATGGTGATTTATCTCTACAAGTGTCGATGTTCACCCATGCCCACTAGGTGCCTATAGTTTCTTACTCTTCCTCACCCTCCCGCTACATCTAGGTTTATCCCCTGGATCCACAGCAGAGGTTTAGGTGACATGGTACCTTCCACACCTTGTTGCTCGAGATGGCCTTGGCGGGCGTCCCCTGGCAAGTTTGGACCTGGAGGGTCTGGGCTGCACAGGTTGTTGCAGTGCTGATCTCCTTGGTGTGCGGCCTGGCGGGGGTGTCAGGTGGCTGGACACCCCCAGAGCCTGCTGGGTGGAATGCCTCTGGCTGCGCTCCTGCCAGTCTTCGTCCCTTCAGATTCCCGGGAGCTGGGGCTCCTCCATGGGCTGGAGTGAGATCCAGAAGCCCTGCCATCTTCTGGAGCTGACACTCATGGATTTTCATTAGTGCCTGCACATGCAGTTGAAGCCCTGCACCATGGAGCTCGTGCCCTCAGCCATGGAGGTCATCAGCTGAACCATGGTGTGCATGTCCTGTGCCAAGGATTCAATTGCGACCTCCACCTTCACAGTGTTGTCTTCATTGCACTTGAGTGACACATCATCTCCTTGTGCAGTAGGCAATGGGACTTGTAGTGATCCACGGGAGGCAGGAGTTCCGTCACCACACCAATATTTATTTACAATAACGATATTACAGGAGCAGCTACAAACAGTGCTGCTAGCAGTCCAGTCAACTTAAGACGGGTCGGGTACGTTTTGGCGCCGCCCTTTTGGCACCGATCATTTGGCGCCGACCTTTTGGCGCTCATCTGTTTTGGCGCTGGCCTTTTGGGCGCTCATCTGCTTGGCGCCAATTCAGTCCAACAGGAATCCAACAGTCCGGGAGCTGGTTTGTTTACTGAGTTCCTGACACAACCATTTCTCCCATTTGACTCAGCCAGAGGCAGAGACCGGGCGTCCCGGAGGCTCCCTGACACTGACCTGTAAATCCAGCGGCTTTGATCTCGGCAGCTACAACATGTTCTGGATCCGGCAAGTTCCCGGACAGGGGCTGCAGTGGCTGAAGGAGTCTGAGGAGTCTAAAGACCGAAGACACCGCCATCTATTACTGCACAGTAGACCCACAGCGAGAGGAACCAGGGCTGGACCCGCACAAGAATAGCTCGAGAGGGAATTCAGCAACTTGCATCTTAACCTCAAAAATGGCAACGAGCTTTAGCTTTCGTGGATCATAGCCCCTTTCTTTGACTGCAGAAAATTCACTCCTTCCTCAAGTTCTACATTTAAGCACCCGGTCACACTGCACTGGCTCCCCGCATCCGTCATCATGCGATTGATGTCATGTCTGTGCATTTATACCAAAGTATATTCCATGGAAAGCTTGTTTATTTGTGCCTTACGCTGAAATAAACAAAAATTGCTGTTAGGTTAAATGCTAAACTCAAACCTGACTAGATTTTAAAAAGTTAAAAAGGGCGGCGCCAAATAGTCCCATTCCCGTGACAGACACCCGCACAAAAACTGCACTCATTCTCTGTTCAGTCCTGCCGCTCAATATTCCAGGGAGATTCAATTCCGAGAATTTGTTAAATGAGTGTGAATTAAGACTTGATAACTTTTTAAAATCTAGTCAGGTTTGAGTTTAGCTAACTTTTAAAAATCTAGTCAGGTTTGAGTTTAGCATTTAACCTAACAGCAATTTTATTTTATTTCAGCTCCCGGACTGTTGGATTCCTGTTGGACTGAATTGGCGCCAAACAGATGTGCGCCCAAAAGGCCAGCGCCAAAACAGATGAGCGCCAAAAGGTCGGCGCCAATTGATTGGCGCCAAAAGGGCGGTGCCAAATAGTCCCATTCCCCTTAAGACTGGCTCACAAAGCCTACACAGGTGATTATATGGGCCCCCTCAATGAGCTATCATTGAGGGAGCTCATACTCCAATTGGCCAACCAATAAAGCCAATTGGAGTTCATTACACCCCTCCCCCCAAGGTCCGAGGAATTCCTGCCAGCTGGCATTCCTCTGAGCTTCTTCCTGCTCCTCATGTCTGGGTCTGTCATCTCTGTGTCGTCCGCCGGGTCGTTCTCTGAAATGGGCGGGGTGTACCTTAAGTGTTCCCTGTTTGTCCTACCCGTGATTAAGACATCGTCCAAATAAATCGCCACCTGCGGTAGTCACTGCAGAATATTTTCCATCGTACGCTGGAATATAGCGCAGGCTGATGACACTCCAAAAGGTAGCCTAGTATAACGAAAAAGGCCCTTCAGGGTGTTGATCGTAGCGAACTTCTGGGAGCCCTTGTCCAGTTTTAACTGCAGGGAGGCGTGGCTCATGTCTAGTTTCGTGAACAAAAGCCCACCTGCCAATTTGGCATATAGGTCGTCTATTTTCGGGATTGGGTATTTGTCCAGCAATGCGTATTTGTTTACTGTCTGTTTGAAATCTCCACAGAGACGTATCGAGCCGTCTGGCTTCAAAACTGGTACCACCGGCGCTGCTCATTCCGAGAATTGTACTGGTCTGATAATGCCGTTGCGCCGTAACCTTTCTATTTCGTCATCTACTTTCTTCCTTAATGCAAAAGGTACCGGCCTGGCCTTACACAATTTCGGAAGGGCTTCTGGGTCCACGTGCAAAGTTGCGTTGGCGCCTATGATTTCCCCCAAACCTTCCTGAAAGACCTCCGGGTATTTTTGGAGTACTCCACTCAACTGCCCGCTTCCACTCTGGAAAATTTTCATCCAATCTAATTTTAGGTCTTTCAGCCAGTTCCGTCCAATTAAGCTCGGTCCGGAGCCCTCTACTATCGTCAACGGTAATCCCGAGCAATTTCTCCAGACCCCTTCATCCAGTCAACTTAAGACTGGCTCACAAAGCCTACACAGGTGATTATATGGGCCCCCTCAATGAGCTATCATTGAGGGAGCTCATACTCCAATTGGCCAACCAATAAAGCCAATTGGAGTTCATTACAGGACTCCTCCAGTTGGCCTTGCAGTCCCAGGAGGGACGCTGTCATCCTTTCTTGATGCTCACAACTTTGCCTTTGTATCTCCAGTTGCTCTGGGATGACTGGATCCAGGGGTGCATCACCGGCCAGGGGCCCAGATGAATCCTGGGCTCTGGCATCCCTCTGAATGCCAGTACCTTGAAATGTTCCTTCCTCTGCTTGCTGTGGATCTTCAGCTGTGAGGTGCTCACCAGTAAGTGGCCCAGAAGCCTGCCTACTAGTTAATCCCACAGGGGTGGGAGTAGCTGCGCTGGTGGAGGGTGCAGGTGACAGCTGTGACACCTCCTCGATGCTCGTCTCCGAGATGTCTCCCTCAGAGCTACTCGGGTTTCTGTTACCCAGAGGGCACATGGATGATCTCACTTGGTTGACTGATTGACCTGCACGGGAAGTGAGATGGCATTAGTGCATCACGGAGGATAAATGATGAGAGAAAGTTAACTTACATGTGGCTTGCACATGGCTGCCTGTCTTGACGGTTCTCACTTTTGTCTTCTGTCCCCACTTGGCCCCCTGAACAGGTGCAGTCCTGCTCCTCCCCAGCAGCTCAAGGGCTCTCTTCTCACAGGGCATTAGAGTTCTCAGCGCGGGCTCGACTCTGGCAGGCTGTTCCCGCTCACGCCGGTTTTGCCTGCAATGAGAGGGATGGGGAGAGTGGAGATGGGAGTCATGCTGGTTTAGATGGTGATGAAGTCTGGCATGGGTGGGAGGTGGCAGAGAGCAGAGGCATGAGGAGTAGATTATCCACTCTTACAAAGAAGGTAATTCATCTTCTTTCCAGCAATGTTGACCTGTCGTCTTGTGGAGCGAGCTGGCACTCACTATTGCACCCACTGCCCACTGACCTTGATTGATGGCCAACTGCAGGAACGTGAATAGAGGATGTCACATGGCTGTTCCACATCATCCAGGGCTTTGGTGAGGGCTTCCACCGAAAATGTTGGTGCTGTCTTCGTGGCAGCCATCCCCCAACTGGACTTGGAAGAAGTGCTGTGGAGACGTTTAAAAGGAGCGCCCCACTGATTGCAGCAATATGCTTTCCCGGGGCGAGTGTATCAGAGGTAAGCCGCCACAACACGGTGTTAATCACATGGGAACAAAACATTGTTAAAGAGGCTCAGTACTTGGTGAGTTTTCCTGCGGTTGGCATCAGCGGGATTCTCACTGGTTTTCTCGTCAGAACCAATACTTTGAAAAATAATTCTGACCACTGTGTGTGTTTGATTGAGTCAACAGATTTCCAGCTGGAGGGAAATAGGAAAAAGTATTTATGATGGAGACTGTCAGAATTCAGTATGTGTGAAAGATCTGCCCCGATTGTGATTAATTATGTTCTTGGACTGGCACATTATTGATTATAATTTTTATCATCCAACAGTCTCTATTATGCAATTTGTAAGTCGCTCAATTCACCTCCATGATTGGCATACTTGTTAATTGCAACGCCCTCACCTCTCTCTTTGCTCTCTGTTTTTCTAACCTTTTACTCTTTGGTAGTGATGAAATGGAGTGTGTTCCGACTTGCTCATTGTTCCAATATTTTCGATACTCAGCACATACTGTTTCACCACCCTGGGTTAGTGCGCGGTCAATTCCAGCCCCACTTAACCTGGAGTCACAACACAAGTGAATTAACCAATAATTCTTGGAAAAATACCCTAAGTCTTTGGCCCTTGGCTGCCCAATAATTACAGCCACCAGATTTGTAAATGGAAACACAATTACTTTTTATTCATAACAAGAACTATGATGAAATATTCAGCAAATACAACTGGTTAACTATTATCTCATTCCTAAACCCTACTTTCACTTGCCCCCTCACACTCTATACACACACGAAGGGCAGACAAACACAGAAAGGAATAAAGGGATAAAAAATCATAAGTAAAAAGGAAAAAAGAGTCTTTGTTTCAGATGATTATCTTTACTGTAGATTTGTTCATACCTCTGTAGCTTCAGAAGAAGCACTCACAGTCTTTCGGGAGAGAGATAGCAGGTTGTGGTCTTTGTTTGCAGCCTGTAATGGTTTTCCTGTAGATGGATTCATTCAGGTTCTTTGCAAGTTCAGAAATACAGCACTCACAGATTTTCTGGAGAGAACACAGAGGAGGTTCCAAACTGAAATTCCTTGGGGCTGTAACAGGCATTCCACTGGGATAGGGTCCAATCACCACCCGTTACTGGGCAGAGTATGGTCTTTTGGACCAATTCATTGCCCGCCAGCCAATCAATTAAACCGAGTCCCACCCTACCTCTCACTCTCTGGTGCTGACAAGTCTGCAGTTCCTGTTCAAACATGCAGAGATTAGGGGCGCAATTCAACTAATTGGAAACAAAGTCCCATGGAGAGCTTGTTTAGCCATGTCTTCCCCGGCCCTTGCAGTGCTGACAACGCGACTCGCATTGTATAAGTGGCCTCAGCAGGGAACAAGCAGTCGAGACTGAACGTAGCCCTGTTTTGTACACTGGGGTGCTCAACACGCTGGAACACCCAAGCGTAGCCATTAAAAATGGCGTCCCGATCTCCGAGGCCCCCAAAGCAACCCCCGACATTTCCGCAGCCCGTGGCTCTATGGGAAGGTCCCTGGCACCCACCCGGACACCCACGCAGGGCACCCCTGGCCTGATTGCTTGTGTGCAAAAATTGTCAGCTTGGCACCTTGGCAGTGCCCATGCCAGCTTGCACTGCCATCTGTGCACCTTGGCACCAACCTTCCAAAAGGGCATGATTCTGGGGCCCCCGAACACCTGGGAGACCCCACAAGTGCCGTTCCATCTGGTCCCCGTTTGTGGAGACCAGTACCAAACAGCGGTCACCCGAGGTCTCCAAGACGAAGGGGATAAATCCCAAAGCCTCAGGAACCTTGGGAATCTGCAAGAATGACTAGTTGTCTCACTCTAATATGCAGATTTGCCAAAAAGAGATCCCACCCACAATGGGTGGGATTTACATTGCAACGTCTCGCGAGATTGCGTTGGATCTCGGGAGCTGTTGCAAGTCGGGTAGAGCCTGGGAGCAGGGTCTCCCAGCTTTTATCGGCCACGTTACGGCGTGTTGCTTTTCGGGCACAGCATCGGGCACAGATCGCGCCCTAGAAGATTGATCTCTCCTGTAACTTCTGAAGTCTGCTGTGTGACTTAAAGATACAGGTCCATTAATCATCCTTCGGTCAAAAATAATAACGGAAAAATAAAAGGAAGGGGAAATAAGGGAATAAACTGGAAGAACTTGTACAATACCCATGAGAACAACAAGGAAAATCCTCCCTCTGATCTTCAAATCAGGAATCCTTGCATTAACCATTGAAGGAGATTGGCTTTCCGGCTCAGCAGGTTGACTCTTTGCACAAATTTGCTCTGTTTACTGCCTCGATTGTGTGGGAAGTCAGCAGGTGGTATTTACATAAGGGGCGTGATGCACTATCAATTACGACGAGACAAGAGTAGAAGGTAATCGAGACTTTATTACGCAGAGATAGAACATAGAACATAGAGCATAGAACGATACAGCGCAGTACAGGCCCTTCGGCCCTCGATGTTGCACCGACATGGGAAGTCAAAAACTAAAGGCCATCTAACCTACACTATGCCCTTATCATCCATATGCTTATCCAATAAACTTTTAAATGCCCTCAATGTTGGCGAGTTCACTACTGTTGCAGGTAGGGCATTCCACGGCCTCACCACTCTTTGCGTAAAAAACCTACCTCTGACGTCTGTCCTATATCTATTACCCCTCAATTTAAGGCTATGTCCCCTCGTGCTAGCCACCTCCATCCGCGGGAGAAGGCTCTCACTGTCCACCCTATCTAACCCTCTGATCATTTTGTATGCCTCTATTAAGTCACCTCTTAACCTTCTTCTCTCTAACGAGAACAACCTCAAGTCCATCAGCCTTTCCTCATAAGATTTTCCCTCCATACCAGACAACATCCTGGTAAATCTCCTCTGCACCCGTTCCAAAGCTTCCACGTCCTTCCTATAATAAGGCAAACAGAACTGTACGCAATACTCCAAATGCGGCCGTACCAGAGTTTTGTACAACTGCAACATGACCTCATGGCTTCGGAACTCAATCCCTCTACCAATAAAGGCCAACACACCATAGGTCTTCTTCACAAACCTATCAACCTGGGTGGCAACTTTCAGGGATCTATGTACATGGACACCGAGATCCCTCTGCTCATCCACACTGCCAAGAATTTTACCATTAGCCAAATATTCCGCATTCCTGTTTTTCTTTCCAAAGTGAATCACCTCACACTTCTCTACATTAAACTCCTTTTGCCACCTCTCAGCCCAGCTCTGCAGCTTACCTATGTCCCTCTGTAACCTGCAACATCCTTCCACACAGTCTACAACTCCACCGACTTTAGTGTCGTCTGCAAATTTACTCACCCAACCTTTTGTGCCCTCCTCTAGGTCATTTATAAAAATGACAAACAGCAACGGCCCCAGAACAGATCCTGTGGTACGCCACTCGTAACTGAACTCCATTCTGAACATTTGCCATCAACCACCACCCTCTGTCTTCTTTCAACTAGCCAATTTCTGATCCACATCTCTAAATCACCCTCGATCCCCAGCCTCCGTATTTTCTGCAATAGCCGACCGTGGGGAACCTTATCAAACGCTTTACTGAAATCCATATACACCACATCAACTGCTCTACCCTCGTCTACCTGTTCAGTCACCTTCTCAAAGAACTCGATACGGTTTGTGAGGCATGACCTACCCTTCACAAAACCATGCTGACTATCCCTAATCATATTATTCCTATCTAGATGATTATAAATCGTGGGCGCAATTCTCCCAGACAGGGAGAAATCGTAAGGCTGGCGTCAAATCCGGGCGGGTTTGACGCCAGCCTCCCCCTCCCCGACCGGGAACCGATTCTGGTCCCCGGTCGGGGCTAGTATGCCGTGGCCGTGAACTCCGGCATCGCGGGCTTAACAAATTTCGTTAAGCCCGCTTGCCAGAGTTTGCGCCGGCTGACGCGTCATATGACGTCAGCCGCGCATGCGCGGATTGGAAGACTCCAACCCGCGCATGCGTGGATGACGTCATCGCGCATTTGCGCGAAACCCGAAGTGATACAGCAGGGCGGCGGAAGGACAAAGAGTGCGCGGGAATCGGACCCGCTGCCCGCGATCGGTGCCCACCGATCGCGGGCCCATGGCACCCTTGGCACGGCCGTGGTACTGCCGTGCCAATCGGTGCCATGGTTTTCAAAATCGGAACTTTACGGCCGTTTTTACGAACGGCCAGACCAGGTGTGTTTGCCGTTCGTAAAAACAGCCGTAAAGGGCTTGGACTTCGGCCCATCGGCCAGCTGAGAATTGGTGCTGGCCGTAAAAAAACGGCGGCAGCGATTCGTGTCGGGAGTCGGGCGTGGGGGGGGGGAGAATAGCGGGAAGGCGTCAGACTAGCGTGGCCGTAAAAATTTACGAACCCCGCTATTCTCCGCACCGTCGTGAGTGCGGAGAATTGCGCCCCGTATCTTTTATAATCCTCTCCAAGACTTTACCCACAACAGACGTGAGGCTCACCGGCCTATAGTTACCGGGGTTATCTCTACTCCCCTTCTTGAACAAAGGGACCACATTTGCTACCCTCCAATCCTCTGGCACTATTCCTGTAGCCAATGATGACATAAAAATCAAAGCCAAAGGCTCAGCAATCTCTTCCCTGGCTTCCCAGAGAATCCTAGGATAAATCCCATCAGGCCCCGGGGACTTATCTATTTTCACCTTGTCCAGAATTGCCAACACTTCTTCCCTACGCACCCCCGCACAGATGTGTGGCCTCCTACAGCAGCTGGCAAAATGGCTGCTGCACGGGAAGCACACATATTTATACTCCGCCTACTGGGTGGAGCCAGCAGGCAGGGATCTACCCCCGTACCTGTAGTACAGGGGCCTTACCGTAATACCAATATATACAATATAATACAACAGTGGTGACTATCACTTTCACCCCCTGTTTAAAATGAGTCCAGTGGTGGTGGTGGAAAACTATTTACGTACAGATTGGTTTTTAAATTACAGAGAAGGTTACAAATTTAGACGATCGGGCGCCTTGATCTGTCGTTGAGAGCGCCGCAGTGCTGGTGGCGACTCAGGCGTCGGCTTGGTCTTCGGTGATTCCGGGAGCGTGTTGAAATCCTCTTCATCCCCGGGTGGGAGCAAGGGGAGGACGGATTGTCCTGGAGCGGGGGCTGCGATGGGGTGCGCTGGGGGGAGGGAGACTGGCGCCGGGGCAGAGGGGGGGGGGGGGGTGTTGGGACCCAGCTGGTGCCAATCCCTGAGGGAGATTATGTCTTGGAGGCCGTCGGGATATGCTACGTAGGCGTACTGCGGGTTTGCGTGGAGTAGCTCTCAACCAACGGGTACGCCTTGTGGAGCCGCACGTGCTTGCAGAGGAGAACAGGTCCTGAAACTGCCAGCCACGTTGGGAGCGAAACCCCAGAGGTGGACTTCCTGGGGAAGGCAAGTAGACGTTCATGGGGGGTTTCGCTCGTCGCGGTGCACAGGAGCGACCAAATGGAGTGAAGTGCGTCGGGGAAGATCTCCTGCCAGCGCGAGGCCGGGAGATTTCTGGACCATAGGGCCAGCTGGACGGCCCTCCAGACAGTCCCATTCTCCCGCTCCACCTGCCCGTTTCCCCGGGATTGTAGCTGGTCGTCCTGCTCGAGGCAATGCCCCTGTTGAGCAGGTACTGGTGCAGCTCATCGCTCATAAATGAGGATCCCCGGTTGCTGTGGACGTAGGCGGGGAAACCGAACAGAGGGAGATGGTGTTGAGGGCTTTGATGACGGTGGCAGACGTCATGGGATGGCGAACGGGAATCAGGAATACTCGTTGACCACATTAGAAAGTACGTGTTGTGGTCGGTGGAGGGGCGGGGCCCTTTGAAGTCCACACTGAGGCGTTCAAACGGGCAGGAGGCCTTCACCAGGCGCGCACGGTCTGGCCGGTAGAAGTGCGGTTTACACTCCGCGCAGACCTGGCAGTCTCTGGTGACAGCCCTGACTTCCTCGATGGATTAGGGCAGATTGTGGGCCTTAATGAAGTGGTAAAAGCGGGTGACTCCTGGGTGACAGAGATCGTCGTTCAGGGTCCGGAGTCGGCCCACTTGTGCGCTGGCGCATGTACCTCGGGACAGGGCATTGGGGGGCTCATTGAGCTTACTGGGCCGATACAAAATCTCGTAATTGTAGGTGGAAAGTTCGATCCTCCACCTCAAGATTTTATCATTTTTGATCTTACCCCGCTGTGTGTTGTTAAATATGAAGGCAACCGACCATTGGTCAGTGAGGAGAGTGAATCTCCTGCCGGCCAGGTAATGCCTCCAATGTCGCACAGCTTCAATGATGGCTTGGGCCTCCTTTTCCGACGGAGGAGTGTGGAATTTCGGAGGCATGGAGGGTGCAGGAAAAGAATGCCACGGGCCTGCCTGCCTGGTTGAGGGTGACGGCCAGAGCAACGTCTGATACATCGCTCTCGACTTGGAAGGGGAGCGTCTCGCCGACCGCATGCATTATGGCCTTGGCGATGTCGGCCTTGATACGGTTGAAGGCCTGGTGAGCCTCGGCCGTCAGTGCGAAAGCGGTGGATTGAATGAGTGGGCGGGCCTTGTCCGCATAGTTTGGGACCCACTGGGCGTAATACGAAAAGAACCCCAGGCATCGTTTGAGGGCCATGGGGCAGTGGGGGAGGGGGAGTTCCATGAGGGGCCGCAAGTGATCGGGGTCAGGCCCTAGAACTCTGTTCTGAACCATATAGCCGAGGATGGCTAATTGGTTCGTGCTGAACACGCACTTCTCCTTGTAATTTAGGTTGAGGAGTGTGGCGGTGTGGAGAAATTTGGAAAGGTTAGCGTCGTGATCCTGCTGGTCGTGGCCGCAGATGGTGACGTTGTCCAGGTATGGGAAAGTGGTCAACTATTTGGTCCATCTCCCATTGGAAGACCAATATCCCGTTGGTGACGCCGAAGGGAACCGTAAGGAAATGGTAAAGGCGGCCGTCTGCTTCAAACGCAGTGTATGGGCGGTCCGCCTTACGGATGGGGAGCTGGTGGTAGGCAGATTTCAGGTCCACTGTCGAGAAGACCCAATACTGTGCAATCTGATTGACCATATCAGATATGCATGGGAGGGGGTACGCATCGAGCTTCGTGTACCGATTGATGGTCTGACTGTAGTCAACGACCATCCTGTTTTTCTCCCCGGTTTTCACCACTACCACTTGTGCTCTCCAGAGGCTGTTGCTGGTCTCGATAATACCTTCCCGTAGCAGCCACTGGACCTCAGACCTGATGAAGGTCCTGTCCTGGGCGCTATACTGTCTGCTCCTGGTGGGGACGTGTTTGCAATCCGGGGTGAGGTTTGCAAAAAGGGAAGGTGGGTCGACCTTAACGGTCGTGAGGCCGCAAACAGTAAAGAGCCAAATTTCAGGGTTAGACTCTGGAGGTTGCACTGGAAGACCAGGCCGAGTAGCAAGGCAGTGCAGAGGTTGGGGAGGACATAGAGCCAGAAACCGCTGGACTCTATGCCCTGGACGGTGAGGGTGGCTATGCAGTACCCCCGGATCGCCATGGAGTGGGATCCGGAGGCCAGCGAGCTTCTTCGGTTGGCGGGGTGTTCCTCGAGGGAGCAGCGCCTTACCGTTTCGAGGTGGATGAAGCTGTCAGTGCTCCCGGAGTCCAGAAGGCAGGATATCTCGTGCCCGTCAACCTTCACCTTTGTCGAAGCGGTCACGAGGTTGTGCGGTCGAGACTGGTCGATCGTGACCGAGGTGAGAGGAGGCTGGTCATCGGCTGTTACAGGCGATGAGCGGCCCGATGAGGTGCCCGACGGGCAGGGGTCCTGAGGCGGGTAAGATGGCGACACCCATTGGTTCTGAGACAAGCAAGATGGCGGCACCCATGGTCCGCACGTGTTGTGAGTGAAGCAAGATGGCGGCGGGGGCTAAAGCCTGTATATTGCGTGAGGTGACCATGAGCGAGAGCGCTAGTTTCTTGGTGGCCGCGACGCCAAGCGTGGCCCCTTCTAAGAGGCTCTGGCGGATGTAGTCAGACCCTATGCCCGTAACGAACGCTCATTAGCAGTTTTGAATGTTCAGTGGCCCGAAACGGCCTAGCAGTCACAGTCTCTCACCAGGGCGAGCAGGGCACGCCAGAAATCTTCCACAGACTCAATGGGAAGTTGGTGCCGCGTGGACAGGAGGTGCCTGGAGTAAATCTTGTTGGGCTGCTGAGCGTAATTCTCCTTCAGTAGCGCCATGGCCTCTGCGTAGGTAGGCGCGTCCTGGACGAGGGGAAAAACGTTGGAGCTCAGCCGCGTGTACGTCTGAGATTGGGTCTGGCGCAGACCCGATGAATGCTTCAAAGCAAGCTAGCCAATGTTTGAAGTCCTTTTTAGCATTGGCTGCTTGAGGATGCAGCTGCAGGTGATCCGGCATGATGCGGAGGTCCATCTCTGAAAAATCTCTGTGTAATAAATTGATGCACTATCAATTACGACGAGACGAGAGTAGAATGTAATTGAGACTTTATTACACAGAGATGTGTGGCCTCCTACAGCAGCTGGTGAAATGGCTGCTGTACGGAGAGCACACACATTTATGCTCCGCCTACTGGGTGGAGCCAGCTGGCAGGGATCTACCCCCGTACCTGTAGTACAGGGGCCTTACCATAATACCCATATATACAATATAATACAACTGTGGTGACTATCATAGCCTGGAAGTTAAAATATCCAAAGCCTCTTTCTTTCAGACTGGGTGCCTTTTGTGCTGACATCTGGGGCCAGGATTTTCATTTTCGAGGTTGGTAGGGGGATCTGGGAAAATTCCAATGTCTGGGCTCAGCAAGCTACCTACTAGAATAATAAAACATCAGCTCCCCCGAACAGACATTATTTGACTGGCAGCACAAGATCTCTGATCTTTGCAGTCAATTTTATAATGTTTGTTCACATAAGAATTCAAATGCTTGTAGTTTTTGAAACTTCGAAGGGCCTGGATAATTGACCCTTTTTTAAGCATAGGGGAATGTGATGAAAGGAGTACATTTTTCAAAGCTTATTTTAACACACCCCAGTTTACACTGCAATTTTGATTGGTTCTAGAAAGTGTACAATGGGTTAATGGACATGGAAGTGCAAGAATTTGACATAGGGGGCATGAATCATGGGTGGCCTGGGGGAGGGGAGCGGGGGTGGGGTGGTGGATGGTGGAGTGTAACTTGGCATAGGAGGCATGAAACATCTTAATGGGAGTGTGGAAGGGTGAGCTGGAAAGGTAGCCTGAGGGGACTGAAGTGGTGCTTGGGAAGCATAACTTGGCATGGGGGCATGAAGGGACATAGGGGGCTGGATTCTCCATTTGGGAGACGTTGGGCGGGATTCTCCATTTCCCGATGCTGATACCATAATCAGCGACCGGGCAGAGAATCTCTTCCGATGTCCAAATCGGGGCCAGTTTAACGCCGGTCAACCTTGCTCACCCCTACGGACATAGTGCAATCTCGTCATGTGCTGCACGCCGTTGGAACGGCATTGGCGCGTCACCGGAAGACACCCCTGTGATACTCCGCCCCTGATGGGCCAAGTTCCCAAGCACGCGGTTGACGTGGTCAGAGCGGTCAGGAACCCAGTGTGGCGGCTGCGGACTGTGTCCAGGGCCCCCACACTTGGCCGGGTACCGTGCCTCTGGCCGCAGGGAGGGGGGGGGAGCTTCGGCAAGGGCTGGGAGTACTGTTGGGGGTGGCCAAGGGGTGGCCTGTGGGGTCGCGGATGGCGGGTCAGGTCCACGCATGGCTGGTGCCATGTTATACAGTGTGGCCGCTGCAGGTTATCGGCGTGCGTTCACGTGACCATGGACTCAGCCATTCTCTGGCCGTTTATGGCGCGAGAGCTGGGAGTTTCACCTGGCGCCATTGCTAGCCCCTCACCAGTCCCGGAATCAGTCAGGGTTCGGCGTCAATTTTGGCATCATAAAACGCCTGCAAACTCTCCATTTAAGCCGGCATTTAGCCGTTGAAACGGAGAATCCAGCCCCTTGTTCTCCCACTGGAACTGAATTACTTCTGATTTGTGCTGGCACTAGGAGCAGCATCCAGACGTGATTCGCTGACCCGAACTATACGAATTCATGCATGGCGGGGAGCGCAAGAGATTCCATTCTGTATCCTGCTATCAGGCTGCCATTTTGAGTAGGAAGCCCAATAACAAGGTCCAGAATTCCTGACACCCATTGCATGTTGTGTGGTTTTCAGGAGAGTCTTTTCAGCCCCTTCCTGAAATGTAGGGGCATCCTCCCCCTCACTACCACAAGAATTGCTGGATCACCCCCCGCACACACAGGACACATACATGAGGGTGCTCCGATCCCCCTCTTCAATGAACCCTCCATCAGAGACCTCCCCATCAGACCCCACGCACCAGAGACCCCCCCCCCCCAATATCAGAGACCACTCCCACATATCAGACACCCATGTTTGGAAGCTAAAGAGTGGTCCTTCTGAAGGGGCTAAAGTGGACCCTACATCTGGTGCCTCAGACAAATGTCCAGAAAGCAGAAGCGATTAGAAAGTCAAAACACATCACAAAGTTTTAAACCCCCTCAGATTGTTTGAGTTGCAAGGCTTCTATTCACTATCAAAGAGAAATAGTAGGCTGCAATTGACAGGGTAATAGCTTCCAGACAGCCAGATGTCTGGATAGCTTACTTTCATGTCCCTTCACGCTTGAATGCATCTGAAGTATCCTGCTTTGAACCTAACCGCAATGTTTATATAAATCTCGGAGTTAAGTGTTTCACTTCTCTTTTTCTCAACAGAAACCACTTAACTGCTTTTGATGTGGTCAGGAGCTGTCAATTATGGCTAGAGGTTGGGGAAGGGTCTCTGTTATGGGGGTCACTGATATGGGGGTTCTGATGGGGGGGGGTCTGATGGTGGGGATCTGGTGGGAGGGATGGACAGGATTTGCATTGTGGGGGGAGTGGGCCCTCTGATGACCTTTGGGGGCACCTTCCTTAAATACTTACCCCCTTGGCCCACCGTGAGGTCCATCGCGTCAGGGACACACTGGCAAATACTTGCATCAATCCGGGTCCACGTGAATCCAGGCCCAGAGAGCTGGAGCATCACACAGGCATCAAGAATCCAGTGTCTAGCACTTTAATGGATTGCAAATATGTTCAAATGACCCATTTGCATCCTCCCGTGAACCCCAATGCTGCTGCAAGGAGGGACGGAGCATCGCTACCGATCCCATTTTTTCCCTTACACAGCATTCTCCGCTGCATGGGGAACTCCACTACTGGCAGCAGGCAACAAAGAATCCTCCCCAGGAGGGTGGGTGGAAGGGCATAATGTGGCCCCCTCATCCACACTCAAGCTCATGACCCCTCTGAGTAGCTGAGAACAACGACTCTTTAAAAACCTGGCCCAACTCCACAAAAATTGGGGAGGAGTTGAATACCTTCACAATGAAGCTGGCCAGGTTGGGAATGCTGGATACGGGCTTTTTACAGGAACCAGCCCGCATCCTATAAAAGACTAACCCAAAAACCACACAACATGCAATGGCGGTCAGGAATTCTGGAAGCGGGATCAGCCTGCCATTTTTAAAGGGCTCCCGACTCAACTTGACTCCGTGAAAAGCCGGGCCCTAAATCATTCACGAAAAACTGGCCCCTCCCCCCATTAAAATCGGGCGTAGGTTTCAACCTCTACATTTTTATCACAGTAATTTTGTGCGGTTGGCCACTTCAGCTTTCCAGACACTTCAAATTCAAAGTCTGCCAACAACCATGGTCAATGTTCATATGTGAATAATGACTAGCCCTAGGCTACTAATAATGAGAAGTCAACAGCTTTAGGAAAGCTGAAAAGGGAAATAGCACATTGAGAAATAAATTGCGCAGGAAAAAAATGGTTACACCAGTGAATGCCAATTGCTACTCACATCAAAAAGCAGATTATCCTGATCTGAAAAAAGTCTTTCACCTAAAATCAAACAAACCTTTAGGATTTATGACCTAATTATTTGTTTCTCCGAGTTTTCCCATACCAATCTGAATATTAGGTATTTTTCTGCTAGTTAACTCAGGCTTGATATCAACTTATATTAAGTTTGAGTAGACAGACTGAAGTAGTGTTAATATCCAAGTTGCTTACTTTAATTTATTTTTAATTTGATATTGTCCAGTGCTTTCTTCTTTAGCTGTTTTTAAATTGAGTTAAAGGCCATCCCAGTAGCACCAGCTCCCAATGGGCTCGAATGGTCAGCAGCAGCCCAGTGGTAAACCTGCAAGACTCACTCTGATCACCCGCCGGAAATACCAAGTCAAAATAATGGGCTGGATTCTCCGCTGTCGGGATTCTCCGTTGCGCCGGCAGCGCACCCACGCCTGGGGATTTTCCAACGGCGTGGGGCTGCCCACAATGGGAAACCCCATTGGCCGGCTGGCAGAACGTAGAATCCCGCCCAAAGGGTCTTCCAACTCACTGGCCTGCATTTATCTGAAGTTGCTGTGGGCTGCAAGAGGGCTGCCATTGAAAACTTTCTAACAGCAGCTTTTGTCTTTTTCCTCCAGTCAATCATTGTAGGCCAGTTTTGTCCAGCTAGAGGTTATCAACAAAATAGCTCCCTTCTAACTCTCCCATTCTGGGGGCATGCATTTATGATCATCACAAAGGAAAGGAAAAGAACAGGAAACGATTGGTTGAATCATTTCTTTTTGTGATTCTAAAGATGGCAAGTTTGAAAGAATGAAGCTGAAGCACAGAAATAAGATGCGTCTTTTAGATTTTGAACTTTAGGAAAATGTCTGCACCCTGTTTATTGTCTAGAATTTAATTGAATTATTTATTTAATGACTTATCTGAGCAAATATAAAAATCACTTATTTGAAATGGGTATATAACTGCCGGTAGAACGTTTATATCTAACAGGTATTAAACGCTATATCCCAACAGGTATTACAATTTTTATGGCTGCCAGATTGTCTTTGTTGGTCTAATGGAAACAGCCCAGCATAATGTGGTGATGCAATCAGAGAAAATGAAACAAAACAGCATACTAAATCACAGTTTTATTAAACGTAATCAAATCAATTGTGATCAGAGGAGATGTGAAGTCTATAGCTCACGCCATACTTAGGGGAGACAAATTTCTAAAATTATAACCTCTCATTTTTCTCAGCCATTCTTAACAGTGCATTCTGTTTTGAGAACAATCTCCATGTGCTGATGTCCTTTTGTACTCGGGTTAAAGGAGCCAGCTCTTTAAGTACACTGTAATCTGTTTTGAAATTGAAGACTCAGAGGTAACAAAGGTTCAGCTCCCCAAGTTAACATTGCTAAAATCTGCAGTCTTATTCCAACATAGGAATCTATTCTGTTGTTAATTATTAGACCCTGCTTTGAAGTGCAGTGGGAAGGAGGAAGGTTCTACATGTGCAAGCTTGAAGCATAAGAAGATTTGCTTATGCTCTCCCTGCTAGTTGAGTCTAAGCATAATATATATACAAATTATAGAGAAGGCTTGTAGCCTACTTATCCCCTCTGTGCAATATCAAGCAATTCGCCCAAATTCCATAATGTTTACATAAATGATTCAACATTTATCACTATATGCAGGAATGTATTTTCTTTTTATTTATTCATGGGATGTGGGCATTGCTGGCTTGGCCAGAATTTATTGTCCATCCCTAATTTCCCTTGAACCCAAAGAAAACATGCTGGAAAATCTCAGTAGGCCTGGCAGCATCTGTAGGGGGAGAAAAGAGCTAACGTTTCGAGTTCAGATGACCCTTTGTTAAAGCTATAAGACAGAGAAAGTGGAAAATATTATACTATGAAGTGAGAATGCAAGATGAGTCATAGCTACAGAAACCCAGGGAAATGGGGTGCTAATAGCCACAGAAACCACAGGTAAAGAGTGTTAATTGCCGTGGTAATTTCCCTTGAGAAGGTGGTGGTGAGCTAACTCTTGAACCCCCAATATTCAATGAAACCCTGTGGTAAATTCCATTTGGAAGGTGGCCCGCCTATATAACTCGTCAAGTTTCCATTAATAGGCTAATTTTGTATTCCACTTCCTATAAAGTACCTAATCTATATCTTAAGCCTTTACGTGAATTACAGTACTGTAATAATCTACCACAACATAGATGAGGGAATCTTAGGAATTTGATTCAATAAAATAACTCTGTCGCACAGTAAAAACATTTAATAGTCTTGATACATCTTACCTCGGAGAAGTCTTTGATATGAGTTCTGAAACTCTCTGCATGTAATCAGTGGCTAGCACTACAATTTCTTCATCCTCTGAAAGGTTATCATGAAATATTCTGTCCAGTAAACGTTTCCACTGAACCTGTGAAATGGAAAAAGGATGGTACTTACATGTACAATTATAGATGAGAAGTTTAACTCTACAATTTTTTTTCCAATAAACTAAAGCTACTCACAGTTGGTGCTATGCGCTGCAATTCTCGCAAAGTGATTTTGTTGTACATGGTATTGATGTCTCTTCTTAGAGTATCCGATTCAGAAATTGTTATCTTCAGTCATTTTTTTTTAGGAAAATAAATTGTATGAGATATTTCCACAAAATGCATTATTGCAAACAAATAGTTTCCTTAAATTAACCTGTTACTCACATTTGAACAATAAAGAAAACACAACCACAAATCATGATTGGTTGGTTGTACTATTGGTCTCTGCTGGATGCTGACAAATGCAGTAATCACAGTGGTCAACCGTTTGGCCACTTCCTCAATCAGATTAGGCACTTTTGCAATCTAAATTCAATCAGTCAATTCTTGGCCATACCCATTGGGTCCTGCGTGAAAAACAATGTCAAAGTACAAGATAACACGATGTGTGGGCAGTCATCCCAACACTCGTCATTCACTTGTGACTTCACCGACTTGTGACTTGCAATTCACAATGAAATATAATCAAATATATTACATGGAAGCACTTTGTAATCACATCTTTAGGGAAACCTGCTATGACGCTGCCACAGTGTGTTGGACAACCACTTGGTGCAATGCACCACTGAATCAAAACACATTTTCAGGTGATGTACGTTTTTGGCCAAATTCTTTCCATTATTTCCTGTATTCAAACTCTGTTGATTTATGTTAGTTGTCTTCCAGCAAATGATATTCATTGATATGTTCTTTCGCTAAATCACCCTGAAAACAAGGAGTCCTCAGATGAGCTGGTTTAGAATTTATGAAACAGACCTTGAAATTAGAATCATACAGGGGAGACCATGCAGCCGCGATGTCGGTGCTAGCTCTTTCAAAGAGCTAACCAATTAGTCCCACTCCCCTGCTATCCTTCTCCTCAAAAAAAACAGCTCTGTAAATTTTGACTTTACAAATACTTAGCCAATTCTCTTTTGAAAGTTACTATTGAATCTGCTTCCATCATCCTTCAGGTGGTGCAGACCAAACTGACAAATAAGATTTTTAAAATTCTGTACTGTACTCTTAATCCTGGCTTTGCTGATATAACAGCTCAGCATTCCAGGGGCACGTGTGTGCATCTCCAGCCATTTTGCCTAATGTACATTTTCCTTTTCGTTGGTTTCAGCAACATTTAACCATATTTACTGATCTTTCAAAAAATACCTGTTATGGTATTCTACATTGATATTGAACTGAAGTAGCTATTGGTGGCCGATCACACTGTGGTCACAAGTGTCAAGTAAATATTGATCAATCTGAGAGTTGCACAACCTAATGTCCAACATGATTCGGTAATATCTACTGCATCCTAGAATTGACGAAGTACATTATTTATAACCTACTTTTATGCTATTCCATTTGCTTTCTCTTATGAATGGCAATTATGACTGTAATTAGGAGTAAAACAGGAATAATCAATTTAACATTGATTTATGTCAAAGCCTTACAGTAAGTCACAGCCAGTTTGTTGTTTTACTTACATTTGCCAATTGCTTCTCTAATTGTAATATCTCTTCTGTCTTCTTTTTGGCATTATCTCCCCCAAGGAGACTCACTAATTTTTCCATCAGATCTTTGTATGCTATCAAAATCTGTTCAATAAAAACATGTGGCGTTAATGGATAAGATATCAATAAATTGTTGTAGTTATTTTAAACTGAGAATTATTTTCTCTTTCTCAAGCACTTCATGGTTCCTTCATGTCAGAATGAGCTCTGGAGTTGCTTGATCACTGCGTTGATTTCAAGGTGTTATTTTCTCTTGTGTTCCCATGCACCGGCAGGAAAACGGAGGTTGTGATGTTCATTGTGTTGCTAAATTCAGGATGGTTGGCGTAGTGTTCACAAAGTAGCTTTAACTTGAACAAAGCTATAAATTTATTAACACTCCTAATTTGGATTTGACAAGTACTCCTGCATAATAGTTGATAATTAACATACAATCTACACTCATCTACAACTAGTCTCAACACTATTATAAACGATGATCTGCTCTCACTCACACTATCTTTCCTTCAGTCTGTACTCAAGCTATCTCCCGTACCAGCCTCCCCGGACAGGCGCCGGAATGTGGCGACTAGGGGCTTTTCACAGTAACTTCATTGAAGCCTACTCGTGACAATAAGCAATTTTCATTTCATTCATTTCACTCCTTCACATCTCTCCCCACAAAGCTTAGCATCAATGTCTTATATACGTGTAACTCTAGCTCCCTCTACTGGCTGATCTAGACATTTCATTAACCTTTGCAGTTCTTACATTTATGATAATACCACAAAGGTGAGGCCGCAATCAGAGCAACCATGATCTTTTTGAAAGGTGGAGCAGGCTTGATAGGCTGAATGGCCTACTCCTGCTCTTGTTTCTTATGTAGTTGCTGAATAGACTGTCAACTCTGAACCTGGAAACTAGAACCAGAGTTACTTTTAACAGGAATTGCTGATCAGCAGCATCAGGGCATTGGTGCCGTCCCAATGGATGTCCCATAGGCCCCTCCCCTTTCATAACCCTCCCCCTTTGGGCCCTGCCCCGAGGTCGGTACTGCCAGAGGATAGTACCAGGGCACTGCCTTGCCATGTCCCCGACCACCAGGGGGCTACAATGGCCTCCAAGCCACTGACGCGGCCATCACATCTGGTCCCTGTTTTGCCAGCGGGTGGAACATTTGGCGTTTCCGGAATATTCGGTGTTAAGCCGATTTTGAACAGGTAAGTGTATTTAAATTAATGGAAATCAGGCTCACACCCTCACTGGAGCATGAACCTGATTATGCAGCCAGTAAGGGGGGGGGGGGGGGGCACATATGGCCCTCTCTGTTAGAGTTTCTAGCCATTACGGGATTTTGGCCCCGTGACTAACAGGCCAGGAAATTCATAGCCAGGGTTTTACAAAGGTGCTTTATATTTTCTCAAGAGAGTCAAAGCATTGTATTCAATCTCAGGACTTGCAATTACAATGCATTGCACTCCTTCACTTTAGCTGGTGCTCGCACTCGTAAGGAAGACTTACTGATCGTCGAAGACACATACTTGTCATTCAGTGAATCAGGGTCTGTGCTATTTAATTTTAACTGGAGATCAGGCAGCAGCTGACAACACACAGCCCAAAGGGGGTCTCCACTGTTAACTGAACAATAGAACTCAGCTACTATGTCTATAAGTGCAACTGACATTGCAAATTTACCATCAGTTATGTCTTCTTTCCTAGAAATAGATCTCAGTCAGACAATGGCAGAAATGTACTCATAATTTAAATTAATTGTCAGTTTCACTTAAAGAAGCCAGAAACAGGAGAGGAACTCAGAAACATACAAAATCATACAGCTCAAAAAGACAATGACCTCAATTTCAAAATATGGGGAGCAGCGAAATACTTGATTTAAGTCAGTGATGTGCCTCGGGAGCTTAAGGAAACTTGATGTGTGCACAGCTGTGGTAATTTTGTAGGAAGTTCAAAATTTTGGAATGATGTTTTACCCTGCCTCGATTGCGGTGTGATTCCCTATGATGGAGGAAAGATTAGCTACATCCACTCAGACACGGTCTGTTTGCCCGGCACTAACGCTGGTTTTTGAAGATTTACTTGAGAACTTTCCAAGATATAAAGGAGTGCAGCTCTGAGTGAGTCAGCTAGCATGTCAAAGTACACCAGCACGATGGCCACCCAGACAATAAGTGGGTGTGCACTGTCGGGAGGGTGAGTGGGGGGTGTGCACTGTCGGGAGGGGGAGTGGGGGTCTGCACTGTCAGGAGGGTGAGTGGGGGGTGCGCTGTCAGGAGGGTGAGGGGGGGTGTGCACTGTCAGGAGGGTGAGTGGGGGGTGTGCACTGTCAGGAGGGTGAGTGGGGGTCTGCACTGTCAGGAGGGTGAGTGGGGGTCTGCACTGTCAGGAGGGTGAGTGGGGGGTGTGCACTGTCAGGAGGGTGAGTGTGGGTGTGCACTGTCATGAAGGTGAGTGGGGTGTGCACTGTCAGGAGGGTGAGTGGGGCGTCTGCACTGTCAGGAGGGTGAGTGTGGGTGTGCACTGTCATGAAGGTGAGTGGGGTGTGCACTGTCAGGAGGGTGAGTGGGGGGGGGTGCACTGTCAGGAGGGTGAGTGGGGGGTGTGCACTGTCAGGAGGGTGAGTGGGGGTGTGCACTGTCAGGAGGGTGAGTGGGGGTGTGCACTGTCAGGAGGGTGAGTGTGGGTCTGCACTGTCAGGAGGGTGAGTGGGGGTGTGCACTGTCAGGAGGGTGAGTGGGGGGTCAGCACTGTGTGGAGGGTGAGTGGGGGGTCTGCACTGTCAGGAGGGTGAGTGGGGGCTGTGCACTGTCAGGAGGGTGAGTGGGGGGGGGTTCACTGTCAGGAGGGTGAGGGGGTGTGCGCTGTCAGGAGGGTGAGTGGGGGGGGTGCACTGTCAGGAGGGTGAGTAGGGGTCTGCACTGTCAGGAGGGTGAGTGGGGGCTGTGCACTGTCAGGAGGGTGAGTAGGGGTCTGCACTGTCAGGAGGGTGAGTGGGGGGTGTGCACTGTCAGGAGGGTGAGTAGGGGTCTGCACTGTCAGGAGGGTGAGTAGGGGTCTGCACTGTCAGGAGGGTGAGTGGGGGCTGTGCACTGTCAGGAGGGTGAGTAGGGGTCTGCACTGTCAGGAGGGTGAGTGGGGGGTGTGCACTGTCAGGAGGGTGAGTAGGGGTCTGCACTGTCAGGAGGGTGAGTGGGGGGTGTGCACTGTCAGGAGGGTGAGTGGGGGTGTGCACTGTCAGGAGGGTGAGTAGGGGTCTGCACTGTCAGGAGGGTGAGTGGGGGCTGTGCACTGTCAGGAGGGTGAGTAGGGGTCTGCACTGTCAGGAGGGTGAGTGGGGGGTGTGCACTGTCAGGAGGGTGAGTGGGGGTGTGCACTGTCAGGAGGGTGAGTGGGGGGTGTGCACTGTCAGGAGGGTGAGTGGGGGGGTGCACTGTCAGGAGGGTGAGTGGGGGTGTGCACTGTCAGGAGGGTGAGTGGGGGGTGTGCACTGTCAGGAGGGTGAGTGGGGGTCTGCACTGTCAGGAGGGTGAGTGGGGGTGTGCACTGTCAGGAGGGTGAGTGGGGGGTCAGCACTGTGTGGAGGGTGAGTGGGGGGTCTGCACTGTCAGGAGGGTGAGTGGGGGCTGTGCACTGTCAGGAGGGTGAGTGTGGGTGTGCACTGTCATGAAGGTGAGTGGGGTGTGCACTGTCAGGAGGGTGAGTGGGGGGGGTGCACTGTCAGGAGGGTGAATGGGGGGTTTGCGCTGTCAGGAGGGTGAGTGGGGGTCTGCACTGTCAGGAGGGTGAGTAGGGGTCTGCACTGTCAGGAGGGTGAGTGGGGGCTGTGCACTGTCAGGAGGGTGAGTAGGGGTCTGCACTGTCAGGAGGGTGAGTGGGGGGTGTGCACTGTCAGGAGGGTGAGTGGGGGTGTGCACTGTCAGGAGGGTGAGTGGGGGGTGTGCACTGTCAGGAGGGTGAGTGGGGGTCTGCACTGTCAGGAGGGTGAGTGGGGGGTCAGCACTGTCAGGAGGGTGAGTGGGGGGTGTGCACTGTCAGGAGGGTGAGTGGGGGGTCAGCACTGTCAGGAGGGTGAGTGGGGGGGTGCACTGTCAGGAGGGTGAGTGGGGGTCTGCACTGTCAGGAGGGTGAGTGGGGGGGTGCACTGTCAGGAGGGTGAGTGGGGGTCTGCACTGTCAGGAGGGTGAGTGGGGGGTGTGCACTGTCAGGAGGGTGAGTGGGGGTCTGCACTGTCAGGAGGGTGAGTGGGGGGTGTGCACTGTCAGGAGGGTGAATGGGGGGTGCACTGTCAGGAGGGTGAGTGGGGGGTTCACTGTCAGGAAGGTGAGTGGGGGGTGCACTGTCAGGAGCGTGAGTGGGGGGGGGTGCACTGTCAGGAGGCCGAGTGGGGGGTGTGCACTGTCAGGAGGGTGAGTGGGGGGTGCACTGTCAGGAGGGTGAGTGGGGGGTGTGCACTGTCAGGAGGGTGAGTGGGGGGTTCCATGTCAGGAGGGTGAGGGGGGTGTGCACTGTCAGGAGGGTGAGTGGGGGTCTGCACTGTCAGGAGGGTGAGTGGGGGTCTGCACTGTGTGGAGGGTGAGTGGGGGGTCTGCACTGTCAGGAGGGTGAGTGGGGGCTGTGCACTGTCAGGAGGGTGAGTGGGGGGTCTGCACTGTCAGGAGGGTGAGTGGGGGGTCTGCACTGTCAGGAGGGTAAGTGGGGGGTGTGCACTGTCAGGAGGGTGAGTGGGGGGTCTGCACTGTCAGGAGGGTGAGTGGGGGTCTGCACTGTCAGGAGGGTGAGTGGGGGGTGTGCACTGTCAGGAGGGTGAGTGGGGGTCTGCACTGTCAGGAGG
This sequence comes from Scyliorhinus canicula, assembly GCF_902713615.1. NCBI lineage: Eukaryota > Metazoa > Chordata > Chondrichthyes > Carcharhiniformes > Scyliorhinidae > Scyliorhinus > Scyliorhinus canicula. The sequence continues at coordinate 117,755,294 of NC_052158.1, forward strand.
GTGAGTAGGGGTCTGCACTGTCAGGAGGGTGAGTGGGGGCTGTGCACTGTCAGGAGGGTGAGTGGGGGGGGTGCAGTGTCAGGAGGGTGAGTGGGGGTGGTTCACTGTCAGGAAGGTGATGTGGGGGGTGCACTGTCAGGAGGGTGAGTGGGGGGGTGCGCTGTCAGGGGAGGGTGAGTGGGGGCTGTGCACTGTCAGGAGGGTGAGTGGGGGGTCTGCACTGTCAGGAGGGTGAGTGGGGGGTGTGCGCTGTCAGGGGAGGGTGAGTGGGGGGGGTGCACTGTCAGGAGGGTGAGTGGGGGGTCTGCACTGTCAGGAGGGTGAGTGGGGGGTCTGCACTGTCAGGAGGGTGAGTGGGGGGTGTGCACTGTCAGGAGGGTGAGTAGGGGTCTGCACTGTCAGGAGGGTGAGTGGGGGTGTGCACTGTCAGGAGGGTGATGTGGGGGTCTGCACTGTCAGGAGGGTGAGTGGGGGGTGCGCTGTCAGGGGAGGGTGAGTGGGGGGGGGGTACACTGTCAGGAGGGTGAGTGGGGGGGTTCACTGTCAGGAGGGTGAGTGGGGGGTCTGCACTGTCAGGAGGGTGAGTGGGGGTGTGCACTGTCAGGAGGGTGAGTGGGGGGTCTGCACTGTCAGGAGGGTGAGTGGGGGCTGTGCACTGTCAGGAGGGTGAGTGGGGGGTGTGCACTGTCAGGAGGGTGAGTGGGGGTCTGCACTGTCAGGAGGGTGAGTGGGGGTCTGCACTGTTAGGAGGGTGAGTGGGGGTCTGCACTGTCAGGAGGGTGAGTGGGGGGTCTGCACTGTCAGGAGGGTGAGTGGTGGTCTGCACTGTCAGGAGCGTGAGTGGGGGGTGTGCACTGTCAGGAGGGTGAGGGGGGGGGTTTGCACTGTCAGGAGGGTGAGTGGGGGGTGTGCACTGTCAGGAGGGTGAGTGGGGGTCTGCACTGTCAGGAGGGTGAGTGGGGGTCTGCACTGTCAGGAGGGTGAGTGGGGGGTGTGCACTGTCAGGAGGGTGAGTGGGGGTCTGCACTGTCAGGAGGGTGAGTGGGGGTGTGCACTGTCAGGAGGGTGAGTGGGGGGTGTGCACTGTCAGGAGGGTGAGTGGGGGTCTGCACTGTCAGGAGGGTGAGTAGGGGTCTGCACTGTCAGGAGGGTGAGTGGGGGCTGTGCACTGTCAGGAGGGTGAGTGGGGGTCTGCACTGTCAGGAGGGTGAGTGGGGGGGTTCACTGTCAGGAGGGTGAGTGGGGGGGTGCACTGTCAGGAGGGTGAGTGGAGGGGTTCACTGTCAGGAGGGTGAGTGGGGGGGGTTCACTGTCAGGAGGGTGAGGGGGTGTGCGCTGTCAGGAGGGTGAGTGGAGGGTCTGCACTGTCAGGAGGGTGAGTGGGATGTGCACTGTCAGGAGGGTGAGTGGGGGTGTGCACTGTCAGGAGGGTGAGTGGGGGGTCTGCACTGTCAGGAGGGTGAGTGGGGGGGTGCACTGTCAGGAGGGTGAGTGGGGGGGGTGCACTGTCAGGAGGGTGAGTGGGGGGTCTGCACTGTCAGGAGGGTGAGTGGGGGGTGTGCACTGTCAGGAGGGTGAGTGGGGCGTCTGCACTGTCAGGAGGGTGAGTGGGGGGGGTGCACTGTCAGGAGGGTGAGGGGGGGTGTGCACTGTCAGGGGAGGGTGAGTGGGGGGTGTGCACTGTCAGGAGGGTGAGTGGGGGTCTGCACTGTCAGGAGGGTGAGTGGGGGTCTGCACTGTCAGGAGGGTGAGTGGGGGAGTGCACTGTCAGGAGGGTGAGTGGGGGGGGGTTTACTGTCAGGAGGGTGAGTGGGGGGGGGTGCACTGTCAGGAGGGTGAATGGGGGGTTTGCGCTGTCAGGAGGGTGAGTGGGGGTCTGCACTGTCAGGAGGGTGAGTAGGGGTCTGCACTGTCAGGAGGGTGAGTGGGGGCTGTGCACTGTCAGGAGGGTGAGTAGGGGTCTGCACTGTCAGGAGGGTGAGTGGGGGGTGTGCACTGTCAGGAGGGTGAGTGGGGGTGTGCACTGTCAGGAGGGTGAGTGGGGGGTGTGCACTGTCAGGAGGGTGAGTGGGGGTCTGCACTGTCAGGAGGGTGAGTGGGGGGTCAGCACTGTCAGGAGGGTGAGTGGGGGGTGTGCACTGTCAGGAGGGTGAGTGGGGGGTCAGCACTGTCAGGAGGGTGAGTGGGGGGGTGCACTGTCAGGAGGGTGAGTGGGGGTCTGCACTGTCAGGAGGGTGAGTGGGGGGGTGCACTGTCAGGAGGGTGAGTGGGGGTCTGCACTGTCAGGAGGGTGAGTGGGGGTCTGCACTGTCAGGGATTAAGCTCTGCAGTGTTAAAGGCTGGCAGGTCTTGTAAAATGGTGGTGGGAAGTCACCACTGGGCCTTCACACATTGGTGAGAATTTTCCGGCCTGTCCCGTCGACGGCAAACGGCCGCAGTGGGTTTCCCAGGTACCTACGGTGGGAAACCCCACTGTCAGTGGCCAGAGCAGAAATCTGTTTCTGGAAAATATTCAATTCCCAGGCACAAAGAAGGGGGTAAAAAAGGGGGGAACTGTCATGGTTGCAGGCTCAACCACACGTTTCTTACCACCAAGCTCCACAATTACAATGCTCTCCTTGCTGCCCTCCCTATTTCCACCTTCCATAAACTTGAACTTACCTGAAGCTCTGTCATCTTTATCCCAACTCACACCAAATCTCATTAACCCACCGCTGTGCTTCCTGACCTGCATTAGCTCCCAATACATCAAAGCCTCAAACTTCAAATTCTTGTCCTTATTTTCAAATCCTTCCATGGCCTCACTCCTCCCTACCTCAGCAACTTTCTAAAGCTTCACAACCCTCCAACTCTGGCCTCGTGTCCAGCCTTGACTTTCTTAGTGTAAGAAATATAAAAACGAAAATTGAGAAGTGGTGGTGAATAGGTATAAAATATAGTGAAAGTACATCGGTGTGCAGCCCTAGGCTCAAAGCTGTAGGAAGAACATTGAGACATATCGAACTGAAACTCTATGAAGCAGCCTGGTCTAACGAAATACAGATATGAAGAAGGAATTATGACTGATTTCATACAGAGAAGATTACAGAGTGATTTGAAAGAGTTGTTAAAGAAATTATAAAGTGATTAAATTGGTATAAACAAACTGTTTCTATTGGTTGATGCTGCAGGAAAGGATGTCCCGAAGCGTGGTACATTGGCGAGACCATGCAGACGCTGCGACAACGAATGAACGGACATCGCGCGACAATCACCAGACAGGAATGTTCCCTTCCAGTCGGGGAACACTTCAGCAGTCAAGGGAATTCAGCCTATAAGCATTCTCCAAGGCGGCCTTCAGGACGCATGACAACGCAGAATCGCCAAGCAGAAACTTATAGCCAAGTTCCGCACACATGAGTGCGGCCTCAACCGGGACCTGGGATTCATGTCGCATTATATTCACCCCCTACCATCTGGCCTGGGCTTGCAAAATCCTACCTGGCTTGAGACAATTCACACCTCTTTAACCTGGAATTACCCCTATCTCTGGACCTGTAAAGACTTAATTACCTGCAAATGCTCGCATTCTAAGCATTGTCTGGCACCTTTGAATTTGTCTATATATATGTTTCTGGAACATACCTCTTCATTCACCTGAGGAAGGAGCAGTGCTCCGAAAGCTAGTGATTTAAAACAGACCTGTTGGACATTAACCTGGTGTTGTAAGACTTCTTACTATTGGTTGATGAGCCTAGAACATGGGGACATAGGGCAAAACGTATTGCTTGCAATGGGGGCCCAGCTGAACAACAGCTAGAGAGCTATTCTGAACCCCTCGACTCCATTTAGTGCCCATTAGAACGCTTACCTGCTTAGCGTCTAATTCCTGATTGTGTTCAAGGTTGGATATCCTGCCTCCAAGAACTGCTGACTAATCAAGGCCAGCAGATCTCCAATGCCCTTAGTGTCACCAGGAGCAGTGGACACTGTTGATTCTGTTAGACGTCCAGGTTGCGGGATCATCGCTGGAGCCTGGAGGGTATTAGGCAAAGCAGGTTCGCCAGGTCCAGTTGTGGAGGCACTGATGAGGGGAGGAGAGTTAATTTTGAAGGGCAAGCTTCAACTGTGGGTAGCCCTTGCCTCCGGTGGGTGTCTCCACTGGGCATGAACTGCCCAAGTAGGAGGGCCCCTGTCCCCAGGCCACAGCAATACCTTCCAGGGTTTACTTCATAGGTTTCCCATATGGTATGGCCCCCACCCACTGATAATTTAATGCAGTAGCACAGTAGTGACAAAATGAGGACCTTAAGTAGCATCAATTGATTTCCAGTGGGACGGCTTTCCTTTATGATGCGACCATTAATTCACAAGACACGTGATTGGAAGTGAACAGTGGTTTTAATAGTCTTACAACTGAGCCTGCCTGCGACGAGATGAACTGGCAGCAGGCTCACAACTGCAGATCTTTATACTTCCGGTTAGTGGGAGGAGCCATGGGCGGAACCATGGGCGAAGCCAAGGGTGGAGCCCAGTACAAACTCCTCATCTCCCCCTATGGGCAGAGCCGTGCAACTGCTCGTATTCCGAGCTTACAAAGACACAACACATACAATATAACACAGTGTGAATTACTAGGATTATGATTCACCACACTTTATGCTTCCTGTCTTGGACTCACTGGGTTGGGGGGGGGGGGGGGGGGGGGGGGGGGGGGGGGGGGGGGCTTTGGGAAGACCACAGGGTCTTCATTCCACACCTTTCCACCTGATTATATGGGCCCCACTGTCTCCCAACGCACTACATAGTATTAAATTCAATGAATTTCGGGCAATTTTCCACAGAGGGTTGTAAGCTATGATATTATTCGTGGCAGTGATTGAAGCAAGGTATGAACATTTAAAATAATTGGTCAGATAGGTGTTTAAATTAACGGGAAGAAAACAAGATATAGGGACATAGCAGGAATACAGGATTAGCATACGTGTTTGATAAACACTTCCATAGATCTTTTGGACAAATAGCCAGTTTCTTTCTTACAATTTCTGCATTTTTCTAAGTAATTCTGTGATCTAGGAACATACGACCTAGGAGCAGGCACATACCATTCAGCCCTTTGAGCCTGTTCCACCAGATTATCATGGCTCACCTGTTATGGTCTCAACTCTACTTTGCTGTCAATCCCCAATAATCCTCGACTCTCCTGTCTAGCAAAAATCTATCTAACTCTGGCTTGAGTAAATGTAGTGACTCAGTCTTCACTGCTTTCTGGGTATGAGAATTCCACAGACTGAGAGAAAAATAATTCTCCTCATCTCAGTCTTAAATTCTTATTCTTAAACTGTGCCCCCTATCTGCCCCCTCACTTAACCCTTTGCACTCTTTACCTCCTCTTGACAACGTACTTTCCTACCTATCCTGGTGTCCTTAGCAGATTTAGTTACCTTTTGTCCCTTAATCCAAGTCATTGATATAGTTGTAAATAGTTGCGGTCCAGCAGTGGTTCCTGTGGCACTCCACACCTTGGAACTTGGCAACCCGAAAAATACAATTGTTTCCCTACTCTCTACTTCCTGTTAGTTATCTTGTGTAGTAACCTTTGCTGTGGCACCTTATCAATATCTTTTGAAATTCTAAGTTGTTATGATCCCAGTTGATGTTATAACTGGACGGGAAGATCTTAAAAGAGAAACCTGGCTCAAAAAAACATAACTTTTACCTTTTTTTTTGATAAAATGTGGAGGAACAGAGTCACAGGACCACTAATTAGTTTTAACAACAAGAAAAAAATATTCATTTAATATGAAAACATTGTATTATAATACAATATGCCTTTACTCCCCCCTCCCCCTCAGCTTACCAATTACACCCAGGTTTTAGGATCAACACAGATTACAAAGTATATTTATTCCACAGTGGTCGCATTTACACAAAGTCCCTTTTTAAGCACACAAGATGGCTGTGGTAAAATATACGCACCATTGTGAACCCAAGTTAGTGTTTGTGGATTTCTCCTCAGAATCCCCCTCAGATAATTGTCACATGAGAATTTTGAAACTCCACTTCCAAAAATATACTTTAAAAATATTTTCCTATTATAATGCTTTCTCTTGTTGGTTCGCTTTCCGAAATCGAGTTTTACAAATAACACTGCTCAACAAAGCTTCCTCTCCACTTTTAAAAGCAAGTCCAGTCCAGGATTTCAAACCGGTGCTAAAAGAGTTCTTTGCCTTGACTGCTGTGCAAACTGTTCACAATTGCTTTAACTCTCGATCCTCAGGTTGTATTAAAATTATATCAAGTTTTTCATCCATCTTAAATCTATTTGCTGCGATGTCTCTTTAACTCATAAAACTTTGTTTATTCTTCCTTGAATTTTCCAAATAATACTTTGGTCTCTGTTCACTTAACTCCAATCATCTTAAATACTCTTTCTACCCCAATTCCCTGGTTATCTGGACTGTAACTTGTACTTTAGGAAGCCTGCCTCTTTGCAGCTCCCACTGTTGCTCTTTAAAGTCGCCAATATGATGTTATGTCCCAACAGCGTCGCCAATACTGTGGATATTTCTATTTATCTCGGTGAACCACAAGTCTTTCCCTTATATTGGTCAAATGACCACACAATCAGTTAGTCAGTTCAAAATAGGTTTATTTACACACACAAGGATTACTTCGACATGCAAACACAATATCTACTATGAGTTAAACTATATTTAACTTCTGGGCGACCGGCACTGTGCAGATTGATAAGGCCTTTATCTTGATCTCACGTGGCTGGTTTGAAGAAGTGGCTCTGTCTCTGCTGGGCTCATCCATCAGGTCGCGATTGTTGGTCTTGAACTTGGCTGGCTGTTCCTGCTACAATTGGCTGACATGGGCCAGATCCAGAAGGGGTTGGCACAGGCCGGGTCCAAAAGAGACAGAACACATGGCTGTGCCCCTTTTTATCCCTCTGGTATTTTGCGCTCTTTGGGGCAGTCTTTAACTTTGGACCCAATAGTTCAACAGGGCTCTGATCACTGCATTCGATTTCGGCCAATAAAGGGGTGGGTGCCTTGGCGGCTGGGCGGGTCCTTAGCGGTCATTGACCTTGGCTGTTGGGCTCTCTGAGTAAAGGGAGCAGCACCAATCAGTCTGTGGCTGTACCCGTTTCTTGATTGGAGTCCTATTGTTCTGGGGAACGGGCCATTAAAATGCAAATGAGCAGGGATTTCGATCAGGTCTAGCTACCTGTGTTTCAAATACACAGTAGCTCTGTATCTGTCTGAGTCCTGGGTTGGCCATAATTCCCATGGTCCTTTGCAGGTGGCCATCTCAGATGGCTACACCACTCTGTCCAGTCTTTCTTCTGGCAGAGTTGAGAGATGTTCACTCCCTGAGATCCTTGGCGGGATTCTCCAAAAATGGGTCTCCACGCCCACAAAAAATGCTTACCTAGAGTAAGTCCAGGATGATTCTCCAATTTTCAGGGGGCTAGCAGGACCCCGGAGTGCTCCTCGCAGCTCCAGCTACTGATACGGGCCCTGCACTTCCAGTCAGAGGTCTGCGCATGCGCAAGCCGGCAGCCTGTGTCGGCCACTCTGCGCGACATAGCCAACCCACACCGCGGACCGGCATCAAGAAGATAGGCCCTACCAGATTGCGCGCACCCGCAGATCAGTGGCCCCGATCGACAGCCTGGCCATCCTGGAGGCATCCCCCCGCCCGGTAATTGAGCCCATTGCCCCTCAACCCCCCACCAGGGCGGCCGCGGACTGGGCCCGCAGCGGCCACGCCGACTGCCCGCTGGGTGGAATCATGAGGGAACCACGTCGGCAGGAACTCAGCCAGCTGCACTTAGAGAATTGCCGTGGAGGCCTCTTTCAATGGCCCCTGACTGGCACCATGTCGACTATGTGCCGATTGGCGACGATTCTCTGGGGACCGGGGAATCGCGGGAGCGGCGTCGGACCCAATTTCGGCACAGAGGCTCGGAAAATCTCGCCCCTGTCTCCAACTGCTCTCAAATTACCTAAACTTAACTTAAAAAGCTTTCTACCTTACAAGGACCTCCAGTTGCTGAGCAACTGCATGCTTATGCCTTTTATTTATTTTTCACACCGAAATAGAAACCCAGTTGAAACTTAACTAACCCCCACACATACAAACATCTTTGTCCAGCATGAATCTAACTACAGTTTTACCTTTCCAGGCATAAAACATAAATTAAACACGTTTAAAACTACACCTTGGGCGGGATTCTTTGGCCTTACCTGCCAGGCGACTGGAAATTTCCACCCGGGGTCAATGGGTCTTTACACGGTCCGTGTCCCGTCCGTGGTGATCTTGCTGTGGGCGCAGCCGAAAAATCCAGCCCTTATTTTTAATGTTTACCAATGCAAATATATATCCCTTAAAACTATCTTTGTTTTTCTAACGAAGTATACCACATCTACAGATTCCTATTATCTACCTTATTGTTGCTGCTTCCTCAAAAAACTCTAATAAAGTAGTTAAAAATGAGATCCCTTTCAGAAAGTTATGTTAGCTCTGGCTGATCACATTATGATTTCCCGGCATCCTGCTATCATGTCCTCAATAATGAATTCTAACAATTTACCTATGACGGACATTGGGCTAACTGACCTGTAGATTCCAGCTCTATGTCTTCCTCCTTTGTTGAGTAACAGTAATGTTAGCTATTGTCCTACCTGCTCAGGCCCTTCCAGAATCTGATGAATTTTAGAAGATTAGAAACAATGCATCTACTTTCTCTGCAGCCACTGTCTTTAAGACCTGAGGATGCAGGCCCACTACTCCAAGGGACTTGTCAGTGTTTAGGTTGAATAGTTTTTCTGGTACCTTTTTCCTGGTGATGGTAATTGTTTTAAGTTCCTCCCTCCTGTTCACCTCTTGATTTTCTGGTATCTTTGGGAAGTTTGCTAAGTATTCTATAGTGAATAAAGACACTAAATATCTGTTCTATACCTCCTACATTTCCATGTTTTCCATTATAATTTCCCCAGATTCACTGTCCAGAGAACCAACATGAGTTTTTACTTGGACTTTTCCTATTTAAATACAGTAGAAACACTTACTATCTATTCTTTATATTACTAGCTAGTTTCTCTCGTTCGTTAATTTATCACTTGTTTTTAGTCATTTTCTGTTGGTTCTTAAAATCTGACTGATCTTCTGCCCTGCCACTAATCTTTTTAGATTTCTACAGTGCTCCTTTCAATTTGATACAATTCGTAACTTCATTATTTAGCCACAGATGATGCATCCTTCTCAAAGAGTCTTTCTTTCTCTGGGATAAATCTTAGCAAAGAGTTACTAAATATCTCCTGAAAAGTCTGTTGTTGCATCTCTAGTATCCTACCTTCTAACCTAGTTTCCCAGTTCACTGTTATGCTCATTGCATTGAAATCTAGTCTCATTGTTCATTACCAGATCTAGAATAGCCTGCAACCTTGTTGGCATTAAAAGGTAACGCTCCAAGAAATTGTCCTGAATATATTCTATAAATCATGTTCCAGGCTACCTTTGCCAATCTGTCTTTTGCCCAATCTACATGAAGATTAAAGTCACCCATGATTATTGCAGTACCTTTCTCACACACCCCAGATATTTCTTCCTGTATACTTTGTCCTACAGTGTAGCTACTGTTCGGGGACAATGGGTTGGACATTGGACATTGACCTGCTTTACAATAGGACAGGTGTGGAGAACTTGATACTGAGAGCTACGGCTTTTGTCTTCACAATGTTTAGTTTGGCTATGGCAACTCGCTGACAGTATGAAAATGAGGCCCGAATCTCTAAATGACTTGGATCACAGACCAGTAACAATGGTAACGAGGTTCATGCTCTGCCCATTCACTTCCCACCGAGCATCTAAAATTAAAATTAGCCATTTGACATGTTTGACTTCCATCGCCCCAAAAATCTGCTATAATCCAATTATATGTTGCAAATTATTCTCCGAACGAGGGCTGAAAATATCATTTTATTTTAATACTTTACACAAAAATCATGATAATCTTTTGAAGCCCGACACATATTTCAAATTCTTTTTGTCGATGGATCACTGTCAGAGAAAAGTGTGGCTCTCACTACTAACAGGTTTAGAAGGTACATCCTAAACTAGGTTGGAGTTCAGCCCTCTTTAAGTAACCTACATCTGAAGCATCTATGGGGCATATCCCAAACTAAGCATGCAATCCTTGGCTTATCCCATGCATTGGAAGAATTGCCAAGCAGCCTGGGGCCTGTACTTGGAGTCTCACTTAATGCACCAAGCCCCAGTTAGCAAAATCACCATTCAGAAAAACACCAAATATCAACGGTGACACATTAAAGGCAGACAGAGACAACAACTGCACAATACATTTCTGAACTAACCATTGCAGCATGCTCATGGCAATGTACATACGTAGTTTGGGACCTGATTATCTGACAAACCAATTTTAACTACCAAAGTGAATTGCTGGGAATATAAAAATGAATTCCTTTTGCGTAATATTTTAATTTGCCAGAAAATTAATTATAACGCAAGGACATAGGAACAAGAAAAGGTTATTTGGCCCAGTCAGTTCTCTCTACTATCTAGTACTTTCTCAAAATCTGATCATATCCTTTAAAAAAAACATTTACCCTCCTTTTGGCCAAAACCCCCTTCTCTACTGAATCAAGAATGAACATGACTACCTTGTGAGTGTGTCAGCAGAGAATATATCACAAATGGTGGCACACTATTGCGTAAATCAACAACTCGCTTAATGATCATGTTCTCTAATTATTCAGCTGTACTTTTACATAAAGTACTAAAGCATTATTAATCAATTTACCTTGTTCCTTGATTATTTTAAGACAATTGAGTGACATCCACCGTAATCATTTTTGTAATGGAGTAAATTTAAATGCTTGTGCTCTCTTCATTAAAAGAATTAAATCTGGAATCATTTTGTTGCATTTCTCTGAATCCACTCTGGAGCCTCAAAGTCATTTCTATATGATGGTAATCATATGTTGATGTACTGCTCATATGTGGCTTTTTGAATGCTTCATAAAATGTCAGAATAACATCCTTAGATTTATATTCTATGAATCTGCTTGGATAACAGGTATTTTTCTTTGCTGCTGGTGTCATACATTTTGCATCAATACCTTCAACCTACATTTTTTAATATGAAATGTCATTTATGTTCAGAGTAGCTTAAGTCTCAAGATTGAACTCTGCGACTCTGCTATCACAGCTGTCCAATTAGAATTACTGCCATTGATCTACCTTTGGTTTTCAATTATGAAGTCAATTTATTAAGTAATTTACAATTCCTCCTTTATCATAAGAGCTTTCATTTTAGACACAAGTCTCTTTTGAGGCACTTTATCAATTACCTTCTGAAAATCTAGATTTATTAATTTCCATCTGCCAATTCTGTTACTTCCTATCCTGGTTCTTTCACTAATAGCAATGAACTCTTTCAGTGAGATTGCCACATGCACTCTACATTAGCAAGTTAACTTTAGTGTTAGTTCTTAAATTCATTTGCATGTATTAGATTTGATGCACTGAATTTTACCCTTGAATGAAGAAACGTTCTCTTGCTGTCATTTTGCTAGTTTCATACTTTTCAAGATGCTGAAAAACTGGTTTATTGGCTGAAAGAAATGAGAGGAACACTGAAGCAAAATGTCATGGATAAAAAAAAAATAACATGTAGTGAAGCTCAAGAGTAAGTGTATGACTAACTACAGCCTAACCCAAGTTTGAATGCATATCTGCTAAAATCCATTACTACTTTTTGCAAAGAAAAGGTCAAGAAAGATTTGCACTTATATAGTGCCCTTCCGAACCTCAGAACTTAATAAAGCATCATACAAGTGATTAAGCATAATGTAAGAAATGACGCAGCCAATTTGAACACACCAAGCTTCCATGAACAGAAGAAACAGAAGTGAGCAGATGACCTGTTTTAGTAATGTCGGATAAGGAATTGGTATTGACCAGGACTCAAGGAAAACTCCCCAAACTGAATTCTCCACCGTCGGGACGCTCCCTTTTGTCAGCAGCCCAGAGGTTTCCCGATGGCGCAGGGCTGCCCCACAATGGGAAATCCCATTGACCAGCCGGTGAAACGGAGCATCCCGACGGAGTGCTGAAACAGAAACCTGGAGAGGTGGGATGGAGAAAACCCTGTTTTTCCTCAAATCATACCATGTTGGGTGCAATTCACCCAAGAAAATGAGGAATGGCACGATTCAGTGACCGCACTGCACCAGGCATGGGTCAGGGTGTGCCAGGCGAATAGAGGAAGAGGGCAAAATCGAGTTTCACGCCAGGCTTCAACCATTTTGCAATTCACTCAACCCACTCCCAATGGCAAGTTACAGATCATGCCCAAAATGGTAAAAATTTCATTTTTAAAAAATATTTTTATTCTCCTCCTTTTTCACATTTTCTCCCAAATTTATACCCACCAACAATAAACAATTATCAGCAACAAATATGTAAATCCCCATAACAATAACAACGATCACATCCTCCCACCATACCCCAAACATTAGCCCGCATGTTTACATAAACAAAAGACAAAAAGGAATCAGGGATCAACCGTAGTCACCCTTGTAACAAACACTAGCTTTCGGAGCACTGCTCCTTCCTCAGGTGAGCAGTGCTCCGAAAGCTAGTGTTTGAAACAAACCTGTTGGACTTTAACCTGGTGTTGTAAGACTTCTTACTGTGCTCACCCCAGTCAAACGCCGACATCATAGTCACCCTTAATACACACAGCCCCCTCCCCCCAACCCTCTCACCCATCCCCCCCCCACTAATGTTCGATGTTATCCAGTTCTTGAAAGTGCATAATGAATAATGCCCATGAATTGTAGAACCCCTCCGTCCTTCTTCAAACTTAACCTTCTCAAGAGTCAAGAATTCCAACAGGTCCCCCCACCACGCCAGGGCACAGGGTGGAGAGGCTGCTCTCCATCCCAACAGGATCCGCCTTCGGGCGATCAACGAGGCAAAGTCTACGATATCTGCTTCCACCCTCGTTTCCAACCCCGGCTGGTCCGACACCCCGAATATGGCCTCCCGGGGGCCCGGGTCCAGTTTCACGTGCACCACCTTGGAAATTACCCTAAAAACCTCCTTCCAGTAATCCTCTAGCTTTGGACAGGACCAAAACATATAAACGTGATTAGCCACCCCCCCCCCCCCCCCCCCCCCCCCGCAACGCTCACACACATCTTCTACTCCTTCAAAGAATCGGCTCATCTTTGCCCTCGTGAGGTGCACTCTATATACCACCTTCAGCTGTATCAGCCCCAACCTCGCACATGAGGTGGAGGCATTCACTTTCCGGAGCACCTCACACCAGAATTCCTCGTCTATAACCTCTCCCAACTCTTCCTCCCACTTTGCTTTGATCCCTTCCAGTGGTGCCTTATCCTCTTCCAAAATAGCTCCATAAACCGCTGACACTACCCCTTCTCCAGTCCCCCTGTCGTCAGCACCTCCTCCATCAATGTGGTTCCTCCGGGAAGCTCTGTATCTCCTTTCTGGCAAAATTTCGAACCTGGATGTATTTCCATCCCACCTCCCTGGCTCAAATCTGTGGTTCCCTCGAATCGGCATTTCCCTTGACCCTGCCCCCAACCCAAAGTGTTGGCAAAACTGCCTCCAAATTCTCAATGAAGCTATTATTACCGGACTTCCTGAGTATTTCCCCGGAGCTATCGGGAGCGGCGCTGTTGCTAGTGCTTTCTGTCCCGACCCCCTGCACAAACTCTCCTCCATTCTGACCCACTTGGAATCAACCCCTCTGACCCAGCTCCGCACCTTCTCCACAGTCGCCGCCCAGTAGTAGTACATCAGGTCGGAAGACCCAAACCCCCTGCCTGCTTTCCCGTCTGTAGCAGCATCTTTCTTACTCTGGCAACCTTCCCTCCCCATATGAATGAGGTAATCCTTCCCTCAATCTCCCTGAAAAAAGCCTTTGGCAGGAAAATCGGTAGGCATTGAAAAATAAACAGAAATCTCAGCAACACATTCATTTTAACCGCCTGCACCCGACCCGCCAGTGAGAGAGGGAGAGAGGGAGACCATCCCACCTCGCCAGGTCGGCTTTCACGCTACCCACCAAACTAGTGATGTTGTACCTGTGAAGCCGCCCCCACATGGTAAAAATATCATTAACCCTAATTTGCATTAATTTCAATCTCATTAACGAGATTGAAGTCAAATGCAGCCGCCTCCCTGAAATTACACGACTCCCCAGCGGGAAGTCACCCGGGCATTGTTTAAAAAGGTCAAGCTGGCGCAATGGCATCTGAGGGGAACTGGGGAAGAGAGTCACCATTTCCATTTTCTGGCATGCAGCTCAAGGGCATCGGAGCTGCTGCCCCAGTGCTTGGGATGGGAGGGGTTCCAGGTCGGGTGTTGCCCCTGGACCACAGGGTGAGGGCTGTGCATCTGTGAGGCCTTCAAGCCATCTTTAAATATTGTGGAGACCCATAACAGGGGCAACGACAGCTGCAGCCTGACTGTCCTACCAAACTCTCCCAGGACAGAGCCCTGCTGCAGTTTCTCTCCTTAAAGTCAATTTCACCCTGTTTTGACTGTGAGCAGCCTCCAGCTGCACAGCTGAAGGCTATTTCAAATGAAGAATTAGCGCTGTTAGTTGTGAGAGCACTTCACACTCCTGAACTCCCAAGTCCCTCCTCGAAAGTTCAGGTGCCATGACTCAGAGGAAGATTAGTGCACTAAAGAGCAGAGCTTCACCATTGAGGATCCTCTCGCAGACAAAGGGTAAAAGTCTGGATGACTGGACGGCAGCTGAGCATGGCCACTCAAATGTTCCTGGAAGAGGTCTGGGATCTAGGGGCTCCTAATGTGGCCAGGAGCAAGTGTGCAGAGCAAGATTTGCCAGCACAACGGTCTTGCTGGGTGGCACTCTGAGAGGGTGGGACAGTCATGGTAAGGGTGGGGGATGCTTGAAGGATTTGAGGGTCCCGGGGTGGAAACCCTAACTGATTGTCTTTCTCCTTCTCCAATTTCTTGCAGATAAAAGAGTGTTTGCTGGTATGGATGGCGGGGAGACTGCCCTCGCTATGTTGCTGCAGCCAAGGTAGACAGATGACATAGAAGGCCACAACACCAGCAGAGGCACCCCATGTGCAGGGGGCCACACACCCTGAAGATCTGGCCATCCATCAGGCTGAGGAGGGACCTAGAAGGGGACACCAGTGACGGCCCAAGGTGTACAGGCGTTGTTGGCCATTCTGTGAGCTGACAGACAGCATATGCCACAGAAGACTCCATCTCAGATGAGAGGCAGTGCGGCACCAGTGTTGGGTCCTCACGGATGTGACACCCCGTGCCAAGATGCCTGGGTGCCCTGATGCCAGGAGGCAAATCATTGCCCTGCAGTGTCCCCGACCATCCGGGAGCCTCCAACAGAATCTGAGACGTTGGATTGGCACCATGCCTGGTCTACGTTTGTGTAGACTCGTACTAATCAACGCCCGAGTGAGGACTCGCTGTCACGGCTGGTGACTCCGGGAACCGGATGAATGTGGCTTCAACCCGGATGTGTCTATTGGAATGAGCCATTACTATCATTACTTGGATCACGGCCAGCGAGGGCGTGATCGAATTTGTTCTGGGTGCCGCAGGACAGGTGTAGTTTTGAGCCCGGCGCAAGGCCTGTTATAGGCCTCTTTCGTGATACTCCCACCCAACAGGATCAGCGCCGTGTGAAACACGATGGGAAAACCACACCCATTATCTTTCCATCCACCTGAGAGGGCAGACAGTGTCTTGGTCTCATCCAGAAGATGCAAGCTGACCTCTCCATTACTGCACTGGAATATTAGCCTAGATTAGGAGCAGGACATTCCAATCGCAATATCCTTCCTGAGAAATCTTCTATTAAAAAATCCTCCACTCTCGTGCAGCCATACAAGTAATTTCTATACACCGTCAGCAGCTTTCATATTTTACAGCAATATTTTACAAAATGAAATTTTTGAAGGCCTCAGATATGCAATTTGATGTGATTGAACAAACCATAGCAAGATTTTCACACGTATTGTTAAATGTGCAATAGATAGGAAATTGCATAACAGGTGTATATTAATATCTTGTTTTCTATTGCTTCTGTTACGAATTTGGAATAATTTACTGGGATATTTGTGAATTCCTATACTTTTGATTCTTTATCTTGTGTTAGTAAAGCACTAATAATCAGTTATCATGCTTTTGCTTCCTGACATGAATAATGTAAAAGTTGTTAAAAATATTTTGTAACTTTGTGTGACGTTATGCCAGAAGGCTGCTAATAGATCTAATAAAGACATTTCTCTTTGCTGGTTATAAGGATTATCAGTCCTGTGACAAAATTAGGAGCCTTACATTTTAAGGATGGAATTCAACATTTCTTTTTTAAAATAAATTTATTGTACCCAAATAATTTTTTCCAATTAAGGGGCAATTTAGCGTGGCCAATCCACCTACCCTGCACATCTTTGAGTTGTGGGGGCAAAACTCATGCAAACACGGAGAGAATGTGCAAACTGTACACGGACAGTGACCCAGAGCGGGTCACTCGGAGTTCCCACCCATGGCCTGGCGGGGAGGGAGGAAGATGGGTGGCTCAGTGCCCCCGGGTCCGCCATGCCACCCCGGGAATTGTGTGCTTTCATTCCAGGGGTAACCCCAGCCCCCGCCGCACAGACCACCCGTAAATCCCACTGACCGCAGAGGCCTCTGACCGGGCGGCTGAAGGCCATTGCTAATAGAGAATTGGCAATCGGAGTTAAGTGAGCATTGCACAGCTCCCTGGTGGATTCCCATGGGTAGGCGTGCAATGTAGCAAGAATTATTTATTGCCCAGAATCCCAATCAGAAGGTGATGCATGATCACTGTGGCAGAACACTGCAGGAGGCAGCAGCCAACATCTGAACACCGGGGAGATGGGCGTCTGTGCCGGGGACATTTCGGCAACCAGAGGGCGGCTGTCTGCACCAGGGAGCAGGCTAACGCCCGGTCCAGGTAACGTTAAGTGTGGGTGTCTGTGATACAGGGTCTGAGGTTCGATGACCCGGGGCCTCCTCCACAGACGGAGTGCATGGGCTGAGAGTGTCGGATGGCTGGGGTCGGGGAAGGGGGAAGCAGGGGTGGCAGTGGGAAATGGAAGAATGGATAGTCTCAGAGTGATGACACCGCTGGTGTCAGTCTCACACCCTCTCTAATCCTCACAAATATTCCACAGAATGGATGATATCTTGGACCCTGCAGAGGCTGCCCTCATGGAGCTGCTGGCAGGCCAGGAGGCCAGACACTGGAGAAGGCAGCGGGTCAGTAGCGTCGACAGAGGCTCCAGATGGCGGCCTATGTGCAGGAGCTCTCCCCACACCCTGAGGGCCTGGCCTCTCAACAGGCCAGGGAAGGGAGAGAGCAGGAGGCCGGTAAAGGCCCAGGACGTATTGGCATCGCTGGTCCTTCAAGCAGATGATGGACAGCGGATGCCGCAGGAGACTCCGCCTCAACAAGAAGACAGTGCGGCACCTGTGCCATGTCCTTGTGGACTTGGCACTACGTGGAGGAGGATACCCGCTCCCGGTGTCAGTCAAGGTCTCCCAGCCCTGAACATCTACACCTCAGGGTCATCCCAGGCTCAAGCAGGGACTTGTGCAGCACCTCAAGAGCTACGGTCCGCAAGGTCTCAGATGCCCTGTTTGCCCCTGGCAGCAAACTGTATAAACTTGATGAAGGAGCAACACTCCGAAAGCTAGTGATTCCAAACAAACCTGTTGGACTTTAACCTGGTGTTGTAAGACTTCTTGCTGTGCCCACCTCAGTCCAACATCGGCATCTCCACATGATATATAAATTATGACACAGACGAGACCTAACGGGATGCCCGGGCATAGGATTCTCCACTATCACCAGGATGCCCCAGGTCCAGGAGGTAATAGATGGCACGTATGTCGCCTTGTGCTCACAATGCTGTCTGGGAATGCCCCAAATCAACAGGAAGGGGTTCCACAAGCCCTGAACATCCAGCTTGTGTGTGGCCACTACATAAAGATCATGCATGTGTGTGTACGCTTCCCGGGAGTGTCATCCTGGGGCAGTCGGACATTCCCCGCCTCTTCGAGGAGCACCCCAGGATAGGCGGCTGGCTCTTAGGGGAGAAGGGGTACCCGCTGAGGACCTGGCTAATGACACCAGGTTGGGGAGTCACCGGACCAGGGGGGGCTGGAAGACAATCCCCGGGAGAACCCGTAGGATCAGCTGGAGGCTGAAGGACAGATGGCAGCAGTGAGGGTCCGGCAAGCCCGGAGGGCCAGGGAACTCCTCATCGTTTCCCTCTTCACAAAGGACGTGGCCTCATCCGTCATCAAACCCCCTCCCACCTCTGTCCCTAATCCCTCCGTCCCCTCTTCCCACACACCCTGCCACCATCCCTCAGCTTTTCCCCTCCCTCCCTGGAGCTCCATGCCCATCGAGTCTGCACCGGCTCAAGCACCCTACCCAAGCCCACACCATCACTCTATCCCCGTAACCCCACCCAGCCTTTTTTGGACACTGAGGTACAATTTCACATGACCAATCCACCTAACATGCACATCTTTGGACTATGGGAGGAAACCAGAGCACCCGGAGGAAACCCACGCACACACGGGGAGAACGTGCAGACTCTGCCCAGACAGTGACCCACCCCGGGAATCGAACCTGGGACCCTGGAGCTGTGAAGCAACTGTGCTAACCCGTGTGTTACCGTGCTGCCCACAGTTGTAGTGCAACGTTTTAAAATTCTATACATATGTGGCCCCACCACAATAGTGCTGTCCCACCTTCCACACCCCTCCTAACCTCTCCTTCTCCCTCATCGCCCCCCCCCCCCCCCCCCCCTCCCGGGTGCCCTCTCAGTGATCTTCAAACTGCTCTACCACTGGGCTGTGTCCCCATGATGCACATCAGAGGTGGAGGCAGCCTGCTGCCCACTGTGCCCAATGGCCTTCGATGCCCCTGGCAGGCATCCTCTTGGGGTCCTGGGGCCAGAAGGGCCTGGCCCACTTGCCGGCGGCCACATGTCCCGCTGTGCCACCCTGTTCCGGGTTCCGAGACTCGACATTGTCAGGGAGGTGGAACTCAAGGGAGCTAGTGGCGGCCTCTCTGTAGGCACCCTGCCGGGTGGTGACCATAGGACCCTTGGGTTCACCTTGGAGGGCCAGCTGGATTGAGCCCCGGCCGCCTCTCCATGATCTGGATCTGGCAGCTCCCCGATGTCTGCAGCATGGTGTCAATGCCCTCAGCGATGCTCCTCAGTGACTGGGACAAGCTCTGGAGCACCCCGGCAAGGCCTACCAGAGACTGGGATATGCTCCGCAGCGACTCATCAAGGTCCACGTGGGACTGGGACACCCCCCAGCGATTCAGACATGCTGTCAAGGCATTCAGCCATGGCCAGCACCGACTGAACCACGCCTTGGATACCCCCACTCATGCTGCCGTCATCATACACCAGGCTCTCCACTGCGGTCATCAATCTAGCAGTGTTGGCCGCTGTGCTATCTCCTGCACCTGTAGCCTTTGGGACATTTCCCTCTGAACATCACGGCTGCAACCTAGCATCTGCATCAGCTCCGGGTAAACCTGGTCCAGAGGTTCAGCATCAGACTGGAACCCAGCTGTCTCGCCTGGGCATTCCAGCTTCCACCTGATGTACATCAGCAGCTGTGTGGTGCTCACCAGGATCTGCCCCAGAAGCCTGGTCACTACTGTCTCTGTGCTGGTGTAAGGTGGAGGTGACTGCTGCGCCGCAAATACAGTGGTCTCCTCGGAACTCCCCTCCAAGGTGTTCTCATGGGAGCCAGGGAAGGGAACAATCTCAGATGGGCCGGCATCGTCGGATGAGGATCGCATGGAAGAATGGGCACGTGGTCTGTGGGAGGGATAGTTCAGTTTGTATGGCGTTAACAACTCACTTGTGACCGGTAATCTGGGTGGACCCAGTGGAAGCTCACCTCTGTGCCGTACGCCATCCTCTTGGTTGGTGACAGATCTGTCCTCAGGCCACACCGCGACCTCCAGGGCCCGTTCCTTGTAGAGGGATGAGGACTCTGATGTCGGCAACCCGCCGCCCATCAAGGCCCTCTCCCGTTTGTTGTGTGTCAACCTCTCCTGTGAGGACTGAGAGAGGGCATCGTGAACCGCATGCTTCATTCGTCATGGGGCGGAGATGGTGAGTATGGGGGTGGGGGGGGGGATCGGCATCCCTGAATTGTGGGGCTGGTCTCCTTGGCTGCATGGCTGCCAGCTGTGTAAGGTTGACTGTGCAGGACCGGTTTAAGTGCTGCTCTCCTTTTTTAGAGGGGGGGCTGGCAAGCGCAGAACCAGCGAATCAGCCGGTGGGACAGTCATTTTCAGCGTGAAGCCCGTGGTTTTCTAGTGGTGAGGGTCTCGTCAGGCCGGGCGTCGGAAAGCTCACGGCAGTTCCTGCTTGCTACCACACTTAGAAACTTATCCATGAAATCGCACCTTAAATGTAATTTGGCAAGGTGCTTCTCGCCTATTCAATCACACTTTTCTGTGCCTTGGGGAGTTTCTCCCCCATCATGCCCACACTTAGAAATGTTTACATCACTGGGGAGCTGAGATCGGGCTGCCATTTTCAAAGTGTGCCCTGATCTCTAAATGAGCTTGAGGATTCCCCCCCACTAGCAATGTCACCCCTCCGTACATATGGGCATTACGCCACACGCCGCAAGTGAGAACACCCCACGATGGGAGCGCTGAGGGCCCCCCCCCCCCCTTTTCAGGCCTCCTCACCCCCTTTTCGGGACTTCCCCCTTTCAGGAACCCCCACCCAACCTTTATGAAGCCCATTCATACCTGACCTTCACCTCTACACCCTTCATAAACCCCTCACCCCCTTTCAAGGGCATGGACCCCCTCCGGCTCTGACCTTTGGCAGTGTCACCCTGGCACATGGTCACCCTGACACTGCCGCCCCAGTACTCTGACAGTGCCCCAGCCAGCCTGGCAGTGCCACCCTGGCAGTGCCAAGGTGCCCAGAAGCCAGTGGCACAGCCAGGGAGCCACCCTGCCCTGTCCCCGACCACCCAAATGGCCTGGGAAATCCCCCAGGTGCTGTTAAATCTGGTCCAGGTTTGTGCAGAACAGTAATAAACAGCGCCGAGTCCAGATCTTGCTGGGGCGGCTGTTCGTCACCAGATGCTGGGAGAATCCGCACAGGCATATTTGAATGAACCACACGGCTCATTCAAATATGCTGATCTGGATCCCACTCAGTGAGATTCAATAGCCTCATCACACCACCAAGTTGGGCACATGAGGCAGTAAATCGCGCCCTATATGTTGCATGACTGAAATTGACAAGCTGACCTATTTATTCACAAATTACTAAATACAACAGAGAAAACAAGCAGCATCAACAATTTAAACAGATTTATATTTATTAAAACTGGAGAAATGTTTAAGCACTTTCTATGCAAGAGTAAGGTGGCTGTTTGTGGTACTGCCTCATCATTGGCCCTGATCGTGCTGTGGAGGAGCATTTCAGCATTTGCTGCGAGTTAGAACTGCTCTTGCCATTGAGATTTTTAATTTTTTGCATGAAAAGTTGTTGATGTTACACTAAAGAACACAACGTTTACGCTTGTGAGTTGATTGATGTGATTCTGGCTGAACAAAATTTAGTTACAACTTAAACATTTGAACTGAAACTAGAAACGTGGTCGATTGAAGAGCTGTGCAAGTATGAAAATCATTTTCCTTATTATACACTGACCGATTGCTGTCAGATGCAATGGGAATAAATGATCCCTCAACACAAGCACATCCGAAGCAGCTCAGGGAGCTGAGGTGATTCCAGGCAAACAGACCTTTTGGTCAATACAAGTAGCACGGAAGCAGCATTCAACATTCTAGGGGTCTCTCAGTCCAGAGATACTGCAGGCTGGGTGGTGGGGATGGACATCCCAAATCTGTGCAGTTGGCTTCTTCAAATGAACTAATAGAAGATATAGGCGGCTTTGTTCCAAAGTTTTAATATCAGGAAGTTGAACACAAAGGAGGAAAATATTTAACAAGGCCCTTTGTGGATGTAATTATGCAGTAAATGTTATACTTCTTGCGCATCTAAATGATATGAACATCCAGCCAAACACAAAACGTGCCATTTACTAGCTGCACACTCAACAGGGGCCCAGGCGCTTGCAGGTCGAGGTCAACACATAACTCGCCTAGAGCTCTTAAAGAGAAGCTACGGGCAATAGAAATGCACCAGTTTCTGCGAGGTTTGGCTTAAAGGTAAAGCTCAGTAAATGATGCAACAGGTCAGAGAAAAGTGTCCCAGGTTTTCAGATAGGCTACTGCAGGACTTAGTAAACAAGGTGGAAAGGAGGAAAGATGCTGGACGGGATTCTCTAAAAATGGGGCTATGTCCCCCACGCCAGCAGGAAAACTGGTGCCAACGATTCCTGCGTCAACGGCCCCCGAAAGTGAGGAATTCTCACCTTTCTAGGGGGCTAGGTTGCCGCCAGAGTCGTCCCCGCAGCTCCAGCCGGCGGGGAACGGCCCGCGCGAGTTCGCCCCTGCGCGGAACGGCCGGCGTGATCTCGCGCATTTGCGGAACGGCCAGTGTATTTACGCGCATGCGCAGGGGTCCCCTTCGCCAGCCCCCGGGCAACAAGGCGGAGCCCTACAGGTGCACGGCACGGAGTAAAGTAGGCCCCCACGGAACCAGCCAGCCCGCCGATAGACCCCGATCGCGGGCCAGGCCACCGTGGGGGCCCCTCCCGCGGTCGGATCCCACCGCCCCCCCACCCCAGGAAGGCCCCCCGCACACTTACCTTCCAGGTCCCGCCGTGTGTGAGGTGAGTAATCCACGCCGGCGGGACTGGACCAAACTCATCGGCCACTCGGCCCATTGGGGCCCGGACAATCGCTGGGGGGGTGCTGCTGTCAATGGCCCCCAACCGGTGTGGCGGCAATCCTGCCGGCACCCGTAAAACAACGCTGGAGAATAAAGAGGCTGGCATCGGGGCGTGATTCTCGCGCCCTCCCGGGAATTCTCCGACCCGGCGCTGGGTTGGAGAGTCCTGGCCGCCATGTTTCCACAGAGGTGGTCAAGTAATATCTTGAGAAAGGAATGGGAACAGATGGTCAGCAATCAGTTCCTGGAGTCCAGCCCTGAGGACCTGGCTGCAATGTCAGATAAAGTTCAGTGACCTCTCACAAGTGGTCAAGACCAGTGAAAACAGCTTAAAATGGCATCTCCTACCCATGGTGCCTCAAACCTTTTGCGTTGCTAACTGAAGCACATCCCTGTAATTCACCATCAGCAATCAGGACAATTGCTGCACAGAAACTCTAACTCTCCCCTCATACACTCACAACCATTTCTCTTTGCTTCCACATGACAACAGCTATTCAACCACGGCAAGCATATCACCAAAAACATTGTAAAACACTCGCTGGCAATTCCTTTCTCTCTCTTGCAGGACAAGGTGCTTCATAACAGCAGGGAATAGCAAACAACTGACCAAGGATTAACAAACCTGCCTTTCCAGAGCCCTCTGGAGACAGTGCGTTGCTCCATGGGGATGGCTGTGACATCACCGAGGACACTGAGGATGATGGTACTTTCCTGCCTCACAACCTTTCTCATATCCCATTTCACTCTCATCCTACTATCTGACATGAAGTGCAAACAGCAGATGGTGTCACCATCAAACTCTTGCTTACCACCCAACCTACTTCCTTCAAACTAACCTCCCCCTTCTGCATTTCTGCTTTCTGTCAATGACCCGCCCATTCTAGAAGCTTCTGGTGAATGCTAGTATGGCTACGCAGGCACTACACAGACTGGGCCAGCACCAGTGGCACTTGGGAGTCCAATTTCACAGCTAAAGAATCTTCAGCTAGGGAAAATTAACTGACAGAATGGTACAACGACAGATATATAAGGGACGAGGAGAGCAAATGCAACACATGGAACATCATGGCGACATTTTCACAGGCCTTTTCATTGAAAGCTATCAAAATAGACAATTCCTCGAAGATGTGCAAAGGATGTGAAATGATTGCATTCCTATTGTCTGTATCTGAGCTCACACCCCAATTGAGGCAAGAAAATGTTGTAAGTCACTGCACCATTCACACTCTAAATTAAAGCTTGGAAATGCACAGTATTATTCTACTGATTAACTTATCATCCGAGTACAATCTGATCTAATTTGCAAAGCTACTTAAACACAGCTGAATTTAAGTGGCATCTGTAGATTTCCTCTGATTATTTCATTTATGTTTTAATCCACCAAAAAGATTTATGGATGCTTTACCTTTTCACTTTCTTCATCTTGCCCAAAATAAAGTGTACGTTCTGGCAGTGTGAGTCCATCTTGGTCAATCTATAAAACACGGTAATAAATGAATTTCACTTTCACATCTATTCATCTAGAATGTCAATTATGGCTTTGTTCCAAAGGAAAGATTCTTCTTTTTTTTTTAAGTGGGATGTTTGAACAAAACCAATTAATATTAGCGAACATTCAAAAGATAAACAATGTGTTGGATCCTATATTGCTAACTCTGTGCAAGCAGGCATTATTAGTAAAAATCTTAAAATGCGCATCAATATAATTATGACTGGATTGTAAAACGTGGGATTCTCAAATGCTGCAAAAATTGTATATTTTTTTCAGTTTTTCTCTACAAAGATGAAACAAAATATGACTCAGAATAAAATGCAAGAACATTTAAAACTACACCTGATTTGCCGAGAATTCAGATTAGAACTAAAATCTATTATCAATTGTATATCTTAACTGATCGCATTGTGGCACTATATCAAGTGGTAATTGGTCTGGTTGAGGGACTGCAGTATATATTAACTATATTTATGTTTCAAGATAACAATATGTGATACAATACATATATATTCAGATAACAAAAAGTAAATCAAATTAGACTGAAAATACTGGGGTATATTCTGCTCTTTAAAGAGAACATTTTTATTCGAAATGTTATTGGTTGTTAATCAAAATGGCAACCAGTAGGCGTTTTCCTTTTGTTAGATTCATGAAATAAGAATTTGAGTCTTTTAATGACAAGAAGCTGGTCAATCTCAGTGGACCTATAATTATACTAGTTTCATATTTATCAAGTAGCTAATTAGCTGCTTAACTGGTCTCAGTCCCAAACGTCATTAATCCACCATGTAGTGGCAGCCGCATGCAAAACTGAAGCACTTACAAACATTAGGTTGAAATGTTTGGAGAGCTGGATTTAAAGTCCATGCTGTAAAAGGTGCAGGTAGATGATATCATGGAGATGCTATCATCTGTGCACTGAAGAATGAATGATGTTTCATTATTGGCAAATTAATCACTTGCCTGGGTATGAAGGCAATATATGGATTTAGATTTACATTGTTTTCAGAGAAACTTACTTCAATAAACACTGTACATTTTATATTTCTTTCTTCCTAAATGCCATTTTAAAATGTTGGAGCTCCCGTCATGTGCAGAAATTAAAATGATATTTCATCAATTCTATGACATGATGGCAACGCTAGTGGGCAAAAATCTAGCAGATGGATTGCAATGTGGAAAAATGTGAGCTTATTTACTCTGGTAGGAAAAACAGCAATGGAGAGTGTTTCTTAAATTGCGAGAGGCTGAGAAATACAACCTCAAAGAGACTTGAGTGTCCTTGTTCATTAGTCACTGAAAGCTAACATGCATGTCCAGCAAGCAACTAAGAAGGCCAATTGTATGCTGGCCTTCATTACAAGAAGATTTGGGTACAGGAGTAAAGATGTCTTACTGTAATTATATAGAGCCTTGGTGAAACCACACCTGGAGTATTGGGTGTAATTTTGATTTCCTTACCTAACAAAGATATACTTGCCAGACATGGAGTGCAACAAAAACTAATTCCTGGGATGGAAGGATTGTTCTATGAGGAAAGATGGGCCTTTATTCTCTGGACTTTAGAAGAATTAGAGGTGATTTAATTCAAAACATACAAAATTATTACAGCGGTTGGCACGATAGATGTAGGAAGGATGTTTCCCTTGGTTAGGGGTGATCTAGAACCAGGGGGTACAGTCTCCGAATAAGAGGCAGGTTATTTAGGATTGAGAGGAGGAGGTACTTCTTCACTCAGGGAATGGTGAATCTTTAGAATTCTCTGCCCCAGAGGGCTGAGAGGGTCAGTCACTGAGTATGTTCAATAAGATCGATAGAATTATACATGTTAAAAACATCAATGCTCCCATGGTGAGAGTACGGACAAACGACACCAGCTCCCAGTACTTCTAGCTGCACAGGGGGACCAAGCAGGGATGCCCGTTGTTCCCGCTGCTGTTCGCCCCAGCGATCCAATCACTAGCGATCGCTCTCAGACAGCAAAGAACTGGAGGGGGATCCAAAGGGGAGGCAGAGAGCACAGAGTCTCGCTCGATGCGGATGACATACTCCTCTACACCTCGGACCCACAAAGCAGCATGGACGGAATCATCACTCTCCTGAAAGCGTTTGGTGCCTTCTCGGGCTACAAACTCAACTTGAGCAAAAGCAAGATCTTCCTAGTGAACCCGCAAGGGGGAGGGGCAGCACTGGTGGGACTGCCGTTTAAACAAGCCCGACACAGATTTCGCTACCTGGGGCTCCAAATCACTCATGACTGGACGGGGGTTCACGCGTGGAACCTGGCCAGCCTGACACGGGAAGTTAAAAAGGACCTGCAGAGATGGAACACACTCCCACTCTCCGTCGCGGGGAGAGTGCAGACAATCAAAATGAACGTGCTTCCTACTTAGAAATAATCCTGCAGAAAACAAAGTCCAGCGGGGGGAGGGGGGGGGGGGGGGGGGGGGGGGGGGGGGGGGGGGGGGGGGGGGGGCTAGCCCTCCCAAACCTACAGTACTACCACTGGGGAGCGGCAGCAGAGAGAATAATGGGATGGATTAAGGAGCCAGAAGCCGAGTGGGTGCGCGCGGAGGAGGCCTCCTGAAGAGGGAACTCGCTCCGGGTCCTCGCCACGGCGGCACTCCCATCCCCACCCAATATGCATCCCAGTGGTGGTAGCCACCCTCCAGACCTGGAAGCAGCTACTGCAACAATTCGGCCTGACCCCATCTGAGATAACCACAGGTTCGCGTCATCACTCACGGACGCCAGCGTTGAACGGTGGAGACAGGACGGGGAGACACTGACAGTCAGGGACATATACACCGACAGCAGGTTCACAACACTGGATGAACTGACAGAGATATTCAAGCTAGCTAAAAGCAACAAACAGATACCTGCAGCTTATAAGCATCCTGAGGAAGGAGACAAGGACGTACCCCGACCACCGCAACAGACGCTACTGAAGAACTACTGCACGCAGACATTCTAGGTAGAGGAAACTCTAGCGACATGTACGAACGACTGATAGAGACGACTGACACTATATTGGACACTTGGAGGAGGAAATGGGAGGAAGACCTGGGCTCAAAATGGGGTGGAGACTCTAGAGCGAAGCACTACATAGGGTCAACTCCACCTCCACGTGCGCAAGACTCAACCTAACACAACTAAAAGTGGTACATAGAGCCCACTTAACAAGAACCCGAATAAGTAGGTTCTTTCCGGAGGTGGAGGACAGATGTGAATGGTGCCAAGGAGGCCCGGCCAACCACGCCCACATGTTCTGGTCTTGCCCCAGACTTGCTGGGTACTGGACAGCCTTCTTCGAGGCAATGTCCAAAGTGGTGGGGATGAGGGTGGAGCCATGCCCGAAAGTGGCGGTCTTTGGGGTATCAGATCAGCCAGATTTCTTCATGGGGAGGAGGGCGGACGCCCTTGCCTTTGCCTCCCTGATCACCCGCTGAAGAATCCTGTTCGGCTGGCGGTCAGCAGCACCACCCAAAGCTGCAGACTGGCTGTCCGACCTCTCGGAATCTCTCCAAATGGAGAAAATCAAATTTGCCATCCGAGGGTTAGAAGATTGCTTCCTCAAAACATGGGAGCCATTCACCTGACTGTTCTGGGACCTGTTTGTGGCCGACAAACAAACAAATAAACAAGTAGCCAAGATCCAGGGGAAAGTAGCCAAGGCACGACAGAAGAGAGGGAAGGGATGGAGGGAGGAAGAACGAAGGAAGGAGAACAACAGAGGGAGGCCAGAAGGGAGGAAAGAGGAGGGAACACAAACAGGAAACAACAACGACCACAACAAGCGCAGCAAACGAAAGAGGAAGAAGTAACGACAGCTGGCCGAAGCTGAGGCAAATGGCCAAAAACAAAAAAGAAAACTGACCAAGAGATGCATGTGGCATCAGGGGCACCACCCTGCGGTGCCCCTTCCACCCGCTTTTGTTTTACTTGTTTTGTATATAAAAAAGAAGAGAAGAGGGGAGGGGGAGAAAGCACCCCCCCCCCCCCCCCCAACGCCCCACTACTGGCATCTGACATTTTTCTTGCTTCTTTGTATATACACTTCCTCTGGGGTTTTTTAACTCCCTTTGTTTTCGTTATTTTTTAAAATCTCTTTTTGGTTTCTCTATACATTTGCAAGTATACCATGTATAAAACCCAAAAAAAGCATTTCAACGAGGAGCTGTTTAGCTCACAGGGCTAAATCGCTGGCTTTGAAAGCAGACCAAGGCAAGCCAGCAGCACGGTTCAATTCCTGTACCAGCCTTCCCGAACAGGTGCCGGAATGTGGTGACTAGGGGCTTTTCACAGTAACTTCATTTGAAGCCTACTTGTGACAATAAGCGATTTTCATTTCATAAAAACATTTTTAAAAATACATATTAAAAACATCACACAACACAGGAATGGTGCAGGAAAACGGGGTGGGATTCCCCACCGGCGGGATGCTCCGTGTTGCCAGCACCCGAGGGTTTCCCGATGGCGTGGGGCTGCCCCACAATGGGAAACGCCATTGACCGGCCGGTGTAACGGAGAATCCTGCCGGCGGGTCGAGGCAAAAATGTGGCGCGGCGGGGCGGAGAATCTAGCCCCAGGTGTTGAAGTAGAATGGCTTGAAGGGCTGAATGGCTCCTGCTCCTATTTCTTATGGTCTTATGTTAAATCTTGCATGTACCTCAACAATTTTTTAATTGATATTCATAAAGTACATTATGGGTGCAATTATCATAGTCATAGAATTTACAGTGCAGAAGGAGGCCATTCGGCCCATCGAGTCTGCACCGGCTCTTGGAAAGAGCACCCTACCCAAGGTCAACACCTCCACCCTATCCCCATAACCCAGTAACCCCACCCAACACCAAGGGCAATTTTGGACACTAAGGGCAATTTATCATGGCCAATCCACCTAACCTGCACATCTTTGGACTGTGGGAGGAAACCGGAGCACCCGGAGGAAACCCACGCACACACGGGGAGGATGTGAAGACTCCGCACAGACAGTGACCCAAGCAGGAATCGAACCTGGGACCCTGGAGCTGTGAAGCGATTGTGCTATCCACAATACTACCGTGCTGCTCAAGTGAGAGCACAACGCGGCCAGAGAATCCTGGAAGAGGCCTGCAGCGAGCCTCCCGACAGCCTCCCCGCCTCGCGGGATTCACCAAAGTCTCACGAGACGTTGAAGTCGGAACTCCTCCCCAAATGGACGTGACCAAACATCGCTCCTGAAAGTAGGTTGTAAATCTACTTACAGCCTACCTGCCCGGGATCCACCGGCCTCTGTCAATACTCTAGCCTCCCCAGGGAGGCTGCAGCCAGGCGTCAAACGTGGACTAGATGGACGGCACCTGGGGGGTCTCCCGGGCCTTCGGAGACTGCTGGGTGGTCAGGGTAAGCGCAGGGTGGCCCACTGGCCCTTCCGCTGGCACTTTGGAATTGCCCAGCTGGTATCTTGGCACTGCCACCCTGGAAATTCCAAGGTGCCCGGATGATACTGCCAAGCTGGGACAACTGCCTGAGTGCCAAGGTGGCAGTGCAAGCGTGCCCGAATGCCAGGGGGCAAGGGAAGCCATGCCCATGAAATGAGGGTTGGGGGGTGTTAAGGGTCGTGCAGTGCAGGGCAGGTAAGTAAGGGCCTCCGGAAGATTGTGGGGGTGATGGGTGGGGGTCCTGGAAGGGATGGGATGCTGTAAGGGGGCTTGGGGGGGCCTGAAGAGAGGGGACCCCCAGGGACCCCATAGCGGGCTGTCCTCACTTGTGGGATGTTGGGTAGTGTCCATGTGTGTGGGAGGTGACATTGCCCATGGGTGGGGGGTGACCCACAAGCTCACTTAGAGATCGGGGCACCCTTTCAAAATGGCGGTCCAATCTCTGAGTTCAGCTCCCCAGTGCTAAAAGAAATTAAGTGTGGGCTAAACTGCCCAGGGCCCAAAGAAGTGACAAAGTGTCATTGGATATGGGTGGGAAACCCGTTGGCAGAGCCAGTGGAAAACCCTCTGAAAAACCCACCACAAATTAACTTTGAATTTTGGGGGGAGAATCGCGGCCAATATGTTTAATTTAACAAAAGTAAATACAAGTTCGAAACTAAGACTTTTTTGGTTGTAACTGAGAATAATTCAGTTTGAAAGGAAAGAAATGTGTCATTACTGATTTAATAAACTATTTCTCATAACATTTCTAAAGCGCCTTGTCTGCTAATAATATACAGGATAGTGAGTATACATGTTTGCTAATATGTTTCAATATTTGCACCAGGATTGCAATTCCACTTTTTTGTCCTAACCCCATATATCTTTTTTTTTAATAAACAATTTTATTGAGGTAGTTTTTGGCTTTGTAAACAGTTACAGACATCAACAGAAAGAAAGCAAAAAAGGCAAAAATGTGCAAACATCCACGTACATTCAATACTTCAATCATAAAATACTGCAGAAGCCCGCTCCTCTCCCACCGGTACTACCCGCCAATTTATCCCTCCTACTCTACTCTACCCCCTCCCCCCCCCCCCCCCCCCCCCCCCCCCCCACACCCCGCTGATGCTCACTCTCCCGCAAAGAAGTCAATAAATGGTTGCCACTTCCGGGCGAACCCCTGTACAAATCCCCTCAAGGCGAACTTAATTTTTTCCATACCCAGGAAACTCGACATGTCCGCAAGCCACGCCAATAGTATTCATCGCCGGGCTATCAGGGAAGCAAAGGCCAAAACATCGGCCTCTTTCTCCCCCTGGACTCCCAGGTCTTCCGAAACCCCAAAAATTGCCACCCCTGGACCCATCGCCACCCTTGTTTTTAGAACCCGGGACATGACGCCCGCAAATCCCTCCCAGTACCCCCTAAGCTTAGGGCATGCCCAAAACATGTGAACGTGGTTCGCTGGTCCTCCCGCGCACCTAGAGCATTTGTCCTCTATCCCAAAGAATTTGCTCATCCGAGCCACCGTCATGTGGGCCCGGTGAATGACCTTAAATTGAATCAGCCCGAGCCTGGCACATGTCGCGGTCGAATTTACCCTACTCAGGGCCTCTGCCCACAGCCCGTCCTCCATTTCCCCGCCTAGCTCCTCCTCCCATTTAAGTTTCAGTTCTTCCGTCTGGGACCCTTCCTCCCTCATGAGAACCTTATAAATATCAGAGACTCTACCCTCCCTTTCTTCCCCCCTAGAGACTATTCTGTCTTGGATCCCCATTGGTGGGAGGCGTGGGAAAGATGGGACCTGTCTACGAACAAAGTCCCGCAACTGTAGGTGCCTAAAATAATATCCCCTTACCAGCCCAAATTTCTCCTCCAAGCTCCACAAACTGGCAAAGCTCCCTTCCAGGAACATATCACCCACCCTTCCCACCCCCGCCCGCCGCCATACTCGAAACCCCCCATCCATACTCCCGGGGGCAAACCGATGGTTGTCGCAGATTGGCGCCCAGACAGACGCCCCCATCTCCCCTACATGCCTCCTCCACTGGCCCCATATCCACAGGGTCGCCACCACTACCGGGCTGGTGGAGTACCTGGCCGGCGGCAGCGGTAGAGGAGCCGTGACCAGGGCTGCCAAGCTGGAGCCCCTGCACGAAGCCGCCTCCACCCGCTCCCAGATAGACCCCGTACCCACCATCCACTTCCTTATCATAGCGATGTTGGCCGCCCAGTAATAATTAATCAGACTCGGCAAAGCCAGCCCTCCCTCGCTGCGGTTCCTCTCCAACATCGCCTTCTTCACCCGCGGGGATTTTCCCGCCCAGAAAAAGCTCATGATCATCCTGTTAACTCTTTTGAAGAAGGGCTGTGGGATAAAGATCGGGAGGCACTGAAAAACAAACAGAAATCTAGGGAGGATTGTCATCTTTACAGTCTGCACCCTCCCTGCCAGCGACAGCGGGAGTGCATCCCATCTCCGAAACTCTCCCTTCATTTGCTCCACCACCCTGGCCAAATTTAACTTGTGCAGCCTGCCCCAGTCTTGCGCCACCTGGATTCCCAAATACCGGAAATTTTCCTCAACCAGCCTAAACGGTAGCCCTCTCAATCTGTTCTCCTGGCCCCTTGCCTGTACCACAAACATTTCACTCTTGGCCGTATTTAATTTGTGTCCTGAAAACTGGCCGAACTTCCTCAACATTCCCAGTATACTTCCCATCCCGGCCACTGGGTCCGACACGTACAGGAGCAGGTCGTCTGCGTAAAGAGAGACCCTATGTTCTACCCCGCCCCTCACCATCCCTCTGCGGCTCTCAGTGCAATCGCCAGCGGCTCTATGGTCAGCGCAAACAGCAGCGGGGAGAGCGGGCAGCCCTGTCTGGTCCCTCGGTACAGCCTAAAGTACTCCGACACTTCTCTGTTAGTCCTGACGCTGGCCTTCGGGGCCTGATATAATAATTTGATCCAATCCACCAGTCCCTCCCCGAACCCAAACCGTCCGAGCACCTCCCATAGATAGTCCCACTCCACCAGGTCAAAGGCCTTCTCGGCGTCCATCGCCACCAGTACCTCCACCACCCTGCTCACCGGGGGCATCATTATCACATTAAGTAATCTTCTCAGGTTGGCCGGCAGCTGCCTACCTTTCACGAACCCAGTTTGGTCCTCCTTAGCCTGGTCTGGTCAGACACTTTCAGATGTGTCTCCTGCTACATAATTACGTCCGCCCTCAGAGCCCGCAAGTGCGCGAACACCCGCGCCCTCTTAACCGGCCCATTCAGTCCCCTGACGTTCCAGGTGATCAGCCTGGTCGGGGGGGCACAAGCCCCCCCCCCCTCCTCCCCCCCCCCCTCCCCCCCTCTCCCCCCCCCCCCCCCCCCCCCCCCTCCCCCACGCTGGTCAGCCATAGCCTTTCTCGGGCTGGCCCCCGGCCCGTGCGTCGCGCCATTCCTGGCCCGCCTGTTGGCTGCCACCACCCTCGACCTCCTTTCCAGTGTCTATTTCAAGTCCCTCCCACGTCAGCATAACAACCCCCCCCCCCCCCCCCCCATAACAACATCCCGCGATACCCCCATCCCTGCCATCCACTGGCTGTGATCTCCCCCCCACCCCCCACCTGACTCCCTTGACTAGCTAATCTGCTAGCCCGGTGACTCAACACTCCGGTGCCTTCCTGTCTCATTCCCATTGTTTCCCTGTCCTCCTCCCCACTCCCCGGTGCCCCATCCCCCTCTCCAACCCACTGGAGCAAACTCACTGGCACAGGAAGGCATGGACATCAAAAAAACAAAAAAAAAAACCCAACCCTCGTCCTTGGCCCCCCTTGCTGACCGGCCCCCCTTCGTTACCGTGCCGGCTCCAGTGTCCTCCGCGAGCCGCACAAAAAGTACAAATCCG
Source organism: Scyliorhinus canicula (assembly GCF_902713615.1). NCBI lineage: Eukaryota > Metazoa > Chordata > Chondrichthyes > Carcharhiniformes > Scyliorhinidae > Scyliorhinus > Scyliorhinus canicula. The sequence continues at coordinate 117,789,034 of NC_052158.1, forward strand.
CCTAAAAAGGAAAAAACAGAAAAAAGAGGAAAAAACAAAAACATAAGAGAAAAAAAACCAAAAAAAAAACCAGTGTCCACGAACAAAGGAAAGAGTCCCAAATGTTCCGTTTGGCACCTTCGACCCAGCAAACCGTTGAGCAGCAGTCCAGGCCCATGCGGCGTACCTTCCTACGGTAGTCCTCGGGCCCTAATTCGCGTCCGTGGGGCCTCTTTTCGGGACCAGCCCCTGATCCCTCGCAAAATCCATCGCTTCTTCAGGCTCGGAGAAGTAGTGGTGTTGACCCTGGTGCGTGACCCATAAACGAGCCGGGAACAGCAGACCAAACTTCACGTGCTTCTTGAACAGCACCTCCTTGACATTTTTAAAGGCTGCTCGCAGCCGAGCCACCTCCTGGCTTAGGTCCTGGTAAATGCGGAGGACATTGTTGTTCCAGGCGCTGCTCCTGCCGCTCTTCGCCCACCGCAGCACCCGCTCCTTGTCCACAAACCTGTGGAACCTAATCACCATCGCCCGGCCGCCCCTGCCTCGCCTGCAATCTGTACGGCCCCTCCAGCTCCGGCGGTCGCGGAAAGGCTTCGGCCCCCATCAGCTGCATCAACAGGTTTGCTACAAACGCAGCTGCATCAGCTCCCTCAGCCCCCTCCGGGAGGCCGACCATCATCAGGTTGTTTCTGCGGGCTCTATTCTCCAGCTCCTCCACTCTGTCCAGCAGTCTTCTCTGCCGCTCTTTCAGCCCGTCAACCTCTAGCGCCGCAACCGTCTGAGCATCCGCCTGCTCCTCCACCGCCTCTCCCAGCTCCTTAACTTTAACATCTTGCGCATACAGCCTCTGGTTCAGCTGATCCACCGCTTTCTGGATTGGGTCCAAGCTGTCCCGCTTCAGCGCTTCAAAACTGGACTTCATTACCTGGAGCATGTTATCCAGCGCCTGCTGGATTGCTGAGTCCGGGGTCCGTGTGTCCGCCATCTTAGGTTCCAGGTAAGTTTCTTCAGCTCCTTGCCTCTGTCCCTTTTTCTCTCTTTTCTTCTGCCTCCTGGACTCCCGCTGTTCCCTGTGGCGCAGCCCGCTCCTCAGCACTTTCGCTGCCGCATTCCTTCAGGTCCGTGGTCCCGTTATCGCGGGGAATCAGCCCCTAAACGCCCGCCGGAGTGAGAGCCCGCCGAATGTGCGGCTCACTCGGACATCGCCGCCACCGGAAGACCCTAACCCCATGTATCTTAATATCTTCAGTGTTTATCCCAGTCTTGCGTGTATTCAATAACTGAACATTAACAGCCCTTAGGGGTAGATAATTACAAAGGCATATGACCTTCAGTGTGGTAACATTTATTTTATTCATTCAGAGGATACAGGTGTCGCTGGCTAGGCTAGCATTTATGCCCATCCCTAATTGCCCTTGTTCTGAGTAGTTCTAAATGACTGATCTGTTGTACAGAAACACTAACCCTTAGTTCTAGACTTTCTAGCCAAGGAAATAGCCTGCCACCATCTATTTTGTCAAGCCACCTAAGATTTCACTGCGGTAATAATTTCCCTTGGGCAGTGGCACAAAAGAAGCCACCGATCCACCCCATGCAGTGCCTGATATTTCACTCCATTGACTGCAGAGGAACTGAATATCCGACACTGCTGTTAACAGGTAGCTGATTAGACACCATCTGTTTCGTGCTGTTGCCTCTGAAAATTTTTTGCAGCTTTATGTTTCAATGAGATCACCTCCCATTCTCCTAAACTCCAGGGAGTATAGGCCCAATCTACTCAATCTCTCTTCACAGAGCAGCCCTCTTATCTCAGGAAGTATCGAGTTGGACAGTTATTAATAAATTTAATTATTTTCCAACTCATACATAGAAATTAGTGAATTTATATGATTTACATGAATTGCAAGAATTTACATTGGTAGAAAATATATATCTGGCAAAAGTTGGGTCAATATGGGGCTGAAGCCAAATTAATCAGTTTCCACTTCAATCTGTCACTGATTATTTTTCAGCAGCAACTACTCACTGTCATCACTGTTTGGAGCACTTTAGTATGGTCACATTCATCATTCTGTTTATTACCATATCAGTTAATTTATCGCTACTTTTATTTAAGATTCATGGCCCTGTTGCAATCCTATTGCCAAGTGCCACCACAGTCTAGCTCAGTCACAGGAGGACCTATTCCTTGTCCCGTTCCCAAATTCTACAAACCTGGATGTTCTGCACCTGTTTGTGCTGGGGGTGGGGTTCAAAGATGGGAGCAGAAAATATCATGAGAACTTCCAAATTGCGTTTACGTTAATGTAAACATTTGAGGCGATTGTCCCCTCCCCTGCTGGTCACGGCTGTGTTTCCCGATATTTAACATTGGGACTATCATCTGAATATATCAATATATAATTACCAGGCCCCTACATGTGAGTCAAACCCCCTCCCCGTGCCCCAACCCCCTCCCCAGCCTCGCTCAGAAAATACATCCACGACGGTGTGAGGGCAGAATGGTGTGAATCACAACGGGTCTCTCCCTGGTGGTAGCATAATGGTTATGTTACTGGACTAGTATTCCTACCACCAGTTCACATCCCACCCCAGGAGCTGAAGAATTTAAGTTTGTTACGGATCCAGAACAGAACCCCAAATTTTGGGTTAGGATTACGGAGTAGGACCCAACTAATTGCATTTGGTAAATCTGTGAAGAAATGTTACTGCGCCACAGGAGTGATACCACTGACGAGTAGACAGCTTTCATGTTAAAACAAACTACACCTGGTGGGTCGACCTCCCTGAATGGCTCAGGTGAGTGCAGGAGAAGGTCATGCCTGGGTACTGCCCTCTGGTACTGCTCCCTGGCGCTACCACCTCCCCCCCCCCCCCCCCCCCCCTCCCACCACCGGAGGTCAGTGCCCGAGCAGTGCTGAAGAGGGGTGGGGGCAGGAGTGAGGTGATTCCAGGATGAACTCTCTCTGTGGTCAGTTCCACGAATGTCTATGTTGCTCACAGGATGAGCATATTAGAGATTGTTCCACCAATGATATATCATGGGACCCTCCTTTGATTTTTTTTCCCCAATCATGACTATACGACAGAGAAAGCCACCATTACTGTTGATGGCTCCAATGCCACTTTTCCCACCGGTAAAACCTCACCCACAGTCTCGCTGATCGGAAGAACCACCAAGAATGAGTCAGTATTGTAGCCAAACTTTGGAGAATGATTTCCCTTTTCATTAGTGGGTTATTCTGAAGCTGCTACTATTGAAAATTCTCTTGCTTTCAGGAAGCAATTGCAAACAGCAGCCGAATATTAGTCTAAACTCAATAAACAGCCTCAAGACATTGCAGTCGACCTGTTGAGCAGCACATCACCAATGCATGAGATATAGTACTCTCAGTCAAAATTATTTGGATGGTGGATTGTTTATTCATAAATCAAATAAAACAAGAATAAAGTTGCAGCTTACCTGTATAATGACAGCTATGCAACACAAACCCAACATGGCTTGACAAGGGGCAGATTTGCCTGATTAAAGGTCTTATGTTTTTTGAGCTGAGAAATGTTGCACATGGAGGCTTCCAAAAAGTTTTTTTTACGGCATTTTGACCAAAAAGCTTAAGCGGAAAGAAAGATTCTGGGAAAGGCTCAGAAACTTAATGAAGGTTAGGAAATAGCAGACAGATGTTAGAAAATTATGTCTGTGCTGATTATGGGAGGGGAAGAGTGCTGAGTCGAGTACCCCATGGATCGGTGATGGTGTCGCTTGCTGTTTTTAAACATACGTTACTAATCTGAATTTAAAACTCAGCAGGAACTGTTCAAATGCACAGATGTTACAAAACTAGAAGCTGCAGTTGGAAAACCTATGGACTGAATTCAGGGTAGTGGGGATTGTAGCATAATGGTTATGTTACTGTACTAGTATTCCAATTTCTGTCTTCTTTGAGTCTGAATTCCTTCTTTTCTTTGACGGCACTTTCTGTACTTTCATTTCAGCACCAAGTTCCATTTCCAGCCTTTCTCCTCCCTGATCACCTTTCACATTCTTCTTTACCAGTTTTCCTAATCCGGTCTGCCACCGAGTTCCACAGGTCTTCCACGATGTCCGTTATAGTTTCTTTTATTTCCCTTAGCTGTCTCTCCATCTGCTGTTTGAATTCCCCATTCACTTGTGGACCTTTGAGCTTCCACCATTTGATGCTCCATCAACCACTTGTTTTCTACTGTTTCTTTGCAACCAGCTCCAACATCAACACTCTATGTTGGCTGGTCAATTCCTCACTTGGGAAGCCCTTGCGTTATTTGTTTTCTTTGCATGTTTTTTTAACCACGATGTAGTCCCATTTCTACCACCGCCGCTGTAGCTTATAAGACAGTTTCTGTGTTTTTGGTACCGGTTATTTGGCATTGTCACTTGGTCTGACACGGTAAAATCTAGGATGTTGGAATCGTCTTCATGTGTTTGTCCAAACGTGTCCAGCAAGGATGACAATGTGTTCATTGGTATCACCTGCTACCTCTAACCTGTCACTGCTTGGTATTATTTAATAATAATAATAATAATAATCTTTATTTGTCACACGTAGGCTTACATTAATAATGCAATGAAGTTACTGTGAAAATCCCATTGTCGCCACACACCAGCGCCAGTTTGGGTAAACTGAGGGAGAATTCAGAATGTCCAATTTGCCTAACAAGCACGTCTTTCGGGACTTGTGGAAGGAAACCGGAGCACCTGGAGGAAATTCAGACATAGGGAGAACTTGCAGACTCCACACAGACAGTGACCTCAGCCGGGAATCTAACTCGGGTCCCTGGCGCTGTGAAGCAGTAGTGCTAACCACTCTGCCACTCTGCCACCCGTTGAATTATGCTGTCCATCTGTTCCCAGGATTCTCTTTCATCTCTGGTCCGCACCCGTTCTGTGGTGAATAATAACTCATTGTGTTCCACATTTCCCTCCTGATTTCTTCACTTTGACGATTCTGGCATTGATTGTGTCCGCTGCCAGCACCTTGTCCTTCATTTCCTCACAGTACTATTCTGACACCATTTATTTTCCCATCCTGCTCATGGCAGTGAAGTTTTTATATCTACTACCAGCTTCTCTTGCTTTTCTGCTCTTCCACTTTGTTTCCATTTTGTGGATGCTCCATTGCTATGGAATATACCTAAGGCTGCGAAAGGCAGATTATTGGTCCCTCAGAAAGTCACGGCAGAGGGAAAGAGGGTAAGAAAGTGGAGTTGAGGCTGAAGATTAGTCAGGATTGCATTGAATGGTGGAGCAGGCTGGAGGGGCCATATGGTTCCCTCTGGTCATTTATCTTATGTTGTCCTGACCCACAGCAAGGTGGTTAGTTGTGCAACTGTCCTCTGAAATAACTGAGAAAGTCACTGAGTTGGATTTAAGAAGCTAGCTCACTCATACCTTTTCAATGACAATTAGAGAAGGGCAATAAATGCTGGCCTTACCTGCAATGCTCACGTCCCATGGGATCATGGCAGATCTGTATGATAACTTAATTTACGTGCCTTGGCTCCACTTCTCGTCATACTCATGACTAGCTATAATCAATCAATCTCAGATTGAAAATTATGTGAGCTAGCATCCACTGTTTTTTACATAGCTAGATCTTGACTAAGAGTCGAGAAAGAAAGCATTTGTATTTATGTAACACCTCATCACATCTCTCATAAATGTCCCACGGCATGTTACGGGCAATAATTCACATTTGCAATGCAGATACTGTTAAATATTCAAACATGTCATTTTAGATGTGGTAAAGTCCCCCAAACACCTGTCAAATCAATGTCCAATCTGTTTTCATAGAATTTACAGTTCAGAAGGAGGCCATTCGGCCCATCGAGTCTGCAGTTGAGTTTTGTTGGCTTAGTTTGAAAGGGGAAGGATGGTCAACATATGAGGAGAATTCACACTCTTCTTTGAAGAGGGTGAACTACTTGTGACAATAAGCAATTTTCATTTCATGATCTTAACAACCAGAAAATATAGAGGGTCCAAATGAAAATGCCTCTGAAAATGCAGCTGTTAGAACCCTGCATGGGACTCATCCAGCTGGGGTTAATTGCTTCCTAGTGCTGATTGGACTGTGAGGTAACCAGCACTAATATCACAAGGAGTGAGGACCCTGAGATGTGTAACCGGGTCCTGTGTAAATACTGCTGCTGTGCTGAATAAATGTCTTTCTCATGAACTCTTCGGACTCCCCTTTGCTCTTTACTTCAGCAGCGATCCTCACAATCCTGAATGGCCAGGCCAAATATTGCACGCAAATAGGTTAATAGGGTTTGGATCCACAAATTTCTGGTTCTGAATCAACTAACTGAGGCAAGCTGGTATTGGAGCTTCAGTACACTTAATCAATAAACAACAATGCAAATAGGATAGAAGAAAAACTGTAGATCCTGAAAACTTGACATAAAGTTAGAAAATGCAGGAAATACACTTCAGATCACTTAGCATCTGTAAAGAGAAAAGATGGCTCTTAACAGAGCTGTACGCACACAAAATAACCTTGTTTTCTCTTTATTCATGCTGATTTACCGGCAGTGTATTTCCAGCAATGTTTGGTCTTATTTAACAAATAAAATGCTGGCTGACATGGTCAGAACCATAAACTACAAGATACAGAAAGTCCTGCTTCAACTGTATAATTCTCTGGTTATATCAGATCTAGAATAAGAGTTCAAAGTGACAGACATTCAAGTCCTCATTTGATTTGTAGTATCAGACAAGTGAGTCATGAAGAAGGACTAAAGAGATTGTTTTTTCCAACTTCCAGTTTCAAGTGAGACAATTGAGCTGTAACAGTATAAGAGTATATAAAATACAAAAGGATACAGAGCACAACTTTAACTGAAACCGGGAGTTAGGTGAGGGAAAACCAGGGAAAAGGTGATTTTTGATGCAAGGAAATTCTTCATCACACACGGCAACACTTAAAACAAACTTCTCACTCAAATAGTGAGGCAAAACTTTGAAATTATTTAACAGCCAATACAGAAAAAGTGAGTTTGTCAGAATCGATTAACTGGGTTTGACCAAGTGGCCATTCTTATCTGTATTTTGCTATCTTGCTTCAGTTTAAATGAAAATTAAAATTACCAGTGTGCGATTGAAGGAGAAGGTGTCACAAATTGAAAATAATCTTGGGCGCGATTGAGTGGACTTAAAGCTAAGTCCTCTTTCAGCCATGTTTGGTGGGGTGTTTCTCGGAGGCTGCAGTGCTGGGAATCACCCTGATATTCCAAGGCACTTTGATGTTTTTATTTGGCCTTGGAGAGTTTCTCGCCGCTGACGCCACACTTGGAGAGATTTCCTGCTGGTGAGCTGATCTCACCAACAGTAATGGCTGCTCGCCCAGCAAGTGAACGATCCAGATTGGGCAGAGCGAGTCAGGCCACTCACGATTGGCCCAGCGCGGAGCTCTCGCGCGATTGACCCGTTGCGCATGGGCCGTGCCGTTTCAACTAAGTCGCTGAATTGTGCCCTAAGTGCCATTTTGGGTAGGTTTGACGGCGTGATTCACATCGGCCCTTTTGATGAGATCCAGATCGGTATTCACCCATACCTAGTCATTTTCTTTGAAGATTGGGGAGCTTCTCACCGGTAAGTCCCACACTTAGGGAACTATGTTCCATAGCGAACGCGTTTAGCCGTGTTTTTCTGCAACTCGCAGCAATGAGAAATACAATGATATCTAACATGACTCTGGTTAGCAAGGAATGTGGGACCAAGGCCGCACTTGTTCCCTTTCCTGCACTTTTGAGCCCCGCTCGCTGAAACTCCTCAGTGCAGGGAGAGGTCAAATGGCATCCCGATCTCCCGAGCCCCCAACACGACCTCCTCACTCCTCCAAGCCCAAAAATACTGCAAGGGGGGCCCTGGGCACCCCCCACACACAAACAGGGCATCCCTTCCCAATCACCACTATGCAGAAAATGCCAGCTTGGCACCATGGCAGTGCCAGCCTGCACCCTGGCAGTGCCCCTGAACCCTGGCAGTACCCCTGACAGCACCACCTGCGCATACTGGCAGTACCAGGCTGACATCCATGTGACACTGCCAAGATTCCAGGCTTGCAGTGCCAGGATGTCTGGGAGGCACCAGCAGTGCCAGGGTGCCACCCTGCCCAGAGGGCATGCTTCTGGGGCCTCCAGCCCCTGGGGAGTGCCTTTTGTGGAGAGCAGTACTGAACGCCGCTCTTTAAGGTCTCCAAGACGAAGGGGATAGATCCCAACATCGTGTGTACCTCAGGGAACTGAATATTGGAGTGTTACTAGCTGCCTCGCTCTAACATGCAGATTTGACAAAAGGTGATCCCGCCCACAATGGGCGGGCGTCACATCTCGACGTCTCACGAGATCACGTTCGATCTTGCGAGGGGTGACGAGCCGGGTAGATCCTGGGAGCGCTGCTTTTCGGGTGCAGCGTGTCCAGTAGATCATGCCCTTAGAACTTTTTCTGTAATGTGGAACTAAACCCGATGGCAAGACCGGCTCCTCTGAGATCAAAGTGGCATTTTGAAAGGGTCCCCTGATCTCAAAGTGGGGTTGAGGTTTCCCCACACTCCCACTCATGGAAAATGCAACCCCTGCAGACATGGGCAACACCTCTGACCCTTGACTCCTGAGGGGCAACCTCCCCCCATCACTAAAAGTTAGCACGAGCTTCCAACGTTTTGCTTCCTGTCTGCTAACCAGATTTCTATCCATCTCAAGAAACTAACTGCAATCGAATGCGTTTTAACTTTACATAGTAATCTACTATGTGAGACCTTGTCTAAAGCCTTCTGAAATAAACCACATCCATTGGGTCTCCCTGGTCAACACGACTAATTACATCTTCAAAGAATTCCAGTAGATTTGTCAAGCATGATTTCCCTTTCTTAAACCCATGCTGACTTTGTCTGATTACACCACTGCTTTCCAAATGCTGTGCTATGGAATCCTGGTTAATGGACTCTAGCAACTTCCCTACTACCGATGTTAGGTTCGCTGGACTATAGTTTCCTGTTTTCTCTCTACCTCTTTTTGAAATGATGTGGAGATGCTGGCGTTGGACTGGGGTGAGCACAGTAAGACGTCTTACAACACCAGGATAAAGTCCAACATGTTTTTTTCAAACACTAGCTTTCGGAGCACTGCTCCTTCCTCAGGTGAATGAAGAGGTATGTTCCAGAAACATATATATAGACAAATTCAAAGATGCCAGATAATGCTTAGAATGCGAGCATTTGCAGGTAATTAAGTCTTTACGGATCCAGAGATGGGGTAACACCAGGTTAAAGAGGTGTGAATTGTCTCAAGCCAGGACAGTTGGTAGGATTTTGCAAGCCCAGGCCAGATGGTGGGGGGTGAATGTAATGCGACATGAATCCCAGGTCCCGGTTGAGACCGCACTCGTGTGCGGAACTTGGCTTTAGGTTTCTGCTCGGCGATTCTACGTTGTCACGCTTTCTGAAGGCCGCCTTGGAGAACGCTTACCCGGAGATCAGAGGCTGAATTCACTTGGCTGCTGAAGTGTTTCCCGACTGGAAGGGAACATTCCTGTCTGGTGATTGTCGCGCAATGTCCGTTCATTCGTTGCCGCAGCGTCTGCATGGTCTCGCCAATGTACCACGCTTCGGGACATACTTTCCTGCAGTGTATGAGGTAGACAACGTTGGCCGAGTCGCACGAGTATGTGCCGCGTACCTGGTGGGTGGTGTTTCCACGTGTAATGGTGGTATCCATGTCGATGATCTGGCACGTCTTGCAGAGATTGCCATGGCAGGGTTGTGTGGTGTTGTGGTCGCTGTTCTGAAAGTACTGGACGACGAAGGGAACTATTCCAACGCGCCACAGCAAATAAACCGCACCAACCATCATCGTCCAGTACTTTCCCGGAGTGGAGAAACTACGACATTTTCTTCGCAGCCTTCAACACATCATCGATGAGGATGAATATCTTGCCAAGGTCATCCCCACACACCCACTACTTGCCTTCAAACAATCACTCAACCTCAAACAAACCATTGTTTGCAGCAAACTACCCAACCTTCAGAACAGCGACCGCAACACCACACAACCCTGCCATGGCAATCTCTGCAAGGCATTCCAGATCATCGACGTGGGATACTGATGTGTTGGGTAAGCTGCGTGGGAGGGCGGACGCTGCCCATGTTACCAGATGGCTGATCGCTGGTCAAAGGCAGATTATCTCAAGGTAGGTCCGTCAAACTCGAGCATAACTCACTGGTACCATGATGTGTTGGGTAAGCTGGGTCTGCGAGGACTGTGTTTACTGCTGTGGTGAGAGAGACAACATTTGAAGAAATGCAATTCGATTTTATTGAACACTTAACTATAATACATACTTTAACTGTGGGTTGACAGTTTTCTGGAGACTGGCGACCTGAGGCGAACCTGACCAGACTATCTTACTACCGCATGGTGTATGTTCTAGTTGCTGCTCACGAGCTCTGACTGTCTCAGAGGCTGGATCCCGAGAGAGCGGGAAAACTAATGCCCTCTGACTTTATAGTGGTCGTGTCCTGTCTGGTGATTGGCTGCTGTGTGCAGTGTGTTCACTGGTCATCCTGTGTGTCAATCACTGCCTGTCTGCACACCATCATATACCTGGATGTATATTATGACATCTTCCCCCCTTTTTTTTGTTTTTAAATAAAATGTGTTCAGGTCAATAAATAGTGAGCGTGTGTGTACAGGAGCCTGACTATGTACACAATATGCTAACATATTTACATGGGAAGGTGTCCAGTGCAGATAGAGGGCAGATAACATATGAGAAAAAAAACAATATGTACAGATGTGTAAACGATGAGATAACAAGGTAATGCAATATTCAGTCTATAAATTCAGTATCTGTGGCGGGCGACAAATTCTGGTTGATCGTCTCAAGGGTGGGTCAGTGGCCGCCTGCACTTGAACGGGCGGAACTTCCTCCATTGGAGAGGTCGGTAGAATAACTGGCAGATCGGTGGCCTTGTGCGAGGCGGGACATCACGGTTAGGTGGCGGGCACGGAAGTCGCCATAGTGCCCGCCTATTACGCCGAAGAAAGGAGCCATCAGGCATGCGAACGAGGAACGATCTCGCGGCCACTTGCTTAACCACCACAGCTGTGGCAGACCAGCCACCTTCAGGTAGCTGAACACGAACTCGGTCAGCAGGGACCAGGTCAGGGAGATCTGTGGCGTCACGCCGACTTGCATTGGGCCCGAGACTGTTGCATCCTCTGTAGGACCGGGAAATTGTCACGGTCCGGAATGTGGATAGCCGGCACCGTCGTTCGCAGTGTACGGTTCATTAAGAGCTGCGCTGGGGACAGGCCAGTGAACAAAGGAGTTGCCCTGTAGGCTAACAGCGCCAGGTTGAAATCATAAACCGAGTCAGCAGCTTTGCACAATAGTCTTTTAACGATGTAGACCCCTTTTTCAGCCTTACTATTCGACTGGGGGTAGTGAGGGCTGGATGTGACGTGCCAAAAATTGTACAGCTGGGCACAATCTGTCCACTCCTGGCTGAAGAGGCAGGGGCCTTTGTCACTCATAACTGTGAGTGGGATTCCATGCCTGGCAAAAGTCTCCTTGCATGCCTTGATTACTGTTGCTGAGGTGAGGTCAGTCAGTTTGACCACCTCGGGGTAGTTGGAAAAGTAGTCCACTTGGAGGACATAGTCTCAGCCCTTGGCATGGAAGAGGTCAACACCAACTTTGGACCATGTGGAGGTCACAATTTCATGCAGCTGTAGAGTCTCTTTAGGCTGGGCCGGCTGGAACCTTTTGACACGTTGGGCAATTGAGGACCGTGTTGGTGATATCTTGGCTGATGCCTGGCCAATATACTGCCTCTCGGGCTCGACGGCGACACTTTTCGACCCCCAGGTGACCCTCATGGATTTGGCCGAGGACCAACTCTCGCATGCTCTGTGGGATCACAATTCTGTCAAGTTCCATTAGGATGCCGTCTACCACCGCTAGATCGTCCTTTACATTATAAAACTGGGGGCACTGCCCCTTTTGCCAACCATCCGTGAGATGGCGTATGACCCGCTGGAGTAGAGGATCCCTGGCTGTCTCCAGATGAATTTGCACGACCCTTTCATCAGTGGCTGGAAAGTTGGAGGCACAGAATTGCACCTGCGCGTCTATTTGACAGACAAAGTCAGTCTGCTCACACGGTGTGGTGATAGATCTGGAGAGTGCATCGGCCACAATGAGCTCTTTGCCCGGGGTGTACACCAGGTCGAAATCGTAGTGGCGGAGTTTGAGGAGGACACGTTGTAGCCGTGGCGTCATGTGATTGAGGTCTTTTTGGATGATGTGAACCAATGGCCTGTGGTCCATCTCGACCGTATATTTGGGGAGGCCATACACATAATCATAGAACTCGTCGATCCCTGTGAGGAGGCCCAGGCATTCTTTTTCAATCTGAGCATATCGTTGCTCAGTGGGTGTCATGGCTCTAGAGGCATATGCGACTGGGGCCCAGGAGGAGGAGTCCTCCCGCTGGAGGAGCACTGACCCAATGCCAGCCTGGCTCGCATCGGTGGATACTTTCGTCTCCTTGGCGGGGTCAAAAAACGCCAACACCTGAGTTTCGCCCTGAGCTCACACCACTCTTGCTCATGAGCGGGTAGCTACTGGCAGTCCGTAATTTTTTTAACGAGATGGCGGAGAGCTGTGATGTGTGATGCAAGGTTGGGGATAAACTTCCCAAGGAAGTTGACCATTCCTAGGAAGCGGAGCACCGCCTTCTTGTCCTCTTGCCTTCATGGCGTTAATCGCCGACACCTTGTCTGCATCTGGCTGCACGCCGTGCTGCGAAATGTGGTCATTAAGGAATTTGATTTCTGATTGACCGAACGAACATTTGGCTCTGTTGAGTCGGAGGCCATGCTTGTGGATCCTGTGGAACACCCGCTTGAGGCGATCGATGTGCTCCTGAGGAGTTGTGGACCAGATAATGATATCATCGACGTACATTCGCAGCCCCTCGATGCCCTGCATCATTTGTTCCATTATGCGGTGGAACACCTCTGAGGCGGAGATGATGCCAAAGGGCATCCGGTTGTAACAGTAGCGACCGAACGGGGTATTGAATGTGTACAGCTTGCGACTGGGCGCGTCCAGCTGTATTTGCCAAAACCCCTTGGAGGCATCCAGCTTCGTGAAGAACTTGGCATGAGCCATCTCGCTGGCTAGCTCTTCTCGTTTAGGTATTGGGTAGGGTTCCACCCTACCCAAATCTTTGGGGTCGATACAGATTTGAAGTTCCCCTGACGGCTTTTTAAATACAAACCATGGAGCTAACCCAGTCCATGGGTTCCGTGACCTCAGTAATGACGCCCCGGTCCTGGAGGTCATGCAGCTGCTGCTTGAGGCGGTCCTTAAGGGGTGCCGGCACCCAGCGCGGTGCGTGGACCACAGGTGTGGCATTTGGCTTCAACAGGATTTTGTATCAGTAAGGGAGTGTACCCATACCTTCGAACACGCTATGGTATTGTGCTATGATGTCATCGAATTGGGCTTGGAAGTTAACATCTGGCGAGGCCGTTGCCTCTGCGGATGTCATGGTGTGAACCCGCTGCACAAGGTTCAGGGGTTTGCAGGCCCGAGCACCGAGCAGGGAAGCTCTGTTGGTTCCTACAATTTCAAAACACAGTGTTGCTTTTGAAGAACGATAATACACCGCAAGCTGGCATAAGCCACTGGCAGCAATGGCATTGCCATTGTAGTCGAGGAGCTGGCAGGCCAGTGAAAGAATGCTGGGCTTGATGCGGATGGTATGAAGGTCAGACTTTGAAATGAGGTTTTCTGAAGCGCCGGTGTCCAGCTTGAAGCATATGCGAGCCTTGTTGACTGTAAGGGTGGCACCCACTCGTCGTCCGGATCAATGCTTATTATTGGGAGTTGTTTCACCATCTTTGATAAAGGCAGCGTATGCTTGGTGATGATGCCCACCCGGAATGGGGACATCCTCGGTGTCGGGATCTGGAACCATGTCGGAGTCTGCAATGGGTTGCTGCACTGACCGGACGTTCCTGCGCTGCTGCTGGGATCGATGTATGTTGGGCAGTTGAGCAGATCAGCAAAGGGCTGCGTAGTGGCCAAGCTTGCCACACTGGAGACAGCGTTTAGATTTCGCGGGACACTGCCGCTTTAAATGGGCGGAGCCACATTTGGAGCACGTCATGGCGCCGCCGTCAGGAGGTTCCGTGCACCACCGCGCATGCGCAGTGCGGTCGAACGACGTGCACACTTGCGCGGTTCGGTCGTCGGCCTCGCCGTCCCCTTGGTCGTGGCGCGCATGCGCAGGAACCCGGGAAAAGCGCGCGAACTGGCCGCCCTCATCCAGACTCAGGCCCTGCATTTGTTTGATGGCCTGCACCCATTCCGCATCGTGGGGGCCTTGCCGTGCCGTTTCTGCCGCCTTGATATGGGAGTACCGGTTGTTAGCGTGCTCGTGGAGGACGCAGGTCTCAATGGCGATGGTAAGGGTGAGCTGCTTAACTTTTAGGAGCTGCCGGTGAAGGGGATCGGAGTGGACCCCGAAAACGATCTGATCCCGGATCATGGAATCGGAAGTGGAGCCATAGTTGCACGACTGCGCAAAGATGCGGAGATGGGTTAAAAAGGACTGAAAAGGGTCATCCTTACCCTGAAGCCTCTGCTGGAACATAGCGTTCAAAGCTCTCATTGACTTCGATGTCACAGTGGCTGTCGAGCTTCAGCAGGACTGTTTTAAACTTCGTCTTGTCCTCGCTTTCAGCAAAGGTGAGGGAGCTGAAGATGTGGATAGCGTGGTCCCCGGCTGTAGAAAGGAAGTGAGCGATCTTCCTGGCATCTGATGCGGCTTCGAGGTCGGTGGCTTCAAGATATAGCTGGAACCTCTGCTTGAAATTCTTCCAGTTAGCACCGTGGTTGCCGGCGATGCGGAGCTGCAGGAGAGGGCGGACGCTGTCCATGTTACCGGATGGCTGATCGCTGGTCAAAGGCAGATTATCTCAAGATAGGTCCGTCAAACTCGAGCATAACTCACTGGTACCATGATGTGTTGGGTAAGCTGGGTCTGCGAGGACTGCGTTTACTGCAGTGGTGAGAGAGACAGGCTTCCAACATTTGAAGAAATGCAACTCGATTTTATTGAACACTTAACTATAATACATGCTTTAACTGTGGGTTGACACTATGCTGACTTGACTGGAGACCTGAGGCTAACCTGACCAGACTATCTTACTACCACATGGTGTTTGTTCTAGTTGCTGCACATGAGCTCTGACTGTCTCAGAGGCTGGATCCCGAGAGAGAGGGGAAACTAGTGCCCTCCAGCTTTATAGTGGTCGTGTCCTGTCTGGTGATTGGCTGCTGTGTACTGTGCGTTCATTGGTCATCCTGTGTGTCAATCACTGCCTGTCTGTGCACCATCATATATCTGGATGTATATTATGACAGATACCACCGTTACACATGAGAACACCACCCACCAGGTACGCGGTACATACTCGTGCGACTCGGCCAATGTTATCAACCTCATACACTGCAGGAAAGGATGTCCCGAAGCGTGGTACATTGGTGAGACCATGCAGATGCTGCGACAACAAATGAAAGGACATCGCGCGACAATCACCAGGCAGGAATGTTCCCTTCCAGTTGGGGAACACTTCAGCAGTCAAGGGCATTCAGCCTCTGACCTCTGGGTAAGCGTTCTTCAAGGCAGCCTTCAGAAAGCGCGACAACGCAAAATTGCCGAGCGGAAACTTATAGCCAAGTTCCGCACTCATGAGTGCGGCCTCAACCGGGACCTGGGATTCATGTTGCATTACATTCATCCCCCACCATCTGGCCTGGGCTTGCGAAATCCTACCTGGCTTGAGACAATTCACACCTCTTTAACCTGGGGTTACCCCTATCTCTGGACCTGTAAAGACTTAATTGCCCGCAAATGCTCGCATTCTAAGCATTGTCTGGCATCTTTGAATTTGTCTATATATATGTTTCTGGAACATACCTCCTCATTCATCTGAGGAAGGAGCAGTGCTCTGAAAGCTAGTGTTTGAAACAAACATGTTGGACTTTAACCTGGTGTTGTAAGACTTCTTACTGTTCTCTTTTTGAAAAGCAGGGTTATATTAGCTACTCTCCAATCTGAGGGAACCATTCCAGAGTCCAGAGAACTTTGGAAAATAATCACCAATGGATCTACTATTTCTAGGGCCACTTCCTTAAGTACTCTGCGATAAAGATTATCAGGCCCTGGAGATTTATCCACCGTCAATTGCATTAATTTCCCTAAAACCATTTCTCTACTAATAGTAATTTCTTTCAGCTCCTCAGAAAAACTTGTTTCTCAGAACCTCCATGTCCTTTGTGAAGACAGATGCAAAGGACAAATTTAGTTCCTGAGCAACCATTTTCTTGTTCCCTGTTATGAATTCCACCTTTCTGACTGAGAGGCCCACATTCGTTTTTATCAATCTTTTTCTCTTTACATACCCATACAAACTTTTACAGTCAGCTTTTATGTTCCCCGCTAGCTTACTTTCATATTGTATTTTCCCCTTCCTAATCAATCCTTTGGTCTTCTTTTGCAGAATTTTACACTGTTCCCAATCCTTAGGTCGATTACTTTTTCTTATTAATTTGTAAGACTCTTCTTTGAATATAATGCTATCTCTAATTTCCATTGTAAGCCATGGTTTGGCCACAGTTCTCTTTCTACTCTTGCGCCAAATAGGAATAAACAACTTTTGGAGTTCACCCATTCGTTCCTTAAATGCCCGGCCATTGTCCGTGTTTAGTAATGTTTCGCAGCCCATCATAGCTAATTTATGTCTCAGACCATCATAGTTACCTTTATTGAGATTCAGGATTCTAGTGTTAGAATCAACTACCTCGCTATCCACCATGATAAAGAATTCTGTCATATTATCCCTCAATATAATGTATAACCAGAATGATATAACTAAAAACGTCATTAAAATATTTTCTTTCTCACAGCGTATATGTGGAGTGCTCAGGCAGGAATACAAGTGTTTTTCTACACCGCTCTCTTTCTCTACTCTTCATAGCTGGCTTTCTAATTCCACTTTTTTTAATGTGTTGAATCAGTCAAAACAAAATCTAACTTTACTTCTTACCACTTTTTCCCTGAGCAATCTCCATAATTGTCCTTAAGGGCATTACCTCTGCATATACACACAGAAAGATAGATCAAAACTCCTCCAGCTCCTATGGAATAAGATGTGTCACCTCTGTAAACTGTACGAATCCTGCTTTGCATAAAATCTGGCTGTTTATCACAGGACACCCAGGTACATCAGTCTCTGTGCGTAACTGCAGCTTATCACAATGTTGGGCTAGGTTTGGGGCTGTTCTCAACCTACTCTCAACTGCTAAAACCCTCAAAGGTCATGGGATTGATAAATCTGCGACATGATAAATCCACCATCTTGATAAACCTTCACTTCTAACAAACCCACAACTCCAGTAAACAATATACCACTATTTAATGCGGTGGTGTGTTCAGTTCAACCTACAATCGGCTGAACTTCCTTTGGAGATAGTCACATTGGGTGATCAGGAGCATCCAGGGTGGCCATGGTAATAAATTCTAGCTCCTTCTTACAATCGGAGAATCTGCCAAGGAATCCATTTTGGATTCAGTGGCGCCAGTTGCTCCATTGCCTTGATTTAGTGGTAGTAGATTCACATTGTCGAATAGCTTCCATTATGTAACAATTTGTCAGGTTTGCATGTGCAATTCTTCAATTTCTCTGAAGAGGGACAGAGCTCACAGGGGGTGGGTTGAGGTCAGATACAAATCAATAAGCTGTTTCATTTCAAAGGGAGATGAACATGGAGAATGGCAGCTAAAATCAGGTTCACTTAATTTCAGTAGAACTTATTATCCCCAGATAATGCAAACTAAAAAGTATGTCAAACGTACAATGCTGCACTCGTTCAGCAAGTTGCCTTACAGGAGCATCTGTCGGCAGAAACACACCGGGTGGGAATCATGGTGGGAAGGGAACTTAAAACATTGTGGGAGGCAAAAGAAATCTGTTTTCCGATGTTGGCAGACTGTTGGAATTTTATTTTCCTGATTTTCAAGGCAGGTTAAAGATGGGTCGTGCTTCTCGACGCAAACTGTCGGGAGCTCCACTTGTATATTTTAGCATCTCCTGCATGTTCATTGAAAGGGTACTGAAATAAATGGCAATGGGGGAGTCCAAAAAGTTCATAGGAAAGATGTTTGTTCAGCATAACAGAAGTATTTACACAGAACCCAGTTACACATCTCTGGACCTTCGCTCTTTTCTGTCAGCTGTTACACTACTGCTGGGATTATACAAGGGCTGGTTAACTCACAATCCAATCAGCACTAGGGAACAATCGGCCCCTGCTGGATGAGTCCCATGCAGGGATATAATAGAAACCGTACCCAGAGTAAGCTTCCCCTCAAAATTAAGTTCCCCACCAGCGAGATTTACAACATTGAGTTTTACGACTGTATATAAGTTGTGTACACCTGGTAAGCTTCACCTCTTCCAAAGCTTTGAGTTCTGTGGATGTTACATTCATCTTGTTGAAGACCTCGCATAATTTCACTCATATCGAGTGCCACAAACAAATGCTGCACCAAGGCTGGGCAAGGGAGGCAGGTGAAGGCTGGAAGGGAGTGGAGGAGGGGTGGCAGGAGGGGGGAGGTGTGGAGCGAAGGCTGGACTAGTGAGGCAGGTGTACAGGAGAAGGGTGGGGAAAGTATCAAGGGAAGAGGAGTGGCAAATCAGGGGAAGTGGAGGGCGAGAGGGGGGAGACAATGTCCGAGGAGGGTACTGGTGATAGGAGGGCACACTCACAGTGGGGTGGGCTGCGGTGGGGTGGCAGGTCCAGGGTGAGAGTCAACTGGATGTTGGTCTCATCTAGTTGGTCACAGAGTAGGACAAAACAGATGGCTTGGATAATGGGAGGGAGCAGGGTTAGGGTGGGCTTAGGGATGGGAACAACTGTCGGCTCTGAGGGCAGTGAAGCCATGTGGAGCTGGATCATGACGGGACCCAGGGTAATAGGGGAAGTGTGACAGAGGGGAGAGGAACGGTGATATTCAGTGCTTCATGGGGACAGTTGGAGGGTGGCAGGGGGAGAATAGAAAGTGGTGGAACGAGTTTCAAAGGTAATGTGGACTATTTTTCCAAACTGACTTTGACAATGCAGTTACTCAGTCTGGGCGATCTCTCAAGGTGGGAGGAGGGTCTTTTTGGGTGAGTGCAGTTCAAGGTCAGCACAAATGGCCAACTAAAAGGTCACCCTAATAATTATACGGCAACTGAATGTCAAAAGTGCTCTCTTGTGTTCTCCACTCTATGGTGAAGCTCACATTGAAGCAGGCTTATTCCAGACTCGTGGGTCTCACAACATCGAGACCCAACGATGGTGCGGAGCTGCCTTTCATTCTGTGCCATTTGCCATTGGCTGCAGACAGAGGCAGGGAAGGAATGGAGTGAGGGAAGGAGGGAGTTTGTGGCCTTCAAGAGGCATGGCTGGTGGAGGGGAGCCAATGCATGCCACTAAACTTCCATCTTCTCAGGTGAATGGTCATGGCTGAGAAGAGGTCATGTGGTTAATCTTTCTATGCTGCCATATTGTCGCTCTATAGAGTTTCAACGGTGTGGCGACGTGCAGAAAAGTGTCCCATGAGGCTTCTGCACATTGCTCTTTTGCCAGAGTGATGAGAGCAATGTCTCCATACACAGTCATGTATGAATGTGAGGAACAATCCTCTCCAGTCCTCCGAAACATCCTGAGCTGGATTCTCCGTTTTGAGACTAAGTCCCTGCGCAGTCAGGGAAACTGTGGTCTTTTAGCCCCATTGTGCTGGGGGCTAGCAGGGAGCCATCATAGAGCTCACAGCTCTATCAGCCGATAAGGCCCCCAGCACTTCCCGGTCAGAGTCCGCGCATGCACACGATGGCGGCCTGCCAAAATAGTGCCCTGCTCGCGCTCCCCAGACCGCCCACACAGATTGCCCCCAACCCCGAATGAAGCCCCCCCTGCCCGCCGAACGGCCCTCCTTGACTGTGGCGGCCCTGGACTGAATCTGCAGCTGCCTCGCAAGGTTCCCGAACGGCTGGACCATGAAAGTCCCAAGCCATCGGGAATTCAGCCGGTCGGTGACGGAGCATCCACGAGTATGCCGATTTTCGGAGGACGGAGAATTTAAAAGCTGGTGCTGCTCCCGATTCTCCACCCCGTCGCCAAACACAATTTTGGCGTCGGAGAGCGGAGAATCCAGCCCCCTATACCTGGAAGGTGTGCAGTGTGGATGCCATGTCTAGACAGAGACCAGGTAACGGGTCTAGTGCTTGCCTGTTGGCTTCGATGGAGGGAAACCTATAAAGGAATGTTCACTAATTGCATAATTTCAGTTTCTTTCCACATCCACTAGGGCATCAGTGATGCAGGCTGCAGGGAACCTTGCCTTGATAATGGCTCATAGATCTAGATGGGGAGGGCCTGTCACTGGTTGGCACATAAGGAGCAAGGCAGCAGAGTCTCGAGAAGGTCAAGAGTGGTGAACATAGAGCACTGCAACTGTGAGCATTGGCCTGACCATGGGTGTTTGCTGGCAGTGCTCTTATCTAGAGATGAGCAAAAGGCAATACCTGAGGGGCCCTTATCTCAGGATGTGGTTGCTCACATCTGCCAAATTCTCCAGTACAGGTTGTGGCTGCAAGGATTCTGGAGGAGTAACACGGAGCCCCTGACCTGTGAGGTGTACATTCCCGTCTGGGTGCCTTTTAATTCCATGAGGTAACTGCAGAGTAGGTGGCTTACTGCCTGCCTCATCATGAGATTCCTCGCAGATGAGTTGAAAATCATACATGCCCACTCACCCCACAGCCGAATTTCCCACCCAACACTGGGTTTAGTCTCCAAAAAGTCTCCGCCCAGAGTTTCATCTATCATCACTGATTTGAAACATTGGGCTCAATTCAACTGGACAAAAAATGAGTCCCGGCTCGGGCGCATTTAGCGGTGTGTTACTCGGCACCTGCAGTGCTGAGAAACATCATGCCGTTTAACAGGGCTTTGCCAATATTTTGGCCTCGGTAAGGAATGCCCTGCCAGAGCTGAACTTGCATCATTTCCTCCACTGACGAGCTCAACTCATCAGTGCAGGAAGATGACTCATGGTTTGGGGCACCATTTTTAGATGTCACCCTAATCTTTCAATACCCGTCAGCCACATCACCACAGCCTTCGGAACCCCCCACTGTCCCAACTTATTTCTTAGGGAGTCCTCAAGACCCCCCTCAACCCACCTCTTATGGACAAGGCACCCCTGAGCCCGATCTCTTGCAAGGGCAACCTGGCACCTGGGCAGCCAGCCAGACACTCTGACCATGCCACTTCCAGCCTGGCAGTGCCACCCAGGCACTCTGGTGATGCCAGGCTGGCAGTGCCAAGTTGCCTGGGGGCCAATGGGAGTGCAAGGGTACCACCCTGCCTGGAGCCCGACTACCCGGCTGTCTCTCATGGCCTGGTAGATCACCTCAGGTGCGGATACTGTTAGGCCACGATTGTGGAAGCCAGTGCTAATCAGCGCCCTGGCGAAGTCTCCCAGGTGAGGCTGTTAGTTCCCAGGTCCCGGGAGAAGAGGCCTCAGGCATATTTAAATGAGCCTAATGACTCACTTAAATATGATAATCTGTATTTTGTCCTCTGTTTCTCCCTGCTGCCAGACCAGCTGATTATTTCCACCATTTCCTGTTTCATTCTATCAGGTTACTTCAGTCAAACAAGATAAATTTGCTCCCACTGTTCTGCGCTCCAATCTTTTCATATCCTTTTTCTGCACAATAACCCTGTTATTTGTACAATCTTCATTCTGTGTCAAAAATTCTGCTTCAATACCTTATGTGTGCATTTTTCATCTCTCGCAGTTCATAGCAAGGCCTGTGTAAACAATTGGGACCAGTGATTCCCCAACACAATGGCTATGAGATGTTTATTGATTACAGAGATAAGCCCGCAATTGCCAATTGCTTACAGTCTATGAGGAAACAATATTAAATCTAGTTCATTAGCATCTCAACTACCTAGGATCACAAATAGTGATCTTTAAATGTGTATGGAGACAATTATTTTAACCACAAAATTTAATAAAATTTGCAAAAAGAGGTTGGTGGAAAAATGGTCCCAAAAATCTTGAAAAGTCACATTCCCTTCATTTAAAAAATTAAGTTTACTAAATAGATATGTTTCTGCTCACGAGCCAACATATTGAACTTACTGAACCAGACGTTATATAGTGAGATGACAACATGCAGATAGAGATAGAAAACTACATTAATATAGCACCTTTCTCAAGTTCCAGGAGTTTCAATGCACTTGAAATGAAATGAAATGAAAATCGCTTATTGTCACGAGTAGGCTTCAAATGAAGTTACTGTGAAAAGCCCCTAGTCGCCACATTCCGGCGCCTGTTCGGGAAGGCTGTTATGGGAATCGAACCATGCTGCTGGCCTGCTTTCAAAGCCAGCGATTTAGCCCTGTACTAAACAGCCCCTTTACAATTTACAAGTACTTTACAATTACATAATAATTTTTCAAATGTATTCACAACAGTAGCTGATTCACAGAGCACTGTCCAAAAAAACAGCAATAAGAGGAATCAGCAGGTAATTTCACTTTGGTGGTCCTCGTTGAAGTACTTCAGGAAACCTCTTTATCAAAAGCGGCAATGGGATCAGTTGAAGTCCTCATCCAAGAGTTATCACTTTCCACAATCTAATAAGTCATGTCCTCAAGTTGTGGATTGGGGCTTAAACCAAGTCCTTCTGATAGAGGTTATTGATGAGACCATCATTTTACGCGACACGTGGTTAGAAGTGAACAGTGGTTTTAATTGTCTTACAACAGAGCCTGCCTGTGACGAGATGAACTCTAGATGAACTAGCAGGCAGGCTCCGACTGCCAAGCTTTATACAACCAGTGGGGGGGGAGGAGTCATGGGCGGAGCCAAGGGTGGAGCCCAGTACAAACATCCATACATTCCCAGTACACCTCCCCCTAGGGGCAGAGCCGCGCAACTGCTCGTGTGCCGAGCTTGCGTTGTACCACACATGGTACAACATGTGTGATAACAGTGTGAATTATGCTATTATGATTCACCACATTTATCATGTTACACCAAGCGAAAGAGATGCATATATAACATGTTAGTGCAAAATATTATTGGGCCAGCGCACTTGGGTAACCAATAAGAACTGGCCATGCTCAGGTCTTGCCAAATTTAATAGCAGATTATTATTTTTGCTAGTTCGCTCCCCAGCCACAATGAAACTAAGGGGCTGGATGGTGGCCGGGTAAGCCTGCAACTCCATGGTGCAGCTGGGCAGCATGGATGATCAGAGGAGAAGATCATAGAGAGGCAGAGAGAGGGGGATGTAGAAGACTACAGAGGGCCTTCAGAGGTTATGTGGGAGTCTGGGCAGGCACAAGGAGGAGGTTGGAGGTTGTGGAGGACACTGGGAGGGAACTGGATCGCCAGATGAGGGGGTACGATTACACTCACAAGCAGTGCTACAAAGGCACTAACCCATTCCATGCAACAGCCCTCGTCTGCCTTTAACTGTGAAGTTTCTGGGAAACATAGATAATCAACATTAAAGCTGAAATGGTCAAGAAAAATTGGAAGCACGCAACCTTATGAAAATATTCAAATGGGAGAAACATCCTGAGAGTGGGTTCGTCACCAGACCCCCTCCTTGGGCAGGTTCATGGAATGATGCAATTGGGTCTGAAAATTTTATTTCACATAACACCCAAACTTATCCAGTTTTGGGAATTTAAAATTCTCCATTGTGTGAGCACCTATTAACAAATTCCACTTCAACCACCAGCTGTGTGCTTCTTTCATGTGATATACCCCTATTGCAGTGATTCCCAAACTGTGGGTTGCAACCTCCAGTGGGGTTGCAGGTTGGGACTTTGAGGTCGCAACCTTCGAGGCAACAATGGCGGCAGTGGAGCTTGGACTGAGTTTTGCCAAATTTGAGTTTGACCCTTTGAATGTTCTGTTTTTATATATGTCGGTGGGCGTGGCTTAATTGTCTGTTCTCTGAGGCCTGGTTGCTGCTATAACGCAGCCTGTAACAAGGTGGGTCTTTGCTTTTTTAAAGGCAAACCCAGCAGTTTTAAACCCTTCCCCAGCTGAACATCTCTCAAACTTTACTCCCCCACTCACCAACTCCCCCCACCACCCGGCCATAATTTTCACTCTATGCGGGGAGGGGGGCCACACAAAATCTGAGGCATTAAAATGGGGTTGCATGCAGAAAAAGTTAGGGATATACTGCCAAATTGTGAATGGAATTTCAAGGCTCTTTTTTCCTTTGTATCTTCTCAAAGAAAAATTCCAAGTCTTTTCTATCACAGGTCCATGATATAGTTTTACGCTCATTAACAAACTCATAACAAATCAGGGATTTACTCAGCAGTACTTTGCCTTTGTCCTCAAAAGTAGCAGAACCACAACCAAATTAAAATCAATGGGAATCAAAGGATAACTCTCCACTGGTTGGCGTTGTACCTAGCATAAAGGAAAATGATTGTTATTGTTATCAACCAATCATCCAGCCCTAGAACTTCGCTACAGGAGTTCCTAAAGTTAATGGCCTAGGCCCAATCATTTTCCGTTCATTCATCATTGACTTTCCCTCCAACATATGGTCAGAAGTGGGGATGTTCGCTGATGGCTGCACAGCGTTCAGTACCATTCACAACTCCTCAAATTCTGACGTAGTCCATGTTCACACAGTTTTGGTCTGATAAATGGGACATTCACGCCACACAAGTGCCAAGCATTAACCATCTCCAACAAGGGAGATCCAAACCACCTCCCCTTGATATTGGCATTACCATCATTGAACACCCCACCTTCAACATCCTAGGGATTACCATTTACCAGAAATGTCAGATTCTTGGAATTCTTCAGTGAATAACTCACTCCTGACTCCCCAAACCCTGTCCACCAACTACAAGGCCCCATCCAGGATTGCGCTGGAAAATATTCCATTTGCCTGGATAAGTGCAGCTCCAATAATACTCAATAAGTTTGACACTATTCAAAACAATCCAGCCCGCTTGCTCTGCACCCAATCCATCCTTGAAACATTCATACCACCACCACTGGTGCACAATGCCAACAGTGTAAACCATTTACAATATGCACTGAAGGAACCAAGGCTCCTTCAGCAACACTGCCCAAATTCATCACATCAACCTCCTGGAAAGATAAGGGCAGCAGATGAAATGAAAAATGAATG
Organism: Scyliorhinus canicula; assembly: GCF_902713615.1. Taxonomy (NCBI): domain Eukaryota; kingdom Metazoa; phylum Chordata; class Chondrichthyes; order Carcharhiniformes; family Scyliorhinidae; genus Scyliorhinus; species Scyliorhinus canicula. Next base: position 117,814,372 of record NC_052158.1, read on the forward strand.
AAAATCGCTTATTGTCACAAGTAGGCATGGGAATATCGGCACCTGCAATTTCCATTCACAAGTCACACACCATCCTGACTTGGAAATATATCACTGTTCCTTTACAGTTATTGGGTCAAAATCCTGGAACTCCATCCCTAACAGCACTGTGGGTGTACCTACACCACATGGACTGCAGTGGTTCAAAAAGAGGGCACACCACTATTGCTGTTTGTGGGATCTTGCTATGCAAACATTATCTGCCACATTTCCTACATTACAACAATGGCAAAATTGCTCCATTGCCTATGAAGCACTTTGAGACACCCTGAGGTTGTGTAAGATGTGATACAAATGTCCGTCTTTTTCTGTTATGTAAATTAATTTGAGTAATTTATTCTATTGCAGAATATGTTTCTTTATAAGGGTCTTTTTTAATTTGTGAATAACGGTTTAGTAATGGTTCCTTGCTTTTCCTTACATGGCACATGTTTGACTCATATTTAATGACATAAATGTCAGCAAACTAATAATTCACAGCTGGTGAATGTAACAAAGTTAATACCAAATGATTTCCAATGTCCGATTTAATATATATGACGTTATAATTTTTTTATATGTTTCCCTCCTTACTCATTTTTCATGCTATGATGTGGAGATGCCGGTGTTGGACAGGGGTGAACACAGTGAGAAGTCTTACAATACCAGGTTAAAGTCCAACCTGATTTAATACATTTTTCATGCTGTAATACACTTTGCTCCTGCAGAAAAGTGATATGCGTCAGATATGATGGTCCAGCAGATTCAGTTAATTAATGTTGAACATTAACAGTAATAAACTTTTTGTAAGGTTTCACCTTGTGCACAGGGGCAACTTGAAGCCTCAATGTTGAATGAGACAGGACTAAAATATTGCTGGCCACAAGTCTATGATGAGAAAGAGAAAAGTATTATGAGATATTTGATCATAGGTTGCAGCAATTATTCGGCTGGTAACTTGCAGAGTAACCTTTCTTTTGTTGGGCTGAATGAGATACAACTAAAAGGGAGGGAGAAAGTTATTCTGTGCTGAGGGAAAGAGATTTAAGTCAGCTGGAGGAAGGGATGCATAGTTGGAATGGAAACCTGGACTATCTGGAAATCTGAGCTTTTACCCGGTACATACAATAGGGTATTGATCGAGAACAAGAAGCGTGGAATCTGGATCAGGTCATGGCCAGAGCCACAAGGGATCCAGAGCATGGAGAGTTGTATCTGAGCAAGATAGCAGAATGGGTCATAAAGAGATTTTCTCTGCAACACCTTGACTGTTAAGGAAAGATTATTGAACAGGTCTTAGGGAAGGGCAGTTTCGCTACTGTGATCCAACAAAAAACATTGTATCCAGTGTTTGCAACTCGACGAGTTTATAGCTTTCTGGTGTAAAGGAGTACGAATCATCATAGGTGGAAACCAGTTGAAATGTGGACCTGGCCAAGAACAAGATGTATACACAATTGAATAATATGCTTATTACTCTTACAGTTTATTGAAACCAGTAAGCACAAATATGTTAAAATAGATGTATATGGCACAAATTATTCTGACATTATCTGAAGCTGTACAGTTTAGTTCACAACACAATAAACCATTAGTTATTCGATAGCCAGAAATGATCAGCTAATATTTGGCTCAAAAATAATAGAAATAAGATTGTATCCTGATTTTAATCTTATTTTTCATAATACATTCATTGGGCAAATATCTACATTTTATTTTGTTTTTGAATGACATTTTGCCACACCATTACTTTGAGTCAATTAAAAGCAATATTCCACCTATGTGAAATTGGTGACCTGCATTATTACACAGATTGTTCTGTCTGGGGAAGGGAGTTGTCACTTCTCAGATCTAATGATCTATTGAAGGCAAGTCTCCTCCTACATAGCGAATCCACCACATGGTATACAGCTACAAACAAAAGCTGTTCTCTAAACTTGTCTGTGCCGGGTTTATGTTTTTCAATGACTATAAGGCGTCTAACCATCACCTGAATAAAACTGCAACTATGTTTGTATCTTGAGATGGAAGAAGACTGATGTTGCACTTAGGAACAGAGGAACAGGAATGTGACAGTAAATGTCTCGCTCCAATTCCAAGGTCATGTCCCTTTCTTCTAGACTCCCCCACCAGAGGAAATTGTTTCTATCTATTCTATTAAACTTTCTCATCATCTTAAAGAGCTCAATTAGGCAACTCCCTAATTGTCTATGCTCATACGAATGCAAACTAAGTATATGCAATTTAACTCTTCCAGCATTCAGTAAATCGGCAGTGTACTCCCACCAGCGCCAAGTTATAATTTTTGAGATGAAGTGCCTAGAATTGAATGCAATGTTTCAAATGGAGTTTAACTAATAATAATAATAATTGCTTATTGTCACAAGTAGGCTTCAATGAAGTTACTGTGAAAAGCCCCTAGTCGCCACATTCCAGCACCTGTTCGGGCATTACAAGCCAGCTGTTTTTAGCCCACTGTGCTAAACCAACCCCTAAAGTAACTGCACCATAACTTCTAACTCATAGGAGATAAAGGCCAACATCAAATTAATCTTTTGATTTTTTTCTACTTATCTACCCACTTTTATTGGGATCCTTAAATCTCTTTCCTTTTCCACATGTCCTAGTTTCCTAGCAAATAATCTTTCTTACTCCATCTCGATGACCTCACATGTCCCCCCCCCAAAAAAAATTAGCCTTCATCTGCCCCAATTTTGCCCACTCACTTAATCAATCAATGCACCTTGGCAACTTTTTGTTTCCATTTACACTCTTTAATGCATCATCAGCAAACTTGGATAAATGGCTCTCGAATCGTCTGCCAAATCAATTTAGAAGGCAAAGCTGAGGTTTTGTTATGGATCATTGTGTATGTGGTTGGGGGTGGTGCCACCTCCTGCCAATTTGAGTACATATCCATGATTATTCTCACTCTCTCTCGCTCACCTATCTACTGATCAATTATCCAGCCCTGCCCATAGATTACCTCCAGTTGTCCATGTTTTCATTTTTGAGAACAGTGTGAAACCTTATTGAATGTCTTCTGGAATTCCATAGGAATAGCATTCAAAGCTGCTTCCTTACCACCCAACTACTTTATCAACACAAATATCAACTAAATTGTTGGACTTGACTGCCCCTTCACATGTCCTTGCTGACTCTCTGATCACTTCATAGTTGTCCACGTGCTCAGACTCTTTAATAATACTGTAGTAACTTTCCCGCAGTTAGTGGGATAAATTAGATACTCATTTGCGAGCTGAAGGTTCATTTAGTCTTATTGTGGAAGCGCTCTAACGGGTACAGTAATTTTGAAAGGAGTTTGGTTAGTGGATTAGAAATGCCTGTCCCCGAGAGATTGAAAAGCCGCGGTGCTGAACACAATATGTAACCAGGTCTGGTTTAGAGCACATGTTTGGTTGTCTTTCCGCTCTTTGTATTTTTATATGGCTTGTCCAGACATATTTGTCCGCCACACTATAATGATGCACTTCCCAAATTAAAGATTCTGTCACCAATTTGAGAATCAGGATAGTCTGAATATTAATGTGAGTCCTTACTTCAGCCAATACGATTGGATATGGGTTCTGATCGTCCCCACTCACTGGGTTGTCTGGGTGTAACTGTGTGAGGTGAATGACATTTATTTAATGGACTGATCCAATTTAGGGCAGAATTCCTGTATTTTCCATTCTTGCTTCTACACATTTCACAAGACTTACTCTGATCACATTCCGGGAAGAGTTTTTATCGTCCACGTTGACATTCAGGGAGAAGAAGGCGGCGGTGCTGTACACGCCCTGTGTTTTATACAAAAGTTCGCCGAAACTCCGCGCCGCTTTCTTCCCGCCGCCAGTGATGTCCCAGCCGCCGCACTCCTCAATGATGTCCAACATGGGTTTCGCTCCCAGCCGATCGATCTCTTTCAGATTGATGCAGGATTTGTAAAACTGCTTGACCTTCCTCTCGGCCGATTCCCGGGAATCCCTCCTCACCGGTTGCATGAGGAGCCGCTGCAGTTTGGCTTCGTTCTGCTCGGCGATGGCGGTGACCGTCCCGTAACTGAGTTTGTCCTCGGGGATACCGTGTCTTCTGAGCCAGCCGCCGCAGGAGAAAGTGTAAAAATCTTTGCACGGGTCGATGGTGGGGTCGATGTTGCTTGCTATCAACCTGGCCGCCTTGCTGAAGCTTTTCCTGCGGCTGCACTCCTCCCGGCAGTGACTTTCCTGCTCGGCTGCCAAGTACTTGAGCGCCAGCATACTGCTCAGGATGATGCACAGCCCTGTGGCGAACACCAAGCCAGAAAGCAGGCAGATCTCCCTCTTGCTCCATCTCACTTCTCCCTTTCTACTTTTGCCGGTCCTGTCCTGCTTGCGGGAGCTCAGGTGAAGGTTTAAACCATTGTGCAGAGTCCCGGAGCTAAATTTATTCCCGTACTTAACTTCTTGAAACTCGTCGTAATGAGCCGTCAAAGAATAAGTCTTGTCCATAGTTCTTTCGGCAAACTACATCGATATCGCGCTGGCTGACTTAGTCAGAGAATTGAAAAGAATTAAATTGTTCTAACCCCCTTCTTTTAAAAAGAGACCCTGAAACCGGTTGCTGCCGCCGCATGAGGAACCGGTTGAATGCAGGGAGTGTGTGAGCGGAGCTGGAACAGGCTGGCCGAGCTGCCGGCAGTTTTATTCCTCTAGATCGCAATGATTGACAGGTCTCCACTTCCCTGTTGTTGCTTGTCGCCAGCAGCGCCAACCTCAGCCTGGGCACCAGACAAAACAGCAGCAGCAGCAGCATCACATGTACAGGGAGCGTTCTGGGTTCAAGCGCACTCGTGTGAAGTGCCCAAGCGCTTCACGTCGGACACTCAGGTTAGTTTAGACTAGAGTGTGGAACCTCAGCCCCTTTCATCTGATTGGAAACCTGCCCCAGCGCCTCCTCCAATCTCAGAGTGAAACCTAACAAGGAGAAAGCAAACCTTCCGGTGGCATTTAAAAGAATCGATCGACTTTTGTGATTGAGGTTGTGATTGAAGTTGAAGCAGTATTTTCATAAAGTGTTTTTCACCCTTCAGCATGGCAGACCCAGGCAATGAGAATAGCCGGTTCGACTATTTAAGCCTTCTTAACCTTGCCCCTCGCCTGAGGTGTGGTGATCGTCAGGGTAAATCACCACAAGTCACCTCCTCCCCCCCCCCCCCCCCCCCCCACAACCCCACACCCACACACACACACATTCAATGGGGAAAGTAGCCTCTGGTCACCTGGGACCTTTATTCTTCACATTGACCCAAGTTGGAGATGTGTGTCACCGCAGATTGCTTGAGGGACAGACCACGTCCAGTTACACAATTATAATTAATTGACGGCCCGCCCTGACACTTCTCGACTAAAAGAAAAACAATTCGCAGCAATGTTACTGTAAATATCAATCATTATCGACGGGAAGAAATTCTTATACAGAACATGTTGCTGATTGTTATTCCTGAACCAGTAAATTATAAATATTTACAATGTAGTAAACACATAATAGAAATTTTGCTGCTTCAAGCTACCCACTGTTTTGGACACATTTAGTAGAAATCCAATCTGTAGCTGTAATTATGAAAATGGCATGCATTATTCAAAAGCCCATGATTATAGTCACGTTAATTGTTTTTTTGGTTAATTGACTATTTCTTGATTTAAGAGATACCATCAGCAGTGATCCAAGTGGAGGGGGTTATCATTAACTGTCATTAAAAACTGGTTACATCTCGCAAAACGGTGCAGATGAAAATACGCTTTGGCCTAATCCTACATAGTGGAAGGTGCCAGTGACCGATTTGTAACAATCGTTCGGTCAAAGGACTGCTTGTGTTTGAGATCCTTCCTCAGGCAAGGCTACAAGTGAATCTGAGGACACCGGCAGCCCGAGCAGTGACTCCTGTTACCGTGCAGAGTGGATACAGGCTGGATGGTGGACGCTTGGAGTCACTGAGAGATATACGACCCCCCCCCCCCCAAATCCCGTAACAGTTTAAAACAAAATCGAAATTTCAAGGATTTCTCCGTTCTGAAAACGAAAATCGATCAAAGAACTGGCATCGAAATGATCCACAATGAATAAGTAATCAGTGCTGCAAATGTTGCAACAATATCCCACCCACAATGCGGTTTAACAATTGGGTAAACATTAATGATGTTTTCCAAGTCCGTTGGTAAACTTCACGAGGCCGGAATCCAGCTGATGTTTACTCAACGGGAAGATCCCAAACTGAAGAGACTTGTTTGGTATCTCTCTCTGCCCCGGGACTTCTCCATTTAGACTATTACGAAATTATTACATGTCTTCAGAGATCCAAGAGCGGGTGGTTAAATCATATCCGGGCTCCAATAATTAACACAGATTTTGTTTTGTTTTATAATCCGCAGCCTGTAATGCTAAGATTTGAATTCTGTGTTTGAAATACGGTGAAAGTGTGTGTGCGTGTGTGTGTGAGAGGGGGTTGGGGGGAGGGGGGGGGGGATTTCTGCTCACTGCCAGGATGATCTCAGTCTCCACAAAGTGCTGGAAGATTGTGTTAGGGGGATTACATAAACAAAATAGCTTTGTGCTTAGTTCAGATTGCTTTAATGGCAAAAGGCTTTTACTTTCAAAATTATTATTTACTAACTCTAATTGAATCAAACTCAATTGCCCTGAAACGTCATTTGAATTGCAAATGACTGAAGGTCTCGGGGCTGAACATTTTTCATTCTGAGCGGCAAGTGGAGCTTTGCTTTTAAATCTTGCCATAAATAATTACAATAATACTGAAGCCGCGCGGCTATGAAGCCGATGAACAGAACAAAGTTGTTTCACAATGCGTCAACATGCATTTCAAGCTGTTCAGTGTCAGCCCCAGGTCCAAGTGATGTCATTGTGAGTGTTTGAGGGACCGGGCTGCGGAACTGGTGTGCAGGTGTGAAACCCTCACACCGCAGTTACCCCGGATCTAAATCACAGACTCAAGGCTCAAAGCAAACAGCAAAGTGAAGCATTGACCAAGATAAAGGCCCAATTGAATCAGCCGCAAGGGCATTGTGGAGAATGCAGCCACGACATGGAGATGAGAGGTCCCCAGCCAGATAGATAAGGCTACATTTACAGATACCTAGATCCATAGACAGCTGGGCAGACAAGGCATGTACAGAGTTAGATAGGCAGTGGATGAAAAGGTAGGTTTTATTTACTCTTACAATCACGGCGTTGTCATTCTCCATCTAATAAAACCCCCCTTTCAGCATTATTTTGCCTCCCAAAATGAACTTTCAGCAACATTTGAAACCAGGATGGCAAACATCGCTTCTTCGATTACATTAGTTGTAGCGACTAACTTGCAGCAAGTTTAAAAATGTATCACTATTAACACCAGGGAAAGACAAACCTCGCAGTAGTTGATAGTTTTCCAGCTGAGTGCAAAGCAGTTTCTTTATTCCGATATAAATGCCTTTCTCAGTAAAAAAAAATGTATCTATTAATGCTGTTGAGAATTGGGGAAATCAGCTAAAATGAACCCCGATTCGCATCGTTATCCCGTTCTCCCGTTTTCTGCAGTGAGAATCCAGTGGGAGACGGGATAATCCCGCGGGGGGGGGGGGGGGGGGGGGGAGAACATTGGGAACAGGATTAATATATGCAAGTGCCTGCGGAAGTTAGAGCCATTGCTAATTTCGTTTTCTTCGCTTGTGGTTTGGGGCCTTCTTATGAATGGATCCCGGGAGAGACAACTGCATTTACTGAGCAGATAGAGGTCACAAACTGACCCCAGACAAAGAAACAGAATACCCATGAGTGGTGTAATAGAGAAATCACCTGCCAGAGCTCTATTAGTTAGAATACATTTTAACCATTTTATTAATAAGCATTAAATGTAATGGCTCCTGTCGGCCAATAAGTTTACATGGGTTGTAGTACATTTGGAATACATCATACACACACATTTCAATGGATGAAAATAAACAATTTTACTAAGTGGCGGTGTATATTTAATATACAATTGCTTCAAAAATGAACACAAGGTGGGGGTAACCTTTTGTTGATTCATTATTTACCAGGTAACCAAGCCATTGTTAACTGATTAGCCTAGTCTATGTTTTCCTGTTACAATAATCTTTAAAGTAACGTTTTATAAACAGGCCAGGTAGGGTATTTGAATTCTTGGAGTGTTGAGGGATATGTTTGGAGCTCCCTTGACAAAGGCCCTCTATCACTGCCCTTCAATTGAAGAGACAAGAAGAAGCAATGAAGTGAACATTTAATTTCACATTTTGTTGTCCAAGGGACAGCGATCGATCTGCTCTCAGAAAGTGTTGCCTGGCTGGCCTCCTGAAAATTGCTGTGATGGCTGAAGGTAAACCAGAGAGTCCAGAATGAGACCATATAAACTTGGGGGACTATTTTAACTAGACCAAATAATAATAATCTTTATTAGTGTCACAAGTAAACTTACATTAACACAGCAATGAAGACCCTAGTCGCCATATTCAGGCGCCTGTTCGAGTACACAGAGGGATAAGTCAGAATGTCGAATTAACCTAACGAGCACATCTTCCGGGACTTGCGTGGCATTAGTAACTTAATGTTACTAGCTAGACATTTTCACATTGAAAACATACTACGAATAAAACAGTTCCACGCCTTCTGATTATACTACAAGTTGCACAAACAAAAACAAAGTCACAATTCATGGTCAATGTGCAGTCCTCATTCTATCATGTCCACTGGTTACGGAAAGCCTCAAGGACACCGCTGAAGACTAGTCGTAGATGGAGGGGACTTAACACTTTTGTGGGCCACACGTGACACCCAAGGCCTGGGAAACCTGGTTATTGAAGAGAACTGACAAGGCTCTTCAATGAAAAACTGTTCAAGTCAAAAAGCAAGATTGAGAGTGACCTCTCTGGTCTCTGCAACGAGCGTAATATTCCACATCCTGTGACTGCTGAAGCATGACTGAATGAAAACCAGCTGTCACTACCAAAAAAATAGCTTAATGACCTGCTGGCCATGCTCCCCAATGATGTTGAACCCCACCCACAATGATGTAAAACCCCACCCTGAATGAGCCTCTGGCTCTGCTCGAGTAGCTCTGCTCCCAGCGGCTGCTGCTCCCCAATTCCCTGAGACGTGATACTGTTGCTTGCCAGGCCTTCGTCACACCTCCTGACTGCTGCTCTGCTCACCTCTCAGCTCTCACTAGGATGGCTGGGCCTCGAGCCTTGGCCATCAACGACCGTGTGTGCTCCTGCCTGGCTGCTTTTGCTGGCTATTTGGAATGGTGGCCTTTGTTCTTTTTGGTTGGTTGCGCGCCTGCCCCCCTCAGCCCCGGCCTGGAAGTTGAAGGCCCCGCTGCTGCCGTTGAGGGCCCTTGGCCAGAGCACCCTCCTCGCATTGCTGAGGGCTTCACAGCAAATGCAGTCTTATACCTTGGGGGGGGGGGGGCCATACCTTTTTTTAAAAAAATAATTTTTATTCAGATTTTCACAAAATATCAATAACAGAAAATATTAACAAAAAATATTAACAACTAAGAAAAACAAGAAAGAACAAACACCACCACCACCACCCCCCCCTCCCCCCCCCCCCCCCCCCCCCCCCTCCCCCACCCCGGGCTGCTGCTGCTGCTGGCCTTTTTTCCCTACCGTTCTGCCAGGAAATCTAGGAAAGGCTGCCACCGACTGAAAAACCCCTGTACTGATCCCTCAGGGCAAATTTCACCCTCTCCAATTTGATGAACCCCGCCATATCATTGATCCAGGCCTCCACGCTTGGGGGCCTCGCATACTTCCACTGAAGAAGAATCCTCCGCCGGGCTACTAAGGACGCAAAGACCAGAACACCAACCTCTTTTGCCTCCTGCACTCCCGGCTCCGCTGCAACCCCAAATATTGCGAGTCCCCAGCCTGGCTTGACCCTGGATCCTACCACCCTCGACACCGTGCTTGCTACCCCCTTCCAAAATTCCCCCAGCACTGGGCATGCCCAGAACATATAGGCATGGTTCGCTGGGCTCCCCGAGCACCTAGTACACCTATCTTCGCCCCCAAAGAACCTGCTCATCCTCGTCCCGGTCATAGGAGCCCTATGTAGCACCTTGAACTGTATGAGGCTAAGCCTCGCACATGAAGAGGAGGAGTTCACTCTTTCCAGAGCATCCGCCCACATCCCCTCCTCAATCTCCTCACCCAGCTCCTCTTCCCATTTACCGTTCAGCTCGTCCACCGAGCCCTCGTCTAACTCCTGCATCGCTTGGTACATGTCCGAAATCCTCCCCCCTCCAACCCACACCCCCAAGAGCACCCTGTCCTGGACCCGACGTGGGGGCAACAGAGGGAACGCCGCCACCTGCCGCCTGGCAAACCCTTACCTGCATATACCTAAAAATGTTCCCTGGGGGGAGCCCGAAATACTCCTCTAACTCACCCAGGCTCGCAAACTTCCTGTCTACAAACAGGTCCCTCAACCTCCGATCACCTACCCTGTGCCAACTCAGGAACCCACTATCGATTCTCCCTGGAACAAACCAGTGGTTCCCCCGTTTCGGGGACCCCATCGAGACCCCTACCTCCCCCCTGTGCCGTCTCCATTGCCCCCATATTTTGAGGGTAGCCGCCACCACCTGGCTCGTGGTATACCTCGTTGGAGGGAGTGGCAACGGCACCGTTACCAGTGCCTCCAGGCTCGTGTCCACACAGGACGCCATCTCCATCCTCTTCCATGCTGCCCCTTCCCCATCCATTACCCACTTACGCACCATCGCTGCATTGGCAGCCCGATAGTACCCACAGAGGTTGGGCAGCGCCAGCCCCCCCACTATCCCTGCCCCGCTCCAAAAACACCTTTCTCACCCTCGGGGTCCCGTGCGCCCGTACAAATCCCTTAATACTCCTGTTGATCCTCCTAAAAAAGGCCTTCGGGATAAGGATGGGGAGGAACTGGAACAGGAACACAAACCTCGGGAGCACCGTCATCTTGACTGACTGCACCCTGCCTGCCAGCGACAGCGGCAACATGTCCCATCTTTTAAACTCCTCCTCCATTTGCTCCACCAGCCTTGTAAGGTTAAGTTTGTGTAGGGCCCCCAGCTCCTGGCCACCTGGACTTCCAGGTACCTAAAGCTCCTCTCCGCCCTTTTTAGTGGGAGCCTACCAGTTCCCTCCTCCTGATCCCCTGGGTGCACGACGAACAGCTCGCTCTTACCCAGGTTGAGCTTGTACCCTGAGAAGTCCCCAAATTCCCTGAGAATCTTCATCACCTCCCGTAATCCCCCCACTGGGTCCGCCACATATAGCAATAAGTCATCCGCATAAAGCGACATTCGGTGCTCCTCCCCACCCCGCACCAGTCTCCTCCAGTTCCTCGGCCCCCTCAACGCCATGGCCAGGGGTTCGATTGTCAACGCAAAGAGCAAGGGGGACAAGGGACACCCCTGTCTCATCCCTTGGTATAACCGAAAGTACTCCGATCTCCTCCTATTCGTGGTCACGCTCGCCATCGGGGCCTCATATAACAACCTCACCCATCTGACAAACCCCTCCCCAAACCCAAACCTTTCCAGCACCTCCCACAAGTACCCCCACTCAACCCTATCAAAGGCCTTCTCCGCGTCTAGCGACACCACTGTCTCCGCTTCCCCCGCTACCGCCGGCATCATAATAACATTCAAGAGCCTCCGTATGTTGGTGTTCAGCTGCCTTCCCTTCACGAACCCCATCTGGTCCTCGTGGATGACCCACGGCACACAGTCCTCTATCCTTGTGGCCAAGATCTTCGCCATCAGCTTGGCGTCTACATTTAACAGCGAGATCGGCCTGTATGATCCACACTGCAGGGGGTCCTTGTCCCGCTTAAGGATCAAGGAAATCAGCGCCCGGGACATAGTCGGGGGCAAAGCCCCCCCCTCCCTTGCCTCATTAAAGGTCCTAACCAACAGGGGACCCAGCAGGTCTGCATACATTTTACAGAATTCAACCGGGAACCCATCCGGCCCCGGCACCTTCCCCGACTGCATGCTCCCTATCCCTTTGACCAGCTCCTCCAGCTCAATCGGCACCCCCAGTCCCTCCACCTGCCCCTCCTCCACCTTCGGGAATCTCAGCCGGTCCAAGAAGCGCTCCATTCCCCCCGCCCCCCGCTGGGGGTTCAGACTGATACAATTCCCCGTAAAAGTCACTGAAGACCCCATTGATGTCTGCCCCCCTTCGCACCACATTCCCTCCCCTATCCTTAACTCCCCCAATCTCCCTGGCCGCATCCCGCTTACGGAGCTGATGCGCCAGCATCCTACTCGCCTTCTTCCCATATTCATAAATCGCGCCCTGTGCCTTCCTCCACTGAGCTTCCGCCTTTCTGGTGATCAGTAAGTCGAACTTGGCCTGAAGACTACACCGCTCCCCCAGCAATCCCTCCTCCGGAACCTCCCCGTATCTCCTATCCCACCCTCACCAACTCTCCCACCAGCCTCTCCCTCTCTCTCTCTGCTCTCTGCTCCCCCCTCTCCCTATGAGCTCGGATGGAGATCAACTCCCCTCTAATCACCGCCTTCAATGCCTCCCAGACCGTCCCCACTTGGACCTCCCCATTATCATTGGCCTCCAGGTACCTCTTGATACATCCTGGAACCCGCCCGCCCACCTCCTCATCTGCCAGCAGCCCCACCTCCAAGCGCCAGAGCGGGCGCTGGTCTCTCTCCTCCCCCAGCTCGAGGTCCACCCAGTGCGGGGCATGATCCGAAATGACTATCGCCGAATATTTGGCATCCTCCACCCTCGAAACCAGCTCCCTGCTCATAATTTAAAAATCGATCGGGGAATAGGCCTAATGCACATGGGAGAAGAATGAGAACTCCCTGGCCTTCGGCCTCGCAATCCTCCAAAGATCCACCCCTCCCATCTGGTCCATAAACCCCCTCAACACCTTAGCCTCCTACCCGTCCTGGACCTGGATCGATCCAATGGGGGATCCAGCACTGTATTGAAGTCCCCCCCATTATCAGGCCCCCGTCTCCAGATCCGGAATGCGGCCCAACATGCGCCGCATAAAACCCGCATTGTCCCAGTTCGGGGCGTATACGTTCATCAGCACCACCCGCTGCCCCTGCAGCTTGTCGCTCACCATCACATACCTCCCGCCGCTGTCCGCCACCACATTTGACTCCTTAAACGGCACCCTCTTTCCCACCAGGATTGCCACCCCCCGATTTTTTGCATCCAGCCCTGAATGAAACACATGGCCTACCCATCCCTTCCTCAGTCTAACCTAGTCCGCCACCTTCAGGTGCGTCTCCTGAAGCATGGCCACGTCCGCCTTCAGCCCCTTCATGTGCGTAAACACACAGGCCCGTTTGACCGGCCCATTCAGTCCCCTCACGTTCCAAGTTATCAGACGGATCAGGGGGCTCCCTGTCCCCCTCCCCCGCCGACTAGCCATCACCCTTCCCCTGCCCGCCCCAGGCCAGCGTCCCCCGCTCGGCCCATTCCCCACGGCGGCAAACCCCCATCTCGACCCCCCCCTGCATACGCCAGCTCCTTTCCTGGCCATTCCAGCAGCAACCCGGTACCCCCCCCCCCCCCCCCCCCCCCCCACACCCCAAGCCAGGACCCCTCCTAGCCACGTTACTCCCTCCATAGTACTCCCGCAAGCCAGCTGACTCCTGCTGACCCCGGCAACTCCCGCCGCTCCTCCGACCCCTCCCAGCGTGGGGCTACCCCTCCTCCCCAGTGCCCACCAGCAGGCTCTCCTCCTCCCCCTCCCACTCTCACGCGGGAAAAAAGCCCGCGCTCAGCTCCAACCCCGCCCCCATCAACCCTCCGCTTAGCCACCGCCGCACTCCAGTCCTGGTAGATCCGCACCACCGTGTTCTCCCACCTGTTACTCCGCTCCTTCTTGGCCCACCTGAGCACACACTCCCGGTCAACGAACCGGTGGAACCGCACCAGCACCGCCTGGGGCGGCTCATTCGGCTTGTGCCTCCTGGCCAGTATTCTGTGGGCCCTCTCCAGCTCCAGGGGCCCCTGTAAGGACCCAGCTCCCATCAGCGAATTCAGCAGGACGACCACGTAGGCCCCCAGGTCCGACCCCACCAGCCCCTCCGGGAGGCCCAGGATCCGCAAATTGTTCCGCCTCGACCGGTTCTCCATCTCCTCGAACCGCTCCTGCCACGTTTTATGGAGCGCATCATGCATCTCCACCTTTACCGCAAAGGCTGAGTCCTCATCCTCTCTTTCAGAGGCCTGCAGTCGGATCTCCTGGATTGCCACCCCCTGGGCTGTCTGAGTCTCCAGCAGCTTGTCGATGGAAGCCTTCAACGGCTCTAGCAGATCCACTTTGAGCTCCCGAAAGCAGTGCTGGAGAGTCTCCTGCTGCTCCTGCGCCCACTGCCTCCATTCCTCGAGGCCTCCGCCGGCTGCCATCTTGTTTTTCTTCCCCCGCTTTTTCTTTGGCACTGCCACCGCTATCTTGCTTGCCCCAATCCTGGTCCAGGCCATATACCGATGGGGAACTGCTGCTGACTCCTTCCCACGTCAGGAATCGTCGAATAAGTACCGCTGGGGGCCCTAAAAAGAGCCCAAAAGTCAGTTCCTGGCGGGAGCTGCCGAACATGCGGCTTAGCTCCGCATAGCCGCAACCGCAAACCTCGGGGGGGGCCCATACCTAATCACCTCTCAGTATTGGGGCCACCCCCCCATTGGCTGGGGCCCTATACTGCAATGCTGTGTGTTTCATTGTAAGTACGCCTCTGGTCATAGAAGATGTAAGGAATACTAGTGGATACAGGACACAGAAGGCCAAAAGCACATTCGCAGTCACAAACTACGGAAGGTCTAAGGCACAATGGTGAATACTTGTCGCACTTGAGTAGACTCTGATTGTAAAGGGCCTCAAGCACACTTGTGGACTCTTGTCACATGAGACTTCATGCACACTGATGGACCTCTTATGGTCTCTCCAGATTCAACTGGATGCATGGAAGAGTGGCAGGCAGTCAAAATAGATTTTCTTTTTAGGCTGGTTTAGCACAGTGGTCTAAACAGCTGGCTTGTAATGCAGAACATGGCCAGCAGTGCGGGTTCAATTCCAGTACTGGCCTCTCTGAACAGGCACCGGAATGTGGCAACTAGGGGCTTTTCACAGTAACTTCACTGAAGCCTACTTGTGACAATAAGCAATTATTATTATTAGAAGTATGCACTATGATAGTGTCAGATAATCACTTGAGCTGGAGAAATACTCTGCCTTAGAATTATTTAGGGACTTGCTGGTGTGTAACCTATCGCAATGTAAAATGTAAATTGATATTTTGACTGTGTATCATGGGATACATTCAACATTAGGAATTTTAGTAGCTGATGATTAGGTAGAAAATTGCTTCAGTTAGAGAATGGATCATAATTGGCAAAATTACTTCAAACTCATAATGTATTTTCTGTGTGAGAGATAATGCATTGTTAAATACAAATGACATATGTATCTGTCTTGTTCTATTATGCATATCCATCAGGAATGATTTTGTCCTCGAAGAGGACATACAGATGTCAGAAAATGCCATCCATCACAGCTGCACCATGAGTACTTTAACAGCATTCATAAAAACAGATATGTAATCCATTTTTGCAATTTACTGTTTGTGCAGAATAGAAATTGTTCACATTAGTATATGCAAACTAATAAACTAATAAGCACAGATCAAGCAGCATGGGCGGGATTCTTCGGAAACCGGTGGGGCCGGCTACTCTGGCGCGAAGAACTGGTGTGAACCACTCCGGTGTCGGGCCGCCCCGAAGGTGCGGAACTGCACCATCAGGGGCTAGGCTGGCGCAAGAGTGGTTTGCACCACGCCGACCGGTGTGGAAAGGGCTTGGTGCCTCGCCAACCGGTGCCGAAGGGTCTCCGCCAGCCGGCGCGAGTTGGTGCATGCGCGGGAGCGCCAGCGTGTGCTGGCATCATCCCAGTGCATGCGCAGAACGGGGTTCATCTCTGCGCCGGCCATCGTGGACTGGTGCACCAGCCGGCGCGGAGGAATAGAGTGCCCCCACAGACTGGCCCGCCCATGGATCGGTGCGCTCCAATCACGGGCCAGGCCACCATGGAGGCACCCCAGGACCAGAACCCCCTGCGTCTCCCGAGGACCCCGGCAGAGCCAGGTCCCGCCGGTAAGTACCTGTCGTAACAAACACCGGCAGGACCCGCTGAAAATGGGTGGCCACGCGGGCCAGAGAATCACGGGGGGGGGGGGGGGGGGCTGCATCTAGCAGCTGCCGACCAGCGCGGCGCCATTCCAGCCCCCGCTAAATCCCCAGCGCCGGAGAATTCGGCACCCAACGGGGGCGGGATTCACACCGCCCCCCGGCGATTCTCCGACCCGGCAAATTTATCAAAGATTTCCCCTCAAATGAAAGGAAAGTCAAATTTTCAGAATAAATAGAATAAATCGTAAATAAAATTATTAGCATTTTAGGTGAATGATAACACTTTTGTATCACCCATGAATGGGTGGATTTGATTTTGAAAAATGTACAAATCATAATAAGGTTTATGTCAACATAAGTGTGTGAATGGAAAATTTTCCTCAGAGCTATTTTATTAACTAAATTGTGAAACTTTTATGGAATTGGTATAACTTATTCCTAAATTCAGGAAATAGAAGATAAAAATATACACTCTTCATCAAATAAACCAAGATTAAGCAGTGTCTGCAATTGACATATATCCTCAGAATAAAATATTTTGAAACGTATATTCTTATTAGCTTGGATGTATATAATTTTAATCAATAAAACAACATTTAAAATATAAAGAAAGGGTGTTTTGAATTTGAAACATGAAGACCCCATTAGATAGCTGTCTTCTCTGTGCTCTTAGACAAGATAAAAATCTGCATTTTTGATACGGACAGTCATAAAACATAAAAGCGTGACTAAAGGTCAATATTTGAGTCAGACAGGCACTTAGAAACGAATAACTAACCACCATTACTCTGACAACTGCTTTTTTTCACAGATGATTGAATCAAGCTAATTAAAACAAGTGATTTCCTCTGAGAACCAGCAGGACATTAGAAACGCTGCCACTTATCAGATTTATTTTCAGGTAAACGATTCAGATGGTGTTTACTGCTCCTGCATTAGTAGGTTACACTCTGCTACAGCTTTACAACATCACAATGCAGTGTTCATTTGTTCTAACAATTGCTAACTTGTTAGGACAGCTTTGTTGCATTGCTATACCAATTTAAAGGCATGATCCATACAATGAAACTGACATCAATAATAAATCTTTGCAGTGTATTCCCTATCACTATTAACCCATGCACTGTCTCCAGTGGCAAGTGATATTCCCGCACAAGGCTTGAAATGATTGAACTAAAGATGCAGAATTCGTCGACTCGCATTTTAAATGAGTTGATACATAACAACACAAATTTATAGGTGCTCAAAGTGAAAGACTTATACTGCTGAATTTTGTGATAATGCATTACTGATGTTTCATGCTCTGTTTCAGTCTTCCTCACATTCTCATTTCTAATGACATTGGCTATTTCTATCATTTTCAAATTTCTGAAGATTCTCAGGAGATATCTTAACAATCTCAACTGCTAATCTAACTGTGGTTCTTTCTCCTCTGAGAACACAAAGTAAACTGCAAGATTGAGGAGGAACTTTGCGGTAGGACATTTGCAGTCAAATCAAGTAAAGATGTTTCACAACATCATTTGAAACCTGACAAAGACATTCTTAAAAATATATTTGTCACTTTAGAAGTACTTTAACCCACGGGTTCAGCAGCACACACTGTGCAGATAATATATTAGACATGCATTTGCAAAATAAAACAGGAAATGCTTCTTGCAACAGAGCAAGCCAGTCATCTATCGAGGGAAAATTAATTAATAGCATGAACAGAATTCTTCTTTCAAAATGTAAATCAAAAGATCAATAAGAATGTTGGGAAAAATGAATTAAAACATACCCCAGATAAAGAAGAAATGTTTGCTTTGAATAACGTGTCGCTGTCTTAAAATGACAGCAGGAATGGGCGGCATGGTGATACAGTGGTTAGCACTACTGCCTCACTGCGCCAGGGACCCGGGCTCGATTCCGACCTCAGGTGAGTGTCTGTGTGGAGTTTTCACCTTCTCCCCATGTCTGAGTGGGTTTCCTCCGGGTACTCCGGTTTCCTCCCACAGTCCAAAGATGTGCAGATGAGGTGGTTCAGCCATGATAAATTGCCCTTTAGGGTGGGGTTGCAGGAATAGGGCTGAGGTAGTGTGGTCGTTCAAAAGGTTTGGTGCAGAGACAATGGGCTGAATGGCTTCCAATGGGATTCTATGATTCTATGACGGAGGAAATTATTCCAGAAGAATGCCTTAGCAAGTCACTGAAAAGACATAAAAGTATCTGAGATGATCAGAGACTCATCCAAGGAAAGAAAATGCAAAAAATACATAAAACTGGAAAAAATAAACAAAACCTGCAGATGCAGGTCTAAAATTTAAACCGTGATGCTGGAAAGATGCAATGGGTACATCAGTGTCAGTAGTAAGGAAACAGGGCAACACCAAGGTGAGGCCCTTCTTGCCCAACCACTTTGTCTTGACTAAGGGTCTACACTGGAACATTAACCCCCCTCTGCTCCTTTTATTTTAAGCAGATTGCAAGCCATTCTACTCATAACGTACTTACTGCGATGGGAGTGACTTATGTTTTCTTGTTCTCACACCTTTGTTCTTTCTTCTAATATAACTGCCAGCTGGCAGAGGTGTTCACGGACATCTTTAACCTGTCCCTGCTCTACTCCGAGGTCCCCACCTGCTTCAAGAAGACCATCATCATACCGGTGCCAAAGAAGAGCCAGGCAAGTTGCCTCAATGACTACCGTCTGGTGGCCCTGACGTCAGTTGTAATGAAGTGCTTCGAGAGGTTGATCATGAAGTGCATCACCTCCATACTCCCAGAATGCCTTGATCCACTGCAATTCACATACCATTGCAACCGGGCCACATCAGACGCCATTTCCCTGGCCCTACACCCATCCCTAGAGCATCTCGAAAACAAGGACTCCTACATCAGACTCCTATTTGTTGACCACAGCACTGCCTTCAACACCATAGTCCCAGCCAAGCTCATATCAAAGCTCCAAAACCTAGGACTTGGCTCTCCACTCTGCAACTGGATCCTTGACTTTCTGACCAACAGACCACAGTCAGTAAGAATGAACACCAACACCTCCTCCACAATAGTCCTCAATACCGGTGCCCCGCAAGGCTGCGTACATAGCCCCCTACTCTACTCCCTGTACACACACGACTGCGTGGCAAAATTTGGTTCCAACTCCATCTGCAAGTTTGCTGACAATATGACCATACTGGGCCGGATCTCGAATAACGACGAGTCAGAATACAGGAGGGAGATATAGAACCTAGTGGAGTGGTGTAGCGACAACAATCTCTCCCTCAATGCCAGCAAAAGTGAAGAGCTGGTCATTGACTTCAGGAAGCAAAGTACTGTACAGACCCCTGTCAGCATCAGCTTGGCCGAGGTGGAGATGGTTAGCAGTTTCAAATTCCTAGGGGTGTACATCTCCAAAAATCTGTCCAGGTCCACCCATGTCGACGCTACCACCAAGAAAGCACAACAGTGCCTATACTTCCTCAGGAATGATGTGGAGATGCCGGCGTTGGACTGGGGTGAGCACAGTAAGAAGTCTTACAACACCAGGTTAAAGTCCACATGCTTGTTTCAAACACTTTCGGAGCACTGCTCGTTCCTCAGGAAACTAAGGAAATTCGGCATGTCCATATTAACCCTTACCACCTTTTACAGATGCACCATAGAAAGCATCCTAATGGGCTGCATCACAGCCTGGTATGGCAACTGCTCGGCCCAGGACCGCAAGAAACTTCAGAGAGTCGTGAACACCGCCCAGTCCATCACACGAACGTGCCTCCCATCCATTGACTCCATCTACACCTCCCGCTGCCTGGGGAAAGCAGGCAGCATAATCAAAGATCCCTCCCACCCGGCTTACTCACTCTTCCAACTTCTTCCATCGGGCAGGAGATACAGAAGTCTGAGAATATGCATTAACTGGGCAGCACGGTAGCATGGTGGTTAGCATAAATGCTTCACAGCTCCAGGGTCCCAGGTTCGATTCCCGGCTGGGTCACTGTCTGTGCGGAGTCTGCACGTCCTCCCCGTGTGTGCGTGGGTTTCCTCCGGGTGCTCCGGTTTCCTCCCACAGTCCAAAGATGTGCAGGTTAGGTGGATTGGCCATGCTAAATTGCCCGTAGTGTCCTAAAAAGTAAGGTTAGGGGGGGGGGGGGGTTGTTGGGTTACAGGTTTAGGGTGGATACGTGGGTTTGAGTAGGGTGATCATGGCTCGGCACAACATCGAGGGCCGAAGGGCCTGTTCTGTGCTGTACTGTTCTATGTAGACTCAAAAACAGCTTCTTCCCCACTGTCACCAGACTCCTAAATGACCCTCTTATGGACTGACCTCATTAACACTACACCCTGTATGCTTCATCCGATGGTGGTGCTTATGTAGTTACATTGTATATCTTGTGTTGCCCTATTATGTATTTTCTTTTGTTCCCTTTTCTTCCCATGGACTTAATGATCTGTTGAGCTGCTCGCAGAAAAATACTTTTCACTGTACCTCGGTACACGTGACAATAAACAAATCCAATCCAATCCAATATCATTTGTTTTACAGTTTTCAGTTCTAAGGAAGGGCCTTCCTTGAAATATTAACTTGAGTTTCCTACTCCAAATGCTAACTAGATCTTTATTTCCAGTATTTCCTGTTTTTGTTCAATATTCCCAGCAACGTTTTTTTTCATTTTAGGAAAATGCTCAGGAGAGGTTGTTTGAGACTCTATATAATCTTTTGAATGAGTTTACGGACTGCAGATAGGAACGTAAGAATTCACGGAGTAAAAAGAATCTTTATTTTTCTAACTTGTTTCTTCCATCGATAACTTTGCAATCTGCTAAAGAAGACAGTGGAGCAACGTTTTGTGCCTCTTTATAGCTGCTGGAGTATGAACAAAGAGTGATCTCAATGCCAACTAAATGATGGAGGTCAAATACCCATTCTTTAATTTGATCATGAATATCACTGGAAAGGCCTGTATTTATTGCCCATTCCTGATTTCCCTAGAGCAGGTGGAATCCACATTGTTGTTAGGAGGGAGTTCCATGATTTTGACTGGGCAACAGTGAAGGAATGGTAATAAAGTACCAATCGATGACTTGGAGGGCAACTGACAGTTGGCAGTGTTCTCATAGGTCTGCTGCCTTGGACCTCTAGGTGGTAGAGGTCACTGGTTTGGAAGGGACTTTCAAAGAAGTCTTAGTGAGTCATTGATGTGCATCTTGTAGATGGTGCACACTGCTGCATCGGTTGTGGAGGGAGTGAATGTTTAAGGTGGTGAATGGGATTGTTTTGTCCTGGATGGTGTTGAGCTTCTTGAGTATTGATGGAGCTGGATTCATCCAGGCAATTGGAATGTATTCCATCACACTCCTAAATGGTACATTCTAGATGAAGGACAGGCTTTGGGGAGTCTGGAAGTGAGGTACCTGCCACAAAATACCCAGCCATTGACCTGCTCTTGTGGCCACAGTATTTATATGGCTGGTCCAGTTATGTTTCTGGTCAATGGTAACTGCCAGGATGCTGATGGTAGAATATCCAGAAATAGTAATGCAGTTAAATGTCAAGGGAAGCTGGTTAGATTCTCTTTTGTTTAAGATATTCATTGCCTGGCCCTTGTTCAGCACAAATGTTATTTGACATTTAACAGCGTATGCCTTAATGTTGTCTAGGACCTGCTGCATGCAGGCATGGAATGCTTCAGTACCTGAGGATTTATGAATGATACTGAGCACTGTGCAATCATCAGTGAACCTTCCCAATTTCAGTCCTGACATTGGAGATAAGACCATTGATGAAGGTGCTGGACATTACCCTGTAGTACTCCCATAGAAATGTCTTGTGGCTGAGAGATTGGCCTCCAACAAGCATAACAATCATCCTTTGTGCTGCATATGACTTCAGCTATTTTAGTTGTCCCCCAATTCCCACTGACGTGCTGTGGCTCATTGATGCTACACTCAGTGAAATGCTGTCCTGATGTCAAGGGCAGTCACTCTTCCCTCATCTCTAAATTCAGCCATTCCTCTATGTTGAGAATGGGATAGCAGATTCTCATTTCAAAAGGTTGGCTTCAAATATATCACGCAAAAGAAATGAAGTATTTATGACAAGAACTGTGCCCATATACTATATGTATTGTATGCAGTTCCTTGTCAAATATCTCTTTCAGTGTTGCTTATATTGACCAAAACACAGATTTGCCATGTAATGTACAATATTGGGAATTGGTTGGAATATGATAAGATTTAGGAGTATTATTCAGGAGTGGATGCAAGTAAGCAAATGTTTTAGCCTTAAGTAATTCTGCTCTGATCCAAAATGTATTTATGTTAAATTTCTCAGAATAGTATAAGTGCATGTTGTTTGATGAGCACCACAGATTCTGGTTTGGTATTAGGAGGGCTGCTCTCAACCACTCAGCCTTTTCTTCCTTATTGTGGTGCTTTTAGATCTGGAAGTAGCAGAGCAAGATGGCACAAGTTTTGCTCTGCTGCCTCACAGCGCCAGGGGCCCTGGTTCAATTCCGGCCTCCGGTGACTGTCTGTGTGGATTTGGCATGTTCTCCCCATGTCTGCGAGGGTTTCCTCCGGGTGCTCTGGTTTCCTCCCACAGTCGAAAGATGTGCAGGTTAGGTGGATTGATCATGCTAAATTGCCCCTATGTGTCCAAAGGTTAGGTGTGGTTACGGGGATGGGGTGAGGGAGTGGGGGTTTAAATAGGGTGCTCTTTCAGAGGGCTGGTGCAGATTCGATGGGCCGAATGGCCTCCTTCTGCACTGTAGGGCTTCTGCAAATCTATTACAGAGTGATACAGGATTTTGAGCAGGGAGGTTCTGATATTTAGGAACACTTCTGCAGGATGGTGAAGTCTGAGGGAATTTGTAGGAATGCTGTGACATTTCGGGAGGATTGCAGAGAATGTCTTGTGTGCAGTAGATTGTGAGGCTTTGATTCGAGTTAGACATATCACTTACCTTCAGCAAGATAATGCAGCCTGAGCAGTTGCAGCGAGTATTCTTTCAACATATGCGCCCCCTTTTCATGTTTTACTATTACTATCTTGGGGATTTGTCACTCCCTAGTACCATTGTTTGTCTCATTACCAGTATTTGTCTTGCATAAATTTTAATGAGTGCCTGTTCCTGATTAAATATTAGTTACTTTTGTATGCCAGGCATTCTAACCTTCTCCTCTATTGTAAATACTGATGCAAAGTCATTAGTCATGTCCTCGAATTCCTTATTTTCATTGACAATATCACTAATAGCAGTTTGCAAGAGGCCCACATTACTCAGACCTACCTTTTCTCCTCATGTAATTGCAAAAAATTTTTATGTTGAGTTTTGTACCCCTTGCACATTTTTGTACCCTTATCTTAGTAGTTCCTTTGACCTGTTTAGTCAGACCTTGCCGCTCCTTAAATGTCTCCCATTTTCCAGGATTGTCATAACATACACCAGTATATCATGGTGCAGACACACACTGATGGACACACACAGGGACCAATCAACATGTATAAACACCGCAGCCAATCACCAGTTAGAATACACGCACTATAAAGGCAGAGGGCACCACGGTTCCAGCTCATTCTGGGTGCTGCCTCTGAGTATAACAGGAACTCATCCAGCCCAGCACAGACTCACACCACGTGCTGAGAGAATCAACTGGTTCGGACAAGGCTTAGGTCTCTAGTTTAAGTTAGCATCATTTAGACCCACAGTCATCGAGGTGTTAGTTAGTTAGAAGTAGTTAATAAAATTGAGTTGAACCTTCATCAGCGTTGGAAGTGTCTGTTCATCTCTCAAGTCTACACTAGCCAACACTTCATGGTACCAGAAGTTGAGGGATTCTATCACTTCTGAGACCTACCCTTCAGTGATCTGCCTTCCACCAGTCTCGCGCCATCCTACAGAATGGACTCCGTTCGCCCGCCGCCGCCTCTCCGCATTGCCGGGAATTTGGGCTCCAACTGGAAACTCTTCAAACAGCGTTTCCAGCTGTACCTCGAGGCCAGGGACCTGGAAGCTGCCTGAGATGCACGGAAGATTGCTCTCTTCCTCTTCACAGCCGGGGACCACGCTCTGCACATTTTCAACTCGCTCACCTTCGATGAGGGGGAGGACAAATCGAAGTTCAAGACCGTAATTCTAAAGTTCGACAGCCACTGTGAGGTCGAGGTCAACGAGATCTTCGAGAGATACATGTTTCAGCAGCGAATTCAGGGTAAGGACAAGCCTTTCCAGTCCTTTATTACCCAGCTCCGTGTCCTTGCGCAGTCCTGCAACTACGGGTCCACCTCTGATTGCATGCTCCGTGACCAGATTGTTTTTGGTGTTCAATCTGAGCCCCTGCGCCAGCAGCTACTAAAAGTAAAGCAGCTCACTCTCTCCACGGCCATTGAGACCTGTGTATTTCATGAACATGCCCCCATGCACTACTCATGCATCCAGGCTGCTGAAACGGCACGGCAAGCCCCTTACGAGGCAGAACGGGTCCAAATTATTAAATCTTTTCAGGCTGTGGATCTGAATGATGGCGGCCATTTCGCGCGCTTTTCGCGGAGTCCTGCGCTTACACGCAGCGAGTGTGCTGACGTCACGGACCGCTTCGCGCTGGATCGCCCCGCACATGCGCGGTGGCGCGACGAGTGTACCGACACTCCGGCGTGCGGCAACTGCGGCTCCGCCCACTTAAAGCGGCAATGTCCCGCGAAGTCCCGACGCTGCCTGCAGTGTGGCAAACGAGGCCACTACGCCACAATGTGCAGATCTTCCCTGCCTGCTGTTTTTAGGAGGTCCACCGAACCCCACAGAGACGTCAGGGCTATCTATCCTGCCATCATGAATCTATCAGACCTTGCTTCTGCTGCTGCCTGCGATGACCACAGGTCCCATCCAATCGGCTTGTTACTACGAAAGGAGTCCCACAAGCATGTCACGACCCCCCGTCCACGTCACAGCGTCAGCCAGGATGA